>NC_081756.1:23943872-24259851 GCF_963082965.1 Carassius carassius | reverse complement strand
GCGGCAGTGGATATGCTTTGAGGTAGGGCTGGTGATAAAAAGATAATGATAATTATAGTTATCAGATAGAATATAGTGCTTTTACTGATCTAAAAAAATTGGGGTAAATTTGAGGCAAATGTTTTTGTTTGTTTTTTGTTTTTTTCTTGTGCTTGGTGCTCAACCCTGGTGGCACCAAAGCATTTAAAGTCACAGATCAGATGGAATTCTAGAAAGAGGGTGCAAAGAAAAAGCCTGAATCCCCTCGTGGTGTTTCTCATCAGAGAGATTGTCAACTTTGCCAAAATGACTGAAATTGAACACAACACAAACTAGGTTTTGCTCAACTTCATTTCTGGAAAGCCTGAAACAATGTTTAACAATTAAAAATAATATTGACAAATGCTAACGAGTTACTGTAATTTTAATGAGGTTGTAAAATTATGATTTACAGTGCTGTATTTGGATAGTTTTATACAGGTAAACAAATTAAAATAAAATAAACGGTATCTACTAAAACTGACAATAGAGTAATACTATTGTAAAAGAAACTGTAATACATCCAGCATACAGTAATACATCCAGCTATTGTAAAATGTACAGAAATCTCTTTACAGTGTAGTTTAGGCACCTGTCAGTTGGCACCCGAATGAGCAGGGGAAAGAATAAAAGCTGACAGCAGCAAATACCAACTCTGAAGACTGCACAAATCACTTTTGCTCCATATTACACACAGACATGCGTTGCAAAAAGGAGAGTGCATAAAAACAGCATTTGAGACTCGTAGCAGCAGATTCAAGCCATGGTAGCAATGTACTTGTGTTTGTGCTAGGAAAAAATTTGACAGAAAAAAAAATGTTTGTGAGAAAACATTCCACAAGAATTCACAAACTGATTTGCGGATGTGCAAAATTAATTATATTTTTTGATGCAGGTGTTTGAATGTGTTTTGCACCATATTTACTGTAGCAAAAGTAGTAAATCATAAGCATATGAGTTTTTTAATTTGTGATTCATAGAATATGAATTGTGAACCTGCATTGAAGGATTTGAGAAGGTGAAACTGTTGTGTTGTGTTCGTGGGAGATTGAAGAAAATCTGCAAGTTTGCTACTTTTGTCTGTGAATTTCCTGATACACATGTGACTATCCTCTACAACTACAAATTCAGCTATCACATGCACTCAGTTGTTTTGCCCCAAAAATACCTTCATACATTTATCCACTTAAGGTTCAAATGGCAGCGTGAGCTCACTAGAGCAGATACATTTACTTGCTGATGAGTCATGGTCACACGACACTAAACAACACTGTGAGAACCAGTGTGAAGCAACTGAATTCAGTGAAGAACACAAATGACTCCTGATTTAAACTAGATCTCAATCTACAAATCACCATCATTTACCATGGATTTACTGTAGTAACACTAACTGCCCCATGGTATTGTGTCAAGAATCTGAGATATTCATATTAAATTGTAATATAGTATATAATGCAGATATCATGTATTAAATATAATAAATGAGTAATGGAATATAGTTGCAGTATTTTTTTATTAAGCTATATATGTATTTAGACTACTGTTTTTCATAGAAATACCTAGAAACCATATAGTTGCATTTTTACCATGGTATTGAGCTGCTATATGTGTGGTTTTAACTCATGATCTAGATGTATGCTACTATGGAAGAACAATGGTTCATTTGAACTCAAGCTACTTCAAATGTGCATTTCTAAGAATTATTATTATTACTGAACTCACATACACACTCGCACATATGGGGAGGGGCTAATATTGTCATATGTGTATGTGGGGGGAGGGCATGAAAAAAAGTTTGGAACCACTGTTCTATAGTATGAACATGGGTGGTGTAAAACAGATTCTGACAAACTACATCCACTCATTGTGCTTTCACACAGAGGAACACTACTGATCCGCAAGTTTAAAATTATAAACTTCAGTGATGATGCAACATTGCCTCGATAGTGCAATTGACAATTCCTGTGTGAACTGTGCAGCTCGCTTGTTGTGCAGATGTGATGTACTGATCTGAAGCCATTTGCGTATTTAGAAAGGAAAAAAGAAAGCACACTGTGATGCACTCACGCTCGCTGTTTGTGAAATTATGTCTCACAGAAAGTTTTTTACTGAAGAAACATGAATTGTATCTCACCATCAGCATTATAATTATTTTACCTGTGCCGGACAGAGATTGAGACTGTGCCGTTGCATGTCATGCCAAACATCTCACAGCAGCGCATCGTCAGCTTGAGACTGGGTTATGAGATCAGTCTTTATTGAGACTGCCGATCAAACTTCCCCAAGCCATTATCGGCCAATATTGATTGGTAGTCATTCAATCGGAGCACCCCTACAGCACACAGGTCTTTAGCATCTACACACTCTCACCTCCCTTCTCAGGTGTATGCTGGTCCAACACAGGATCTTTAGTACGTGCAGCCTCACCCCAAGGACGGATCTATAGTCTTCCAACCCAATCACTGTTTTTGCAGTGGTCTTTTGAGAGTAGAATCTTTAGTACTTCTATTACTCAGCTGCGCAGCAATTACCAGACACGACTCCCATGTTACTCTTTGCAGGAAGAAAGTTTTAATCAGGGCCAGAAGCTTCCTGGTAACAACAACCAAGAGAGATTCCCGAACAGAAAGATACATGTACATTTAAACCTTACTGTAGGTTCTGCTGGTGAGCACTTTTTGGTAACTCTAAATTCTTGAATCACATGATGTATTTAAGAGGATACATAGTCTTTGATCTGAGCATTCTTAGTCTGCACATTCTGTTTTTGTGACATTGGAAATACTTCTGACTCCTTCAGAGGCAACTGCATAAAACATTTCAATCAAACTTAAAAGTATGCAAGTAGGCATATTTACGATGCAGCGAAAGAGATATGGGTTTTGCCGCTGGCTTCAGATTTAAATATCATAACGTCTTCGTAGTGCTGCTCAGAGATGAACTGGCATGAGCAGCATGGGTCATCAAATGGTAAGCACATGGACACATAAGTAAGTGTAGTTCAGTCTTACCTGTGGTAAAGTTGAGGCGGAGGGGTGGGGGGCAAGACCCATTTCCCCCTGTGTGCCCACATTTCTCTTTCTCTTTCACGCCTGCCAGATTGGCTCTAGTTACTGTCATACACACAGCTATAGACAGCAACTGACCCTTGCAGTCTGTGCCTCTCTGAGCTCAATCTTTCTTCCCCAACACCCCCTACTTCCTGTTGTGACACTTCCTTATGTGAGTGTGTTTGTGTTTGTATTGTGTGCATGAGAGAGACGGAGAAAGAGAGATGGGTCAGGGGTAAAACTTGATTCTTGTTTAAGAAATTGTCTCGAATAGAAAATGAGCTACAGACCCAGATATACACTGACACTGAGAACAGGGTCCTGCAGGAAACTATTTTTATACTATTAAAGGAGAGGCCCCAAGCAAACACACACACACACACACACTGAGGCAGGAAGCTCTCCCTGAGTTTTACACTGGAAAGTGACTGATGATCTTAAATGTATATATTTCTGTGCATGAAAACACAAGCTGCTACAAAAAACTAAGATGATGAAAAGACATTATACTTCCTGTCACACTCATCTCACTTTTAACCACAAGTAAACGCTCACTCGCAGATGCATATCTTAAGATAAAAAGCAAGGACTGTTGTCCATTTCTACTTTCTGTCTTATTAGAGATGTACATTTTGCTTATTCTGAAATCAATCAATGTTTAAATACCAATGTATTTAAATACCAATCTCTGTGTGTACAGTGCTGCCACTGATGGCTTTAAACTATCATCCAAAATATTACAATAACAAATCACAAAGTTCTCACAAAGAAATATTTGTTTGTAGTCTCTTGAATCGGCACAACTAAAGCATTTTCATAATCAGTCATCACTGAATTTCACTTTCTATCCTCTCATTGTCTCCCTGCAGAATATTGGGTTTGCAGATTGTTAACTTAGCAAATGTGAGAAGCCAGACTTTTTGCATCTAATATGGACCAGACTGCTAAACTTCATTTAACTCATTTAACCACTAGGGGGAGAATGTCCTGTTGTTCACTAACGGCTCTGTAATCTGTTTTGCTATAACCTTTCTAACTTTCGATTCTTCTGTGCCAAACATAGTTAGTTACTTTCTTCCACTGGAACAAAAAGAAAGAAATAAAACGTTTTTGAGGTGAATGAGCACTGAGGTTTAAATTTTTCTAGATTCGGTCTAGGTTATGTGCATGCCTGAGACAAAATTGTGGCCACAGAGACACACAGGCACAATTAAATAGCTTTTTTTTTTTTTTTTTTTTTGCAGTTTAATATTTATAGACACTAGTAGTCTGCATTGCAATTTTATTAATTAACAATTTTATTATTAACATAACATCCAAGTGACAGATATAACACCAGCATGAAAAAAATAAACATCCAGAATCACTGAGTTGGAAAAAGGATCACCCCCTCCTAAAAATGAATTGTAAACTCAGTCAGGTGTAGCAAATCAATTTTTCAATGGCACACAAAGCCATTTGATTTTCAACTGTGTTCAGCTGTGGTCAGTCCTTGGTTGTGCAACTGAAGCAAACAGTCAGCTTTGGTCAACAATTAACAATCAGGTGGCAAGGCACTGTCAAAACACAAGTCGGGAAATGGACAAAACATTTTTTTAAAGGCTTTATCAATGCCTAGAAGCACAGTGAAGTTTATTATTAAGATTGGAAGGTATCTGGCACAACACAGACCCTCCCTGGATCAGGACGTCACTCCAAACTGGATGAAAGAGTCAGAAGGAAACTGGTCAGAGGCGCGACCAAGAGGCCTACCGCAACTACAGCAACTCTACAAGCTGCAGAAAATTCTGACAAAGAGTGGTCATTGTATGCACGTCAAAATACCGTCAGATTCTTGAGGAAAATCTGCTGCCCTCTGCCAGAAAGTTGTCAAGGGAAGAAGGTTTACCTTCCAACATGACAATGACCCAAAACACACAGCAAAACTGAGCACACTGTGGTTGAAGGAGAAGAAGGTGAATGTCCTAGCATGACCTGATCAGAGCCCAGAGTTAAACTCCACTGAATATCTGTGGAATGACCTGAAGACTGCAGTCCACAAACACTCATCATCAAACTGAACTGAACTTAAGCAGTTCTGCAAAGAAGAGTGGGCAAATATTGCAAAGTCTAGATGTGCAAAGTTAGAAGAGACAGAGACAAATCCCAACAGACTAAAGGCTATAATTAAAGTAAAAATGGTTCAACAAAATACTGACACAAGAGGGTGATCCTTTTTCCAACTCTGTGATTCTGTTTTTTTCTGACATGCTGGTGTTATATCTTTCACTTGAATGTTACACAGTAACTGTTGTAAATACAACTGGATAAAACAAAAACTGTCCTGTCTTCATTTCATGCCACAAAGCAACAAAGTCTGATTATTTTAAAGGGGATGATTCTTTTCTATACTTACTGTATACAAAAAAAAAAAAAACCTTCCAGAAAGGCCCTCTGGGCTTCCATGACATTTTGCTCACTCATCTTGAATCTCCACACAAAGAGCAGTTTGACCCACCGGCACACTTACAACTGTCAATTATCAGCAACCTAGATCAAGGGGATTTAAATGTGGTAAAATATATCACACAGAGCTCATGGTACTGCTATCTATTCTAAGAAACACAAATAAAGTCAGCCAAAAAATTTATTTAATAACCAAGGAAGATGTGCACAACTTGGTTTTGCGGATGCAGATTCTGTGTGGTTTGGCTTATCAGAAAACCTGCTGCCATTTTAGTGTGTTTGTGATGTGACCGCGTTTGCTGCATCTCTCACAGCCGAATGTGTTGGACATTGTGTTCCAGTCAATAAAGTTCAGAGAGATCAAGGCCAAAGGTACCGTGGTGTCTGTCACTGTACTGTAGTGACTGCTTAGCAGCTACAGGCATCAATTAATAGGAAGCAGTGAAGGCCGGTTGTGATTGGCTCTTATTAGCTTGTTTGCAGCATTGTCATGACGACGTGATACAGTGACCTCAAGACTAATTGGAAGAAGCTGAGTTTGTCTAATAAAACATAACCCATTGAATGTGTACAGAGTTTAGGAGCATAATATAGATCCTTTTTCTGTTAGTAAACATTGTGTTTATATCCCATACTGCCATTTTTCCTCCTTAGAATGGATTTGCTAATGTGGAGTTAAATCGAGTTTTAAAGTCCGAAATATGAAATCTAAAGTTGCATTTGGGAGAAAAAAAAAGTCTCAAAAAAGAATTGTGAAACAAAATAGATAACGTTAAACGTAAAATGTTATAGGTTTAAATAGTATTTCATGCTGCAACTGTAGGGCAAATGTAATATGTTCCCAATGAACAGCATATGTGAATATTGTGTAGACCAACTGTTTAAATTAAATTGATGCTTTAAAAGTAATCATAGCAGGTTTCATTTACTAGTCTGACGATTTAAACGCCTGCGTTTAGCTTCAAATGGTGTTTTAGATGGCAGTATTCTATAAAAATATTTGCATTCCGATTCTGACATCCAAAGGCACATAAATACATTTGATCTCTTATTCTATGGATTTTCCCGTTTCACTCCGCTTGTTACAGTGTTTCTTCTGCCACCACAATGCGTGTGCAGCTGTAAGTGACGAAACCGTGACGTCTACACGAAATTGGTCTATAGTAGGGCTGTGCGATATGGACAAAAAAAAACCTATCACGATTTTTTGATCAATTTTGCGATTTCGATTTTAATCACGATTTTGACACACACAGACATGCTTTACAGTCATAAACGCATTCAGTATAAATTTGAAACATATTTCCAAAAGAAAACCAATGATAGCTTTATCAAAAAGTTGTAACATGTCTCTAGAACAGACTTAAGTCAAAATAATCACTAAGTAAAGATGTCAAACAAAATCTAGACATCTGGCAAAAAATGATAATAAAAAAATAAAATAAAACCCGTGTTCAGGGATGTTTTTTTTTTTTTTTTTTTTTGCCATGCATTGGTCAAAGCTCACTGTAGCGGTGCCTCAGGTGTTATATGTTTTGCCCAATATATTTATTGCCCAAGGTTCACACGTACTCCCTCTGCAGTGCGTGTAGAGTAAGTTATGTGTACACAGTTCAGAAGCAGCAATGAGAGCGCATTATTGTAACACAAAAGCACATTAAAATAATGCACGAGCGCGAATCTATCCGCTCGCACTAGGGCTGTCAACGAATATTCTAAATTCGAATATGTATTCGAATGGTTTTAAAAAAACGAATTTCGAAGGTGAAAATTAATATTCGAATTTAAAAAAAATGTGGAAAAAAAGGCCCGCGGTAGTAGAGGCGTGGTTGTCTGCTTTGCGAGTGGGCGCGCTAGCGCGCCTGAGGGTTCAGGGAAAGGTCACAGCCTCACAGGAGTCGCACTGTCTGGCACAGCATCACTGCTGAAAGTTGATGCGTCTTCATGGAAGATGCCAGCAAGTGCAGAGCCCAACTCGACCGCAGCAGAGAAAATGAGGTAAAATTGTTGACCCGCAAATTGTTTTATGCAAGCTATTTAAGATACAGTTAGCATACCATTCGACAACTAGCAACATGAGGTCATATCTCAAAAATGTGCACCCAAATTAGCATGGCATAATGTGTGGAACTCCAGCTAAACAGTCACATCTTGACAATTAACGTTACTTTGCATCGGCCACCGCAAGCACTTTGTCTGCAACATGACAAGAGGCCATAACGGATAAAATAATTTCGTTCATTTTTAAGGACATGAGACCGATCAGTATCGCGGATGGGGCACGCTTCGGGGAGTTCTGTCAAGCAATGGATCCGAGGTTTGATTATTTATCGTTTCATGTCAAGGAAAAGTTCCATGTTTACCACAGCACAGCTCGCTCGGAGCATTCAATGTCAGTTCTATATGCTGTAAAACTTCAATTAATATTAATAATATTTGTTTCAATCACTGAATGAAGCCTGCTATATTTTGCTTGCACAAAAATTTGTTTGTTCATTTAAACCATTATGCACAGAAAACGTGAGGGTGAGAGAGCGTGAGGTCTGCAGTCTTGGCCATTAGTTGATTTCCTTGTTTTTGTGTAGGTAAAACGTTGTCATATATGTTTAAACTTAAATAGACTATCTATACAAGTAGTTATGTCTCTTTCTTATATTTTTTTGCCTGTTATTGACGTAATGCGCGTCATTGACAACATGCGCAACCAGATGTTCGAATAGTACGAATATTCGTGTATTTTTTAGAGGGAATATGCGAACGTCAATTTTGAGCAATTTTGACAGCCCTAGCTCGCACACAGATTTCCTTTGCTCTGTTAACAGAACCAGATGCGCGTGCTCAGATCATAGACTATATAAGGCTCAGATACACGCTGCCTTACATTGTGTCTCCTCTCACTTAACCTGTGTCCTGTGCACTCACAACTCTCTCTGTGCTCTATTTATAACCTTTTCGGTTCTCATCTTTTACCATGTGCAGTGTGAACGTTCTGTTCCATTAACATGGGCTCGGAAAAAAAAAGTCTACGCACCACAGACCGAGTGTGTAAACCTGGAGTTAGGCATATGCCCAGTCTGCGGAAAATCGTGCTATAAAGCGATTTAGAAATCACGCACACTCAAATCGCGATTTTATTTTGATTTCGATTAATCGCACAGCCCTAGTCTATAGCAGAAACTACAAGCACCTGGTCTTCTGTAGCAATACAGTATGTGTCTATGGATATATGTACTGTCTGTGGCATGCTGTGTGCCCACTCCTCAGTCCTTTCCAGAGTACACACAGTTCCACTGAGCACACACAGTTTACATCTACTCAAATATCTCTCACACACAGCACGTTGTACAGAAAAGGCTTGAATCATTAATCTGAACTTAGTCACAGGCTCTCGTGTCAGTCACTGAGTGATATCCTTTCTGTAACAAACCTGTACAGAAAGTGTGTGATCACATGTGTGAGATCGCATTTGTTTCAGCTCTCTTTCACGCACACGATAGGATTGGTTTAGGATTAGGTTTTCTGACAACATCTAAGCAGCTGCTTTCTCTCTCAAGAGCATCTACTTGATGCCTTAAGAACACTTACAGGCATTGGCTTCAGTAAACTAATGAACAGGACTCATGAAACAGCACAGCCTAACTTCGAGTGCTTAGCTACAAAATGGTGCTGTGGGATCTGAACCTGGTGTGTTTGACTCACTCCCTTTAAAACCAGGTAATGGCAAAACTTAGGAAAGCAATCTCTTGGTGCTCAAAGTAGAGGAAAAGAGGTGTTTTTGTGATGGCTCAGACTGTGGGAGGAGAGCTCCTGGTAAAACAGCACCTGCAGGGCACACTGACTCACTCACAATAAACTCCAATCTACATCTGTTACACATCCTTCAGAACAGCTGGGACCCTCTGACTCACTCTTACACACAGCAAACAGACACATTAAAAGGCATAAGCACTCACATACATACACACATACGTACATATATATATATATATATACACACATATACACATTAGGGTTGTAACGGTATGAGATTTTCATGGTATGATAATCGTCTCAGAAAATACAACGATATACGGTATTAAACAATAAAAACAGGTTTTATTTTTTTTTGGGGGGGGGGGGGGGGGAGTTGAACAAATGTTTGAAAGTATGTGTGTATTAAAATTTAATTAATCAAAAACAAGAAAATTTTACCATTGATTATTTATTGTTTAATAACTTGTATTTATCATTAATAATTCATACAAATTCATAAATTCTGGTTTGACTTATTTTTTCTGGATTCTGTACTTATATGATTTAATACAAATATACTATCAAAAATGGTGGTAATGAAAGTGCATACAAATTTAACAATTTATTTGATGTTTTAAAACCTTTATTCTTTTATGTTTTCGCAAAGGGCTGCACAGCAGAGATTTACTAAATTAAAATGATGGAAAAATTATATTCCCTAATGTTTATGTAAATTATTATTTATGTAAATTATAATTATTTTAGCAGTAGGCTACATTATAGTACAATCATAATTTCTGTCAATTTCTTCAAGTTAAAAAGCAGACTTTTATTTGGACGGGTTGTATTGAAGAGCTTTGAGTGACAATGTATTTGTTTTTGACAGTGGTTTTCTCAAATAAAATGATGACCCTGCAGCAAAACCACATGGTATGTGGTCAGGTTTAGGCCTGCCTCAGGGAAAAGGACGCCCCTGCCATGCATAGTCCACCATATGCACTGTAGGAGGTGTGACAGGCCTCAAGGTCCAGCAGAAAGACCACCTCACTGTAATGAATTATGCATTTCTGGAGACAGTGACTACTGTGAATAGAGCAGTTGGCGTTCAGGGAAGACTGGAGGACAACCAGGAAAGACTGGTGGCAGCAGGACAGACTGCTCCGGGAGAGGCCGGTTGGTAACCCAATCCTTAAGTTTTCCAGGAGGAAGACACCCAAAGCTTACTACAAGGAAGAAACAAAGAAAACAACCCGAAGGCCCTCCGAGAGGTGGGATGAAAGAAGGGCCATCAAGGACGGATCACACGGTAATGGACACAAGGATATCGGCAAAAGAGAAAATCCCAGGGAAGTGTGGGTGTGGCTGGGAAAAAACAACAACTTTGAGGGGACTTCACATTCACATGGGAAAGAAGAAGTGTGGTGGTGGTAGCTTGATGCAACCTTGCACTGACCCTGTATGGGCAGGTCAGACAAATGGGATCCAAGGCCAGGTTCACAACCACCGTGCCAACAGGCCCAATGTTGCAGAGGTAGAGCAGGAGGAAAGGAAGGAGGAGGAAGAAAGGGATGTTAATGAACCCCAGGAAGTAAACCCAGGAGCACCCCCAACAATGGAGGGGAGCCAAAGGGACAGGAACCTGAAGAACCCACTCCGAAGGAACAAGATCAAGTGGCCAAAGGCCAACGAGGCTGAGGAGTGGAGAAAGTTGGATGAACATCTGAGCGGGATGCTGAAAAAAGCTCTGTGTGGCTCAGTGGTAGCCAAGCTAAACCTTTTTGGGGAAATCCTGTATGAAGAATGCAGCAACAGGTACGGCAAGGTGACCATTAAAGAAGCCTTAATAAAAATCAAAAAGCAGGAGGGAGAAAGAGATCGATGACCTGTCATCAGGCAGGTGATCCAGCGGGCAAGATCTGCTTCAGCACCAGGCCCGAATGGAATACCGTACAAGCTGTATAAGTGCTGCCCAGCAGTGCTGAAGCTGTTATGGTCCCTGATGAGAATCACCTGGACTAAGCAGACTATATACCATCTGAGTGGCAGAGGGCAGTGGCAGTCCCTATTCCCAAACAACAGAATGCTAAGACCATCGAGCAGTTCAGGAGCATAGCTCTACTGAATGTGGAGGGGAAAATCTTCTTCTCCATGATGGCAAGAAGAATGACCACCTACCTTATGGAGAACAACTACATTGATACCAGCTGTCAGAAAGCCGGGATCCCAGGCTTTCCTGGCTGTGTAGAGCATGCTTCCATGATTTGGGAACAGATCCAAACCACCAAGAGGGAGAAGAAAGATCTGCACGTTATATGGCTAGACCTAGCCAATGCCTATGGGTCAGTGCCACACCTGCTCATAGCCTATGCTTTGGAATTCTTCTACATTCCAGACAACATCAGGACCATGATCATGAACTATTACCAGGACATGCACATGTGTTTTGCACTGAAGAAAGTGTCCACTGGTTGGCAACAACTGGAAGTAGGGACCGCAATGGGATGCTCCATTTCTCCCATTCTCTTTGTGGCAGCATTTGAGTTCATCCTGATCGGAGCAAGGCAGGTGGTGGGTGGAGTCCAGCTGACTGCAGGTTAGAGGCTCCCGCCCTTAAGGAGCTATATGGATGACATCACCTGCCTGTTACGAACCGCCCCATGTACAACCAGGTTGCTCAGGAGGTTGGATGAGCTGATCACCTGGGCCAGAATGAAGTTCAAGCGACAGAAGTCAAGGAGCCTCTCGTTGCGAAAGGGGGAAAGAAACGACAGAGTCACCTTCACCATCAGTGGGGAAGATATCCCCCGCATCGTGGATCAGCCCATCCGAAGCCTGGGAAGACTTTATACATCCGGTCTTTCAGACAAGGATATGGGGAAATTCATCCTTCAGCAGTTGTCAGAAGGCCTGTCCAAGATTGATGCAAGCCAGCTACCTGGAAAGTACAAGGTGTGGTGTTATCACTTCACTTTGTACCCAAGGGTGATGTGGCCTCTGAAGCTGTGCGAAGTCACCTCAACAGCAGTAAGCCGGATGGAGGCAAAAGCTAACTTTTTCATCCGCAAATGGCTTGGCCTACCACGGTGCTTCTCAGCTGCTGGGTTGTATGGATGGAATTCACTCCAGCTACCCATGAAATCCATCACATTGGGCTATAGGCAGGAGAAGACAAGGCTGGTGATGGAATTAAGTGATTCCTCCAACAGAGCAGTGGCTGATGCAAATGCCAGAGTTGAGACTGCAAGGAAATGGAGGGCTAAGGAAGAGGTGCAGAGGGTGATAGGAAGGCTGCAACACCAACACATTTTAGGACAGGCCTTGGATGGAGGGAGCCACCCATTCTATGGTCCAGGGCAAGTAGGAAGGAGAGGAAGGACCTAGTTGTTGCAGAGGTCACCAGGATTGAGCAGGAGGAGCTCAGAGTAAGGTCTGTGGCACAGGGGCAGCAGGGGCGGTGGACAACTTGGGAGGGTGTTGCAAGCCGAGCTGTCAGCTGGGCAGAGTTCTGGAAACTGCCACAAGCCCGGCTCAGTTTCCTCATTAGGACAACATACGATACCCTACCAAGCCCAAAAAACCTCCACCAATGGCTTGGAACAGAGCAATCCTGTGATCTCTGCGGGACCATAAATTCCTCACTCCAGCATGTTCTGTCCGGCTGTAAAACAGCACTAACACAGGGTCGGCTCAGATGGCGGCATGACCAAGTGCTTAGGAAGCTGGCAGAGCTGCTGGAAAAAAGTCGGCAGGAGGCAAAAAATCAGAGTCCATTAGAGAGTCGATGTAGGATCCACTTCCTTAGGGAGGGGGAACCCGCAATGCATACCAGCAAGAGACCAACTACCAAGTTATTAACACCAGGGGCAGCGTGGAAGATGGAAGTAGACCTGGGAAGGCAGCTCCAGTTCCCACAGGAGATATGCAGCACCACATTAAGACCAGACGTGGTGCTCTGGTCTGCAGCTGTGAAGTCAGTGATAGTGATCGAGCTGACAGTGCCATGGGAGGAAGGGCTGGAAGCTGCTTACGAGAGAAAGAAGGCAAAGTATGCAGACTTGGTTGCGGAGTGCAGAGAAAGTGGATGGAGAGTGAGGCTGTACCCGGTGGAGGTGGGAGCCAGAGGTTTTATGGGCAGATCAATATCATGCCTGCTCAAGGACCTGGGATTACGGGGAACCACACTGAGCAGATCCACCAAAGAGCTCTCTGAGGAAGCGGAGAAAGCAAGCCATTAGCTCTGGCTCAAATGACGTGATAAGGCTTGGAGAGTAACATCTAGTTAGGTTTTGCTGCAGGGGGTGTCAGGGAGACGTCCCTGTTCACTGCCCCACCACCATGAGATGTTCTGGGTTAAGGGGCGAAATGTCAATGAGCGGTGGTCCCCAGCTGAAGACCCTGCAGCAAAACCACATGGTATGCGGTCAGGTTCAGGCCTGCCTCAGGGAAAAGGACGCCCCTGCCATGCATAGTCCACCATAGGCAATGTAGGAGGTGCGACAGGCCTCAAGGGCCAGCAGAAAGACCATCTCACTGTAATGAATTATGAAATGATTAATTGTTCTCTCAGTGAGGCTCTCATTGTTTGTGTTCACGTCCTCAGATAGTGAGACAGAAGGCACTGTTAACCTGCCACTAGGGCTGCAACTAACTGCGCTTTGTATCTGCTGATTGCTGATCGAGATTTACATGCTTGGCTCACTGACCGTGTATACTCATTAATTTAGTTCATAATGAGATGTATCAGTTCATTCAACTAGTCCATGAATGAGAAGATCTCTCGATCTCGATCTGGGTTCACTCCATTCAACAAATCACATGCTCCGTCACATCTTGAGTAACTCTTTGACAGGATGAAACAGTTCACAGAGCAGTTCACGAGCTGCGCATGCGCTGCTAATAGCGCCGTGCTCGCGCGCTGCTGTGGAGAGAGGAACTTCAGTGAATGAGAAATATGAATCAGTGGATTACCTGAACGAGAACGATTCGTTCACGGACGAACAATCACTAGTGAAATTTCATATAGCCTATATTAAATATTTGGAATATATATTTTCATATTTTATTAGGTTCTTTGATAAGGTTACAATACGAAGGTCTAATTAGAAACGAATCTTTCGTGATGTCCCAGTTGCGCGGGTCGCGGTGAGTAAAGAAATGTTACTTATAAATAATTAAATACAATAATTTCATAAAAACGGGACCCGCGGGTTGGAAAAAAACCCGACCCGCGCATCACAGGGTTGCATGTGCGAGCACAAGTGATACTGTGGCCACCGGTCCACGACTGGTAGAAAAAGATGACGCTCATTAAAGCTCACTAGCTGAGTTTTCTCCTCTGAAAGAAAAGATTGCACAACTGACAGAATAAGTTACAATATCTGAGATATTGCTGCTAAATTTTATTTGCTTTTTTTTACTTGAATGCCATTGCTTAAATTGATATTGTTTATCTTTTGACATTAAATCTTCAGTTCAGAAACATTTTTTAATATAATCGCTGTTCATATTTTTATTCAAAGTTCAGAATTAAGATAAATTTATTACTCTTATGTTTCTTATGATAACTGAGATAATGCTGCTAAATTTATTCTTTCTTTACCTTAAATGTCATTGCTCTAATTTATTTTTTATACTTTGATATTTCATATTTTGTTCAAATGTTTGATATATCTGCTGTTCATATGTTCATTTATGAGTGTGTTATATGATTAGAATGTTATCTCGGTTTTAAAATAAAGCACAGCAATGATATTTGAGAGTGTATTTTCCCTTTTCAGGAAAAGTATCGAAAAAGTATCGAAATCGCAATTCTTGACTAGGTATCGGTATCGAAACAATAATTTTGGTATCGTGACAACACTAAGTGAGAGCGCATACACTCATCATCACTACACAAAATTGAACGACACAACAGAAAGCCATTACTGTAATGCATTTCTCTCGTTGAAATACAAAGACTATTTTACTTATAATTCTGAAAAAGGATGTAACATCTCAGAGCAATGCAATGCCTAACATTACCTGGCAACAAAACTTTTATTAGCACTGAAGAATACAACATCTAATCTGAAAAAGCATCTTGAGGGAAGTCGTTCTTGATCTTTGAAAGATTTTATCCAATAACTCGTTTTTCAATTTTTTTTATATTTTGAGTATTAACAGATATCATTATGTTTAATATTTCTAAGAATTTAATGAAAAAAAAAACTTATTAAAAAAATGTATAAAATAAAATAAATGTATAAAAAGTCAAACGATAGCTTTATGTCCTCTACAGATGATCCGATTTGTGAACAGATGAGTCTTTTGAATTAATAATTTATTTTGTTTAACGAAACAGTGTGAATGGTTGACATTAAACTGGATAGATCTGGGGTGTGTTTCCCAAAAGCATCGTTAGCGAACTGTGGTTGTTAAATTACATTGAACTATAACGACATTAAAGTTACTTGCGACCGTAGTTGCTTCAATTTTGCGTCTGCGATTCTTTTGTGCCGACCGCTTATACATAAAGAGGATTATCAATGAAGTAATCACTTAAAATTTGGTTCATTCATTAAACTAATCTATTGTGTAACTTGAAGAACTATGTCAGTTGTTTTGGCTCATTTTATTTAGAATTTTATTTAGAGTTGGAAAACATAAAAACAAGACATTAATATGTTCCTTTGTGTCTGTAAAGTTTCCGCTCAAAATACCCCACGGATCTTTATTATATAATTTTGAATATGCCTATATTTAGCGGAAGTAGAAACGCACTGTTTTTCGTGCCTGTCTCTTTAAATGCAAATGAGCAGCTGCTCCCCGCACCCTTTTCTAGAATACAGATGTCATTATAGCTTGGACCTGCTAAAAACATCTGTTTCGTTTCTGATTATCATGTTCATCTCACTGAAATAATGTGTTTTTAACGGCATCTAGCAGTGAGGTTGCTCACCCCTTCCTTTAGAGAAGCTACGGTGGACGAAACAGGTAAAGATGTCATCGTTAAAGACAGCAGAGAACAATGAGATTTCTTTACAAAGGTAAATCAAAGAATTATATTTACTTAATTATTCAATAAATCAATGGTATTGCAAATGTTAATGTACTTGTTCATCATTGTGTCAGTGTTTTATTCACAAGAATAACAAAAACGCTCTCCACAGAGCAGTTTGACCGTTTAGTTCTACTGTACAAACATGGTGGCGACTTCCATGTAAGGGGACCTGCGGTCTAAGTAGATAGAAATTGCTCAATCTAAGGTAATAACAACATAACAGTTCATTAAGAATTGTCTTTATACACCTCTGAAAACATAGTTATGTATATTATATTGCATTTCTGATCATTGTAAATAGGGCTGCACGATATTGGAAAAAATTACATTGTGATATTTGATTTTTCTGCGATATACATGTTGCGATATGTAATCTAATCTAATTTTTTCTTACAAACAAAGATGGGGTGAGCACACTTACATTCTCATTTTAAAAGATTTAAACAGAGTATTTAAATTAGAGTAAATTATTTGTTTGTAATTTTAGGATATGGTTTGAATTGTTAACATATTAACTAACATGAACTTACCACGAGCAATACTTTTGTTACTATATTTATTAATCTTTGTTTATCTTAGTTTATAAAAACACAGCTGTTCATTGTTTGGTAATGTTACTTCTCAGTTCATTAACTATGTTAACAAATACTGTACAAATTTTGATTTCAACAATGAAGGCTATAGCCTAAATGTTGAAATTAACAATGTTGTAGAAGTGCAGTTTAGTAATAGTAAATGTTATATAATGTAGTTAAATAGTTTAATAAATAGAACATTATTGTAAAGTGTTACAGATTTTTTTATACACCAATTCAGACATCTCGTGAGTTCATGAGTTATTTACATGTTAAGTCAATGCAAAGATGCGATTAAGCATCCTGCGGTGCGAAAGAGTTAGTAGTGACGTGATTACGACGTAGCCGGCGAATGGAAATTCCAAAACAACAATGGAGGACAAAGTCATCGTCGCTGTATCTGGATACCCCGAGCTGTATGATACTTCTTCATATTTTTACAGAAACAGGAATAAAAAGAATCTTGCTTGGAAGAAATAGATTAATTGAATAAAGACCAAAGATTACCTGTTAGTTAACCCAAAATGATATTTTATGTTTAACTAGGGATGCACGATCATGATTTTTCATGGCCGATTCCAATACCGATTTTTACATTCCAATACCGATTTTTACAAGCAAACTGTCCGATTCCGATATCCAATTTTTTTTTTAATCTTTTAAGCAACAAACAAGAAGGAAGGAAAGTGTGCATAAGCAAGATGTTTATTTGGTATTTAATAGGCCAAACTGGCTTTTGGCTATTGAAAACAATAACTGTAACCATCTGAAATGAACGACAGTAACTGCACAGTAAGTAGCCTACATTCAATACAAACATAGATGGTACAGACATCAGTATTTAGCTTTTGTTTTTGAATTGGGTTGAAACTAAACTAAATTAAAAGATTAACTGTGACCATGTGAAATTAAAGGCAACAACTTCATAGTTCTACAGTCCAAACAACACAATCAACACACATTAAATAAGAGGTTTCTTAATCAGCATTCAGTATGTTTTAGTTTTTAAATTTGGTTTTAAATAAAAAAAAGGTATTTACCAGTGAGACTAAATAGAAGTATGCTATATAAATACATTATTCCAAAATGTTAAAATCAAATAATGTTGGTGCAAATAAAACAAAAATGCAAAGTGTTTCATTCATCCAATTAAAAAAAAAAAAAAAAATAGGGTAATGATTCACATCTACAGTATATGTACTGTATATTTTTTTTACTTGAGCCAATAAAAAATAAATAACTTATTGTCTCAAGTAAAAAAAAATAGATGTGAATCATTACCCTAAAATGTTTTAATTGAATAAATGAAACACTTTTTTTCAGTGTGCTACAGTAGGTGATTTTTAAATCAAATTAAGTTATGTAGTTTTAAGGTAAAATAAAATAATCATCCTATGCAGAACTGACGTTTACTTCTGGCTTTTCAAACGTGTATGCTAGTTCTAATTTACAAAATAAAATAAAAAACATTTCAGTTTTGTCACAGTTTAGTCCGTTTCGTTTCTCATCCAACACGTGAGAAGCTGATCTGAACATCTCTTCACAGTCTACTCGTGTTCAGGGCGCGGACCGATACAGTATACGCTCGCGCAGCTTCAGTGCGCAGGAAAGGGGCTCTTATTTGTGCGCCAGTACACCAACGACTGATCGCATCCTGCTATCTGTGCCTCAGACATGAAGCTCTGCATTTCCAGTGCTGATCGGCTGCCCATGTCCTGCGCACAGATTTCGAAATATTCTTCCACACAAATGACATAGCGAACGATTACAATGTAGTCTGTGCACGCGAGCGCACTTCCGGAAAAATCAGCCGAAAAAAGACCAAAAACCGGCCGGTTCCAATTTATGGCCGGTCAACCGGTGCATCCCTATGTTTAACCACTAAAGAGACATAAGAGCCAGTGGCAAATTTCAGAAGGATTAGCCAAGTCGAGACTGCTCTCGTTGTCCCACTGATCGCGTGGAGCTGATCGTCTCCGAAATCGGCGAAACACATTTGTAAATTTCACGCGCAAATGAAGCAAATAAACTAAAAATGTTCAAGTGTCGCACTATACATGGTTAGGGATTTCCTCTCACAATGTCTACAAAAGAAGTGACCACAGACATTCAAATCATTTATCCTTTATGAAACAGAATGAAGCATTAATTTATTGTTGGAGATCCATCATATGACATCCAGTGTAGACAGAATGACCATTTATAAAAAGTTTTATTCTCATTGCATCTCGTCACTGGTCACTTGCATTGCATATTTAGCCTACATAAAATGCTGCTAGTCTGAACACATATTCCCTATGAGAGAAACAGAGTCAATAATTAGAAATGGATAAAGGTTGAGAAAGGTGATGACTGACGGAGTCATAGAGAGAAAGAAGGAGGGATAGAAAGAGGGAGGAGGAATAAAGAAAATGAGACACTCGATTAACAAACGTCCACTTCCTTAATGTCTGTAGCTGTAGCATTATCCTCTAGAGCAACCCACAAACCCACACAGATGACTGTCAGAGACGATCAAATGCTCTCTGAGTACCATGATCACTATTCTGATGGCTGAAATAATCTCCACAGAGATTATCTGTGGAGATCTGTACCTATTTATTTTCTTACTGGGTCACAAAAGAAGACCTTTCCATCAAACAATGTTATCAACACAATGTCTGTTGAGGCTCTTGATTTCTGATATCTCATAGGAACTAACCATATAAAAAGACCTTTTCTGAATCATCTCTTTTTGCAGTACTTTGTAGGGCTGGGCGATATATGAAAAAAATATATATATCTCAATATTGTCCATTTTTTTATGATAATCGATATATATCTTGATATGTTTGCATTAGAATTTAAATAATGAATAAACTGGGGGAAATAATTAAACTGGGAAAAGTTTTTTATTTTTAAGAACACCCACCCATTTGTGACGCTCTCTGCCCTATTAGCATAAACACAGCCCTGAGTGAGAAGCTGCGGTCTGCCATTACTGTCTTCTTGCTGTAGCTGCTGGAGATACAATGTCAGCACCTAAGAGCCACTAAAAGTGTTGTGTGTTGGGATGCACCAACAAACATAGGAATCTCCATAGACCGCTGAGGACAAAGTGGTTAACTTTCATTTTCGAAGGAAGTGTCCCGTAAAAAAAAAAACCTGAAAGGTCCTATAATGCAAATTTTTTACACCGGACTCAACTGCCTCACAAATATGGATCAGTTGAGTGCTGGAGTTGTGCAATGATTGCTTCTGAAAGAGGGGTCGATACCAACGCTTCGTGCGCAAATGTCCAGACACCAGACAAAGCAAGCATCACACATCATATTTTGTTTTTCAAAAGAGATTCTTGGCTCTCTGTAAGGCTAATGTTGCTAAAGCTATCATTGTCTCTGCCTGTTTTCACATGTTAGCAGAATGACCGTGAATAGGAAATATGTGGTAGTTAAAAACTGCGTTTGGAAGCAATGTGTGAGGTCAGTAATGGTCACCATAACACCTGTCTGCCCGCGAGCATGAGCTCTTGAAGTTCCGCACTCTTCTGAGAAGGGACTGCATGGTTGCCAGGTTTTCAAAAGAAAACCCTCCCACGGACTTGAAAAGCAACTTGCGTCAACAGTGTTAAAGTAGCCCAATTCCGTGGGAAAACCGCTGACTTGGCAACACTGGAAGGCAGGCAGAGCACAAGCTCATTTTCATTTAAAGGGGACATACTCATAAACAGGGCATTTTGGCTCATACACTGAAAGTGGCAATTTCAAGAAGCTATAAAAAAAATTACCTGTGGGGTATTTTGAGATAAAACTTCACATGCACACTCTGGGGGGACATCACATAACAATTTAAAATATTGTATCAATGCATTCTATGGCACCTTTAAGACTTCCATAGTGGACTAATTTGATATTAAAGTAGAATAAATCATTTGAAAATGATTAAATACATAAAAAATAACTTTATAATAGTTTTACCTGGCCACTTCCTAATCCTGGAGTCTAGGATTAGGATTAGGGCCAAGCAATAATAAAAAAAAAAATAAAACCATCTCAACAATAAAGTCATTATTATGCAAGATTAAACTTGTTAAATTTCAAGAAAGAAAGAAAGAAAGAAAGAAAGAAAGAAAGAAAGAAAGAAAGAAAGAAAGAAAGAAAGGAAGGAAGGAAGGAAGGAAGGAAGGAAGGAAGGAAGGAAGGAAGGAAGGAAGGAAGGAAGGAAGGAAGGAAGGAAGGAAGGAAGGAAGGAAGGAAGGAAGGAAGGAAGGAAGGAAGGAAGGAAGGAAGGAAGGAAGGAAGGAAGGAAGGAAGGAAGGAAGGAAGGAAGGAAGGAAGGAAGGAAGGAAGGAAGGAAGGAAGGAAGGAAGGAAGGAAGGAAGGAAGGAAGGAAGGAAGGAAGGAAGGAAGGAAGGAAGGAAGGAAGGAAGGAAGGAAGGAAGGAAGGAAGGAAGGAAGGAAGGAAGGAAGGAAGGAAGGAAGGAAGGAAGGAAGGAAGGAAGGAAGGAAGGAAGGAAGGAAGGAAATAAATAAATAAATAAATAAATAAATAAATAAATAAATAAATAAATAAATAAATAAATAAATAAATAAATAAATAAATAAATAAATAAATAAATAAATAAATAAATAAATAAATAAATAAATAAATAAATATATATATATATATATATATATATATATATATATATATATATATATATATATATATATATATATATATATATATATATATATATATATATATATATATATATATATATATATATATATATATTTTGGCTAAGTGCACAAAAGTGCAGCACAACAGAGGTTTATGGTTAAAATTAAAAAGAAAACAAATGTGATTATTCCTTTAAAATATTTTTATTTATTAGTAGTAGTAGCATTTAAGGCTGTCAAATAGCTGAAAAACTAAATTCGAATTTTGGGGCTTTACTCATCTTTTGCCAAACTCGCTCTTCTTCCTTTTTTCATTACATATCACATCGGATGCTATTTACACTAAGTGAAAATAGTGATTCTATTTACACTATGTAAAAGAAGCAGATCTTTGAAATAAGGGTAAATAGTAATTAGATGCTATTTATACTAAAAATAGTGACCGATACCATTTCCACCTCAGTACTGTTGTATATTAACAGAATGCAATAATAATGGAGTGTAAATTATTTTATTTATTAAAATGACTAAATAGACATTGCTTTACTGGTACAACAAAGCCCTCCCTATAGCCTACCTACCCCTAAACCCACCCAAATAAAAAATCATTATGGTGTCGGTATAAAAAAAAAAAAAAAAAAGAGAACATTATGGTACCAGGTTTTCTTCAGTACCAGTGGTACAGAGTACTCTGTCAACCCAGTTCTTGATTCGCCATCCTTTTCCAGTGTTGCCAAGTCTGCGGTTTTCCCGCAGAATTGGGTTACTTTAACACTATTGCCACAGGTTTTTTGGGGGGGTTGAAAAATGACCAGTCGGAAAAGGGTGGCTTGCCCACTTCAGGTTGGTGGAGAGTTCCTGCCTCAAGTGGAGGAATTTAAGTATCTTGGGGTCTTGTTCACGAGTGAGGGAAGGATGGAACGGGAGATTGACAGACGGATCGGTGCAGCTTCTGCAGTAATGCGGTCGATGTACCGGTCTGTCGTGGTGAAGAAAGAGCTGAGCCGCAAGGCGAAGCTCTCGATTTACCGGTCAATCTACGTTCCTACTCTCACCTATGGTCATGAGCTTTGGGTCATGACCGAAAGGACAAGATCCCGGATACAGGCGGCCGAAATGAGCTTTCTCCGCAGGGTGGCTGGGCGATCCCTTAGAGATAGGGTGAGAAGCTCAGTCACCCGGGAGGAGCTCAGAGTAGAGCCGCTGCTCCTCCACATCGAGAGGGGTCAGCTGAGGTGGCTCGGTCATCTGTTCCAGATGCCTCCTGGACGCCTTCCTGGGAAGGTGTTCCGGGCGCGTCCCACTGGGAGGAGACCCCGGGGAAGACCTAGGACACGCTGGAGAGACTATGTCTCCCGGCTGGCCTGGGAACGCCTCGGTGTCCCCCCAGAAGAGCTGGAGGAAGTGTCTAGGGAGAGGGAAGTCTGGGGTTCTCTGCTTAGACTGCTGCCCCCGCGACCCGGCCCCGGATAAGCGGAAGAAGATGGATGGATGAAAAATGAACTCAATAACGTGATGGTTAGTCCCTGATTGCTAATTTCTATGGAAACCCCGCAAAAACACGTGTATTTTATCCCCGGAAAGCATTTTTTTACGTTGAACCCTTGAAATGTGATTGGGCGGGTTTTGTTGTGCTCTCTCTCTCTCTCTCGCTTTCTTTCTCTCTCTCTCTGTGTGTCTCTGTCGCTCTCACTCTCTTTCTAATAACTTCATTAATAACTGCGTTAGAATGCTTTCAACAGCTCAAGCCTCTGTTACCAGCTTTAATGCAAACACTTAATAATTCATGTTTGTTCATTGTGCATTAAATAAATGTTAACAGATATTATATTATTGTAAAGTGTTTTTAATACTACAGTTTCTATCTATTTGATACACATAATGTAAGGGATAATGTACAGTCGTGGCCAAAAGTTTTGAGAATTACATAAATATTGGAAATTGGAAAAGTTGCTGCTTAAGTTTTTATAATAGCAATTTGCATATATTCAAGAATGTTAAGAGTGATCAGATGAATTGCATAGTCCTTCTTTGCCATGAAAATTAACTTAATCCCAAAACACCTTTTCACTGCATTTCATTGCGGTCATTAAAGGACCTCCTGAGATCATTTCAGTAATCGTCTTGTTAACTCAGGTGAGAATGTTGACGAGCACAAGGCTGGAGATCATTATGTCAGGCTGATTGGGTTAGAATGGCAGACTTGACATGTTAAAAGGAGGGTGATGCTTGAAATCATTGTTCTTCTATTGTTAACCATGGTGACCTGCAAAGAAACGCGTGCAGCCATCATTGCGTTGCATAAAAATGGCTTCACAGGCAAGGATATTGTGGCCACTAAGATTGCACCTAAATCAACAATTTATAGGATCATCAAGAACTTCAAGGAAAGAGGTTCAATTCTTGTAAAGAAGGCTTCAGGGTGTCCAAGAAAGTCCAGCAAGCGCCAGGATCGTCTCCTAAAGAGGATTCAGCTGCGGGATCGGAGTGCCACCAGTGCAGAGCTTGCTCAGGAATGGCAGCAGGCAGGTGTGAGCCTATCTGCACGCACAGTGAGGCGAAGACTTTTGGAAGATGGCCTGGTGTCAAGAAGGGCAGCAAAGAAGCCACTTCTCTCCAAAAAAAAAACATCAGGGACAGATTGATCTTCTGCAGAAAGTATATTGAATGGACTGCTGAGGACTGTGGCAAAGTCATATTCTCCGATGAAGCCCCTTTCCGATTGTTTGAGGCATCTGGAAAAAGGCTTGTCCGGAGAAGAAAAGGTGAGCGTTACCATCAGTCCTGTGTCATGCCAACAGTAAAGCATCCTGACACCATTCTTGTGATGGGTTGCTTCTCATCCAAGGGAGTGGGCTCACTCACAATTCTGCCCAAAAACACAGCCATGAATAAAGAATGGTACCAAAACACCCTCCAACAGCAACTTCTTCCAACAATCCAACAACAGTTTGGTGAAGAACAATGCATTTTCCAGCACGATGGAGCACCGTGCCATAAGGCAAAAGTGATAACTAAGTGGCTCGGGGACCAGAATGTTGAAATTTTGGGTCCATGGCCTGGAAACTCCCCAGATCTTAATACCATTGAGAACTTGTGGTCAATCCTCAAGAGGCGGGTGGACAAACAAAAACCCACTAATTCTGACAAAAAGAATGGGTTGCTATCAGTCAGGATTTGGTCCAGAAGTTGATTGAGAGCATGCCCAGTCGAATTGCAGTGGACTCTTTGCATAAATGTCATGTAATTGTCGATAAAAGCCTTTGAAACATATGAAGTGCTTGTAATTATATTTCAGTACATCACAGAAACAACTGAAACAAAGATCTAAAAGCAGTTTCGCAGCAAACTTTTTGAAAACTAATATTTATGTAATTCTCAAAACTTTTGGCCACGACTGTACATCCAGGCGGTTATTAGCTCAGAATAAACCCCGACAGGGTGATCAGGACTTGTATCAGCCTGAAGGGGTTTATTCTGAGATTACAACTGGCTGGATGTACATTATCCCGCTTATTACACGGCTAAAAAGATTTGTTTTCACCAAATATGTTGAAATTAATGCTGAAGACTTCCATTGGAATACACAGTGGTTAAGTGTTTTCAGTCACATGATGGCGTCAGATATTCAATGTCAATGATAGCAGAGTGACTCGTTAAGTACACATATAAGTAGTCAAGATAACTCGCAGATGAGCAGTGTGTTATTCAATTTGGCAGTTGTTATCTAGTAATAACAGTGCTGGATGGCGCGATTAAACAATCAGAATCAAGTATTCCACAGAGCCGTGTAATAAGTGATCTTATGCCACAGTTAGAGATGGGCATTTTCCGCAAATATCACATTCGAATATTTGAGCTCACAAAAAACGAATATTCGAATATTCATTTATTTAAATTAAGTTTAATGAGACAGACGTTATTTTTCAGCAACATTTACTGTTTCTGTCTTTTTGAACAAGCTTACACACAATGAGCTTGAACTTTACACATTGTGTTTTGTAGCTGAAAACCTTTAACAATGCGTGCAAACAAACAAAAGTACAGATTAAAAGCAAGAAAAAAAAAGTGAACAAAAAAAACGTAAAGCAGCCTGCAGCAATTACGCTATTGTAGAATGTAGCCTACACTTAACTTTGACACTTTTAAACTGTCAGCAAACCTTTTTTGCTTTTTTTCTATTGTTTTACATGTTCTTGTTAAGAAGTACGGGCATGTAAACATGATCGGGGGAAGTCGGCTCCTTAGTCTGTTAACAATAAGGCCAGCCGCGCAGAAACGCGCTCACAAATAACGATGTGCTAAGCGAATAAGTTTTGTGAAGCGCTTCGTGTTTTCGTTTCACCACTGAATGGGATCCTCATCTGGTGGAATACATGGCTCCAGCAAGAACTGTTCCCACTCGTCTGGGCTGGACTCTCTGTAATCATCGCTTAAGAACTGGCTCAGCCTTGTCCGAGGAGTGGGCATTGCCGGATCCTCTTCATCGTTGGTAGCGCAGCACTCGCATCAAGGAAAATGTTCTGATAATGTTCAAAAAAGTTTTTTTTTTCTTACTTCTCTCATGTTTTCATCGAGAAACATGAGATGTTTGTGCCGAGGGTCTAGGGCAGACGCGAGAAGAGGAGTTTTCACTGCATTCTCCAAGTTAGCAGTGTTTATTCGTTGCTTGAGAGATGCCGCAACAATGTTCTTGAATTCTCCACGGCATATTTGAAGTACTGTAGAAGACCGCAGTTCTTAGGGGCCGTTCACATATCGCGTCTTTTGCACGCTCAAGTTCGTTATTTACAATGTAGGCGCGCGGTATGCGGGCTCATAATGGAAGCGAAGCGGTTGCGATGCGCACGCGGTGCGACGCGCCCATTTTTTTCCAAGCGCGTCCGCACCGCATTGAGTTTAAAACATCTCAACTTTTCAGAATGCCGCAAGCCCACCGCAGGTCATGTGACAAGAACTAAACATTCAGCTTCATCCTTTCCCTTTACATTGTTGAAAGCTCAGCCAAGATGAAGGAACAGCTGATCATAGCTGTATATGGATTGCCATTTTGAAATAAATTTAGTAGCAGAGCTACTGAAAGCGATTTTTTGTGCTGCAAATCCATTTATCCTTTGCTGAAATTTCCGCGTCTTCATGGAGAGAGCGCGTCATTGTTGCTTAGCAACGGCAGACGCCTCAGGAGCGCTTCTGCCGGAGCGCTTTGGAAAGACGCGTTTTAGGCGCGATATGTTAACGGCCCCTTATTCATTCATTGATTATTTTTTGCTTGCATACATCTCCAAATATGCCGTGGAGAATCACAGAAAGTGACCAAATTAGATTTTATTGTGAATTTTTTTTTTTTTTTTTGCGAAATTCAAATATCATTTTTATTTTTCGAATAATTAGAGCAGAATGAATATTCAAATGTTCGACTATCCGTGCACACCCCTAGTCACAGTGTCTGGTTTGTGTATCCCTGGGTGTCCACTAGAGGTCTCACTTCCCCATATCGTCACCCCACTTCAGTACTGCATTTAACACTAGCCTTATGGACTAATCACTGTTCATTGCACACAGCTGTTCCCACTCATTGTTTGCACCTGTCTATATATACCCTGTTTGTTTCGGTCATTGTAAAGGAGTCCTTGTCTTATGTCTCCCTGTATTTCGTGTTTCCTTGCCGTTTTTCATGTTTCTTGTTTTTGGACTGCTTACCTGGATTTCGACCTTTGCTTGACTGGATTATTGATTTTGGATACCCTAATAAACACTGCATGTGGATTTACCTGTTTGTGTGCGTTCAGTGACATCTTATCTACATTTATTATAAAAGCTGAGGTTTGTTATTTGCTGAAAAGTTATATTTTAGCTGGTGTCAATGATCTAATGTTGCATTTGGTCAGACTCAGTACATTGCTTTACTTAAGTATATTATATTTTCCTTTTACAGCTGCAGACTGGAGGAAGATCCTGAAACACCTCAGAAAACCCTAAACAGACAACAGTTTACAGATGTTTTTCAGTGGCAGCAGAACTATGACTAAACTTTTGAGTGAAAAAAAATTTCCATACTTTTTTTACTTGTGGAAAAACTTGAAACAATTTTAAATAAGTATAAAGAATGGCACTGGGTTTGTACATTTAATTTTTGTTTAATATTATTAACAAAAATAAGATATCTAAGATATCTAATAAAAATAGCATGTTTTGTGTTTTGCTTTGGTACCGAAATTGGTACCGAGAACCGTGGATTTGGTACCATGACAACACTAAATCATTATTAAACACTCATTAGGCAACTTTTCCGATGTAATATATGATGAAAAAAGGAAGAGCGAGTTCGGCAAAAGGTGGATTTGAACTCTGGTCGACCACATATGCTTCATCCACTGTGACCTACGCCACTGCAGACGCTGACTTAACACTGTCCAACGAGATCAAATGAACATGGCATGAGTGTGTTTATTCTTACATTTTTATTGAAATTTAACAAGTTTAATCTTGTATCATAATGACTTTAATCTCAAGATTATTATTAATATTTTTTTAATCTTTGTTAGGATCTAATTCCTCTTCCGTAGGAATCCCAGCACAGAATTACACAACAATAAAATCACACTCAGTAACCCATAGCATCATTTGAAATCAAGTGTTTAAAGTTTGTCAATCCTGTGTGTGCAGTGACGGCTGAACACTCCTGTTCACATTAGTGATGGGAAGTTTGATTCTTTTCCGCGAACCGGTTCTTTCAGATGGTTCGATTCAATAAACCGGTTGAAAAAAACAGTTCAGCGGTTCTTTTACGCTCCACGTAATGACGTCATTGGCGATGACGTGATGGCATCACGTCTATCAAACATTCAAATATTTAAAGTCAGTAATCATAACTTTAGTCAAACCTCATAATCATGAAAAGTTTACATTTGAGTTTTGCAACAACGCACCCAAATACAGTAACAGCAATAATGTGCATAGGAGGATTTAAGTCTTGCAGATATAAAGTAAATAAATTAGGTCTCATCAGCGCAGAAACCATGATCCACTTACTATACATAATCCATTGCGATGTATTTGTTATTAAATGAACTTACATTTCGCCAGATTGCCCTTCATCCAAGCCCTCGGTTTACCCGCGCTAATAACATTAGCACAGAATTAGATCAGAATCAATCACCAAAAGAATTAGTTCGGTTCAGACGCGCTGTGAGTCAGTTGGCTTCACACTGAATCACGCATGCGCAGTATCATCAGCTCCTCGGTTTTCGAATTGGACGCGTCCGAAAGAAATGGTTTTCAGTTCAGTGTACTGATGATCCGAAAACCGATACAACTGGTTCTTGACTCGAGAACGAGAATCACTCTAACCGGCACGTGCTGCAGTTCAGTATAATCAACTGCTCTACTCGTGTTCATGTTCTGTTTACTACAAACTCAATTTGTGAATGTATCATCATTAACTATAAATACAGTACAGATATTTCATAAATCATCCCTTAGTCCTATTAAACATTATTGTCTAACTTCCCTGAAAACCAATTTGGCCTATACATTATCTACAATATACAGATTAGAAACATTAATCTTAAAAAATATATAATATAGTTATTTTATCACACTTTCCGATGTTTAACAAAATACTTAAAAAATTACACGCATGCGCAGTATCATCGGTTCTCAAATCGGACGCATCTGAAAGAAACGGTTTTCGGTTCAGTGTACTGGTGATCCGAAAACCAATGCAACCAGTTCTTGACTCGAGAACGAGAATCAGCTCATCGGTTCTCAAAACGGACGCGTCCGACAGAAACGATTCTCGGTTCAGTGGACTGGTGATCCGAAAACCGATGCAACCGTTTCTTGACTCGAGAACGAGATCCGCTCCAGCAGTGGGCGTGTTCGTTCGTCATCTGGCTCGGCTCGGTGTTCATCTTCAGTTCGGTCTTCACAGCAGTTCAGTCAGTGTACTTCCTGTTTGTTGTTGCCGGCTGTACTGTGTTTGAGCTCCGTCACTATATTCTTTTCATTGACTATTTTTAACTTAAAAATCAATTTTATACATTATCGTTTCCGTTTATATAACGTGTGAATATATCCTCTATTGTATTCTACAACAAAAACAATCAGAGCGCCTCGCTATCACTAGTTTTATTTTGATCTCCCAGGTCTGCTATTAGCTTTTAGCCCGTTAGCATCAGCAAGCGTGGTTGCTGCTAACTGTGCTTACATATTACATTGCTAATACTCTATTCACACATATTACCACTGCTGTACTCACTGTTACTTGCTTTAATGGCGGATGAATGTCTCCACTCTGTGCAGCTCGAGCTCGAGGCCGTGGGGAAGCAGATTCGCGACCTGGAGGTGAGGCAGGCCCAGCTGAGAGAGTGGAGAGCCACGCTGGGATCATCCCGGGCTGACGCTCACAAGTCCGGGGTAAGTATACAGCGTGCTGCTAACAGTCCCACCACGTCTACTCCGTGTGTTTCTCTGCACAGGCCCGGTGCACCCAGGACGCGATCTTCCCAGATGTCCTTCACTGCGACGCCGGGACACCACGGACCCTGGGTGCATCCACAGCGGAGGATGCGAGCTGGGTCCCGGGCAACGACTTCTCCCCCTCCTGCCTTCGACATCTCCATCCGGAACCGCTTCGCTCCCCTCCGCGAGACAGGACGCGACGCTGTGATCATCGGAGACTCCATCGTCCGACACGTAAGTGCTACGTTAGCTGAAGGTAAAGTGCACACTCATTGTTTGCCTGGTGCTCGTGTTCTCGATGTTTCTGCGCAGATACCCGCGATCCTGCAGGCCGACGAGAGCCCCAGTGCGGTCGTGCTTCACGCCGGGGTTAACGACACCACGCTGCGGCAGACGGAGACACTGAAGAGGGACTTCAGCAGCCTGATCGAGACGGTTCGCAGCATGACGCCCGCGGCGATGATCATCGTGTCAGGACCACTGCCCACGTATCGTCGAGGACAAGAAAGGTTCAGTAGACTTTTTGCTTTAAATGAATGGTTGTTGTCATGGTGTAAAGAACAGAAACTGCTATTTGTTAATAACTGGAATCTTTTCTGGGAGCGTCCTAGGCTGTTTCGCGCTGATGGATTACACCCCAGCAGAGTCGGAGCGGAGCTGCTCTCAGACAACATCTCCAGGACACTTCGCTCCTTGTGACTAGTAAGACAATTCTCTAATAACTATTATGATGAGTTTTGTTCCACCCGCTTAAATGATAAAAGTACTTGCGCTGTAAAAACTATTAAGACTGTGTCTGTTCCCCGAATAGTGAGGTCAAAATATAATGTAGGATCTAGAAAAAATCTTATCGTAATTAAACCAGAAAAATGTCAAGTAAATGAACAAAAACAATTTTTAAAGTTTGGGCTCATAAATATTAGATCACTCACACCCAAAGCAGTTATTGTAAATGAAATGATCACAGAAAATAGTTTTGATGTACTCTGCTTGACTGAAACCTGGCTAAAACCAAATTATTATTTTGGTCTAAATGAGTCTACTCCACCGAACTACTGTTATAAGCATGAGCCCCGTCAGACTGGTCGTGGCGGAGGTGTTGCAACAATATATAGTGATATTCTCAATGTTACCCAGAAAACAGGATACAGGTTTAACTCTTTTGAAATACTTCTGCTAAATGTTACACTGTCAGACATGCAAAAGACTTCTAATGTATCTCTTGCTCTGGCTACTGTGTATAGACCACCAGGGCCGTATACAGAATTCCTAAAAGAATTTGCAGATTTCCTCTCAGACCTTCTAGTTACAGTTGATAAGGCGCTAATCATGGGAGATTTTTATATTCATGTTGATAATACAAATGATGCATTAGGACTTGCGTTTACTGACCTAATAAACTCCTTTGGAGTCAAGCAAAATGTCATCTCATTTATCATCAGTAAAATATGGAGTGCCACAAGGATCCGTCCTAGGTCCCCTTCTATTTTCAATATACATGTTGCCCCTTGGTAATATTATTAGAAAATACGGAATTAGCTTCCACTGTTATGCTGATGATACTCAGCTATATATCTCAACGAGACCAGATGAAACCTCCCAATTATCTAAGCTAACAGAGTGTGTTAAAAATGTAAAAGATTGGATGACAAATAATTTTCTCCAATTAAATTCGGATAAGACAGAGATATTAATTATTGGACCAAAAAACACCACACAGAATCTTGTAGATTACAATCTGCAGCTAGACGGATGTACTGTTACTTCCTCTACAGTCAGAAATCTGGGTGTTATATTAGACAGCAATTTGTCTTTTGAAAATCATATTTCCAATGTTACAAAAACTGCATTCTTCCATCTTAGAAACATTGCCAAGCTATGAAACATGTTATCTGTTTCTGATGCAGAAAAGCTAGTTCATGCATTCATGACCTCTAGACTGGACTATTGTAATGCACTTCTAGGTGGTTGTCCTGCTTCGTCAATAAACAAGCTACAGGTAGTCCAAAATGCAGCAGCTAGAGTCCTTACGAGGTCAAGAAAATATGATCATATTACCCCAATTTTACAGTCTCTGCACTGGCTACCTATTAAGTTCCGTATCAGTTACAAATTATCTATAAGGCCCTAAATGGTTTAGCTCCTGCGTACCTAACTAGCCTTCTACCATGCTACAACCCATCACGCACCCTAAGGTCACAAAACGCTGGACTTTTGGTAGTTCCTAGGATATCAAAGTCCACTAAAGGAGGTAGAGCTTTCTCACATTTGGCTCCCAAACTCTGGAATAGCCTTCCTGATAATGTTCGGGGTTCAGACACACTCTCTCTGTTTAAATCTAGATTAAAAACACATCTCTTTCGCCAAGCATACGAATAATGTATCTTTTAAATTGTGAGTGTAGTTGCATCTGATCAAATGTGCATTCTTATTCTTTAGCTTGGGTTAAACTAATTTTACTTTGTTGGATCAGCAGCTATGCTAATGATGTCTCTATTTTGTTTCTATGTAACTAGGATTTACACGAGCTCCAGTCTGGATCCAGAACACCTGAGAAGAGATGATGCTGACCCTCAGAGGACCCCAGATGATCCTTACCTTGAATCAACAAACAGAACTAACAATTATTGCTACATGTGTGACTGCATCATATAATAACTATTAATTAATAATATTGATAGTTCATCGTTTAGCTGACTACGTCTTGTATTATTATTATTATTTTTATTTTTTCTAAAATCCTGTCAAACGTGCACAAACTACTAGCTACTACTAAATATTGTAGAAACAATTTTCTGTAAAGTTGCTTTGTAACGATTTGTATTGTAAAAAGCGCTATACAAATAAACTTGAATTGAATTGAATACTGTTTGAGTAAATGAATTAGGTCCCAATTTATATTAGGTGGCCTTAACTACTATGTACTTACATAAAAAAATAGGTACAATGTACTTATTGTGTTCATATTGTATTGTAAAACACTTTTGCTGCTATTGAGGTGGGATAGGGGTAAGGTTAGGGAGAGGGTTGGAGGTATGGGTAAGTTTAAGGGTGGGTTAAGGTGTAAAGTATGGGTCAACAGTGCAATTATAAATGTAATTACAGAAATTAAATACAGATGTAATTACATCTAGTTTTTTTATAATATAAGTACAATGTAAAAACATGTATGTACACAATAAGTACATTGTACTAAATTATTAATTAAAATGTAAGTACATAGTAGTTAAGGCCACTTAATATAAAGTGGTTCCATGAATTACTCCGGGATATTGGTTTATTCTGACTCAGAGGGGGTGTCAGTCACGTTAAAAAAGGTAACAGCTTAAGTAATTTGTGGATTAATGCTTATTGGAAACGTGAACCGTTTCAAATGATTCAGTTCGATTTGGTGAACTGGTTCAACCGGTTCACTAAGAAGAACCGGTTAAATTGAACGATTTGTTCACGAATCGGACATCACTAGTTCACATCCAGCTTGCAAAGACAGACAGTCACGCACACTCATTTGTAGGGGGGGCATAATCTCATTGTGAAGCCAAACATTTAGGAAGACTCACAATTCAAGTTGCATTCCACAAAACAATTGGCTTTGATCTCCTCGTGAAGTGAAACACTCAGGAACTGTCGCAATGCAACTGCCATGACATAAAATTATAAACACTCTAATCTGAGGATCTGGAAGAAAGACCATTTGTTCGTCAGTGCATTCAACCATCTTTCTCCCCTGGGCAATTGGTCCAGGTCACTAAAAGCTGACAGAGGCAAATTGCTATGCTCATATAAAACATTTACTATATCTTCAGAACTCCTGATTATAAACTTTTCATGTTTGATATCAATTTTACAGTTTCGGTGCAATTGGAAATATAATTTCAGTCCCATTTCAGTAGAACAGACCAAAAATGCAGATCTCAAATCTGAGAAAAAATCTGTTCGTCTGGTATGGGTTGTGTCCCTGATAAGGTCTTTGTTCTTCTACTCCAGGTTAGATATGGCTTTCAGGTAATTTCATGTCCCAGTAAAAGGTCCTGTGAAGTTGGGATGGGCGATATATTGCATGCAATTGTCATGTGCATTTCATCAGTAAAGCCGGTTCCCTGATTACCGGTAAATCGACATCACCTGCTTTCAAATGGAGCGCCATTTAATAGACAGAGCCGTAGATCACTGACAAGCTACTAAATATCGCATTCATTATCGTCTTCGATATATATCGCCCATCCCTACTGTGAAGCTTTTATTATGCTAAAGTTATGATTGTTTTGTTTGGATTTGAGTATTTAAAGAGGATTGGCGAAACATTCAAGGAAGCATCTGTAAACAGAACTTCCCACATGATTTCCATGAGTCTCTCTAGGTGCCAGGTATGCAGACTCTTTGATATGATTTCAACATTATTTTTCTTATTTCATGTTTTTTTGTTGATGCTGATAATACATAAATTGCAAATATCACCAATACTGTCAACCATTACAAGCTTCTGTCTAAAGAGCTGTACAAAAGTGGGGCAATTACAAGGGTAAGCTGCAGGCATCATTTTATTTGGTCTGTAGTAATGGTCTAAATATGCATGCATGTCTCTTACATCATGTCTATAATTGGTGCAAGCAAAGTCGTGTTGTGCTGCAACAGCTTGATGTTATCTGTAAGTTAGATCACCTCTCAAAAAAAGGAAAAACAAAAATGCTAACAAACTACACATTCTTGTCACTTGTGATCTACATACAATGGGGCTCAAAAGTTTGGGCACCCCTTGCAGAATCTGTGAAAATGTGAATAATGTTCAAAAAATAAGAGCGATCATACTAAATGCATGTTATTTTTTATTTAGTATTGTCCTAACCCCATTCAAAAGTTTGGGAACCCTTGGTCCTTAATACCGTGTGTGGTTACCTGGATGATCCACGACTGTCTTTCTGTTTTGTGATGGTTGTGCATGAGTGCCTTGTTTGTTCTGAACAGTTAAACTGAACACTGTTCTTCAGAAAAATCTTTAAGGTCCTGCAGATTCTTCCATTTTCCAGCTTCTTTCGCATTTTGAACTCTTTCCAGCAGTGACTATATGATTTTGAGATACTTTGAGATCTTTTCATGAGATACAATATTAAGAACCAAGGGTCCCCAATCTTTTGAATGGGGTTATTTTAATAATTTCAGCAATTTTGTCTTGTGGACTAAATGTAAACATCTTTCATGTGCAATATCTTACTACGGACAATACTAAATAAAAAATAACATGCATTTAGTATGATCTCTCTTATTTTTTGAAAATTATTCACATTTTCACAGATTCTGCAAGGGGTGCCCAAGCCCCACTGTAACTGGCTGCAGTATTTTAATCACTAAAAACTAGAGCCCGACCGATATATCGGCCGATATAAGCTAATTGCATTTAAATCGGCATCGGCATTTATAACGGCCGATGAAACATGAGAAACAGAGTCTCATGCTTCACTCATGTTATGAGTGTTGCATAGTGTGCCCACCAGAGGGAGCTCTGCAGCTCCAGAGTTAACAACAGCGCCAGAAGTCCACTACAGAAGAAAGCGATCAGCCAAGGAGATGAAGGAGATGTAACTTACTGTTTTGACGGTGAGTCTGTCGTTCGTCATGTGAAATGATTGTAGATTTAGTTCATACCCTGTATATAAAAACTGTGTGGTAGTTCTAGCTAACGGTCCTATCATTATCACTTCTAAATATTCTGTAACATCACTTACAGCTGCTAATGCATTGCTATATTAGATTAGCCACAAAGCTAATACCATGTTTATCAGTGGAAGAGCGCGAACGTTAATAGGAGGTCAAACTATAACGTTAGCGTTTAACTTATTCTTATTCTATTGCGGTGTTTCCCACATAATGACCGCGTAATTGGGCCTTTCACACAGGACGCGGTATGCACGGCGCTTGCCGCTGGGTTCAGCGTTGCCCTTTAGATACAACGCGATTTGCGCTGCACTATGGCGTAGGCGGAGTTTTAAAAACGTTTAGCGGGAGCTCTTTCATAGTCTGTTGTTCCTCCTTTCGGTCAGAAGCCAACATGTATCTGTCCCGTTGTAAGAAGCGAGCGATAGCGCTAGTCCTGCTGTTGAGAATTAAGAGAGAAGCAAGGAAGAAGAGGCTACCCTCAGGTCCAGAGAACAATTTGGTGAATTCAGGCTGGTTACGTTCCTCTAACGCTAATAGCTTCCTTTTTAGCAGGCCCCTTAAATGTTTGCTATTAACTTGTTTGAAGGTGGTTATTCTTCTTAAAATTGACAGCGGTGTGTTCATGACACTAACGTTAACCATTCAACTTCGAATTGATTCCGTAATCTTCCGGAAATAGTAGGCAAGACGATGTTCTGTGAGAGCAAATATAGTGTAGTTACAGTAACTACAGTAGGTGCGTCAGTAATGATTAAACCAGAGGGGACATGTAAATAAATGTGAGCTGAACTAGCGCTTTTTTTTTTTTACATATTGTTTCAAAGCAGCTTTACAGACATAACAGGAAAATGTTGAAATAATATTGTTAAATATAAGTAGGTAATACCTATTGCTTGACAAATAAAAAATATATATATATTTCTCATTTTTGCCTATGTAGGAGATCCCAGTTTATTATTATTATAATTCTAATGATGACATGAGTAATGATACATGGTGATATTATTAATACACATGCTTATTCTTTCTCTGTCTCTCTTTCTGCCTACAGATGGCTGAAAAAGGTGAATGCTGTAGCAGCAAAGTGTGGGACTACTTCTGCAAATACTTTAACTTTAGTATTATAATTTATTTACAGTAAACACACAGACTGTTAAAACCAGCTTCAACTGGAAGAAAGTAAAAGTGTTAAATGTTTAAAACCAGACTGTTTTTTGATCATTAAAAAATATATACTTTTGATGTGCAATTGTTTAGTCATTGAGACTGTAATCTAAGGCTTTTTTTTTAACATAATCCATTCTGGAAAATGGTTTATACAGCCCACATACATAGAACAGGCAGATATTTTGCTATTGAATGTTGTGTAAGTGCAGTTTATAGGAAATGGGTCTAATATCCAGATTATTTTTAAAATCAAAATATCGGATTATAAATCGGCTCTTTTCGAGTTAATATCGGCATCGGCCCCCAAAAATCCATATCGGTCGGGCTCTACTAAAAACAGCAGGACATTCAAAAATAAGGTACATACTGTATCTGGTCTTTTAATATCACTGTCTCAGTACTTTAGTACTTGGTACAAACTGGAAAAAAATAGCTGGCTTGCAAGCATGTAAGGGCCTGTTTATTACTGGTCACTTCAAGCATTTCTTCTAATCGGATAACTATCTGATTGTGAAAAGAACAGGTGTAAATACCCTCTTGAAACGCTTTCAAGACAGATTACTGTAAATCCAATCACTCAAACCAATTCAGGAGGTGGTCTGAGACAAATTCTAGATGAAACTGGACAAGAGTATATGCATCTTGTTGTTGAAACCACAAATGTAAATTTTACTCCTCCCAGTAGAAGGTAAAAAATGTGTGAGAGCGTGTTATAGGCAATATGACGTTATAGTCAGATATGACAGCAAAACTGAACACAAATCGACACAGATGAGTAGCTGAGTTTCTGTTCAGCAAACCAACTCAGAAACTGCCACAAATGAGGCCATCCTTAAAAATATTTTGGTTTGCAGTAACAGTTTTTTTTTTTTTTTTAAAAGGGTCGGTAGGTCGGTCTTCTTTTTTTTTTTCAAGTTTCAATGTAAAAAAAAAAGTAAATTTTTGTGATGGTGATGACATCGGTATGAATTTAAACAAATTAGCATATCGTGACGTCACTGACTGGGTCTTCAACCCGTGCCTTCGGGCGCATCATTGCAAACCTCATTTTGATACAGGCTATATAGAGCACAAACAAATTTAAATCTTTGTCAAAAACATGTTTATTGCATGAATTTCAGGTGAGAAAAAAATGAGGTAGCCTACTGTTTTACTTGCATCCACCGCTACGTATCAATGCAACCTACAAATGAGAGAACGTTTACTTTGCTTTCTTGGGTTGTCACTTTTGTGAAAAAAAACCTGTTTGATTTGAGTGACGAGTGTTCATTGAATAGATTGTAAAATCGATTTTGCATGTCTAAAGTTTTATACGGCAAATAACACCAAATAAAGGTAAATCCACGGACAACAGGCAGGAGGAATGTAAAGATTCAATATATTGGTAAAGACCAATATTTCTGATGATTTATTGGCGTGAAGTTACGTGCAAAATGACAAACAGGAGTGCAACATTTTCAAAAACAATAAGCAGAGTGGACTGCCATAATGCAAAACATTTACTGCAGGCTTCAACATGGCTGTGTTTACGATTAAATTTCAACAACAACAAAAAAATCGCATAGGCGATTTTCTTAGGCTATCAAAAAAAATATTTTTTTGAATATTCTTCAAATTTAATATAAAAATCCACATTCGAATGCGCATATGAATTTTAGGTGTGCATTAAGGAAGCTGCCTTATGAGCCCCGGTACGTGTTCCATTCCATCTCACCGCGCGCACAGCTGTGTCTACACAACTTTCAAAGGCGGACAAGCTGGACACGCAGTATCTGCTTTCTCATCTTTCACCTCGTGTACACGAGATGCGATGACAATATATGTGTTCATGCATTATAAGGTTATGTAACCTTATCCAGTTGAAGCCACTTAAAAAAAAAAATAATAATAATAATCAATGTGGAGAAGATCTTGTTTACATCAAAACTGAAACTAAGCCGTTCACACAGAACGCATATTTCGCGCATCTCATGTTTTTAAATGAAAAAAATGTATCCTGTGTGACTGGTTTTCCGCCCTTTTTATTTATTTAACAATGCATGCATACATGATGCTGTTTTGTTTATAGTTCTTTAAGCAACTTAATTAATAATAATTGGTTCATAAACATTATTTTAAATATTATGTTTTTTTTTCACAGTCATGTATTCTAATGCTTTGAATAAACATGCAGTAATATTTTGCTCGATGCGCTATCTTGAGCCTCAGAAGAGAAGCAAAAAGCTTTTCTTCACCCTAACTGAAATTATGCATTTAAAATTCGAATACAATTCGAATTTTGATCATATTTAAGTAAAAAATTCGAATTTAGTTTTTTCAGCTATTTTGACAGCCCTAGGCGATTCAAGCCCGAAACTGTATGAGACTGAATACCGGCTGAATTCACATTTCTGTTGTAAAAAGAGAAACATTGTGCAGAAGTATTATTTGCTGTTATGCGTGTTTGTCCGAAGCTGCAGTTGCTATGTGAGGCCTTTTCAAAAAAAAAAAAAAAAAAAACCTGGACGCGCTCCGAGAAAAGGACGTTAAAATCATTTTCTTATTTTTGTTTTCGAAACTTGTGTTGGTTGATTCGTGCTTGATTCGTGCAATAGATTTTCGAACATAAAGTGACAGTCGACACGGTCACGGTTTTAGACTAGAGAGGAGAAGGGATGGGAAAAGATCTGGGCACAGTTTTTCCAGAACTTTGTGCCAAGTTAAAGCGGTGTCGAGCTGTTTTAATGAATTTTTTTAGATGTATTATGGTGCCCGAACTCGTATGACTTTGAACAGTGACCGCGAACATTTAGTTTACTGCAGCCGCGGCCATCATTACCAAGCGCGAACCGTTGACTCTGACAGTGAGTGAGAGTATGAGACGAAGCGAACGCACAGGCCACAGTTTGACATCCGTGTAAACACAGATGACGTCAAGGGTATTTTTTTAATTAAAGAAGATAGCCTTCATTTGTATGTAGGCCAAGGCAATTTATATATTAACAATACTTACTTAAATATAATTAATAGTATTTTATTGCGTTTGTATTAGTTGTTTGAAGAGTAAAAAAATAATTGGTCGGTCTTAACGCAAATTTATAATCGGCAAGTCGGTCGGACTAAAAGCAAAAAAAAAAAAAATTTGAGTCGGTGCTAAATTGACAGGGTCGGTCGGGTTACGGCAAACAAGAATATTTTTAAGGATGGCCTGAAACAAAGTAAATCACAAATCAACACACAATCATCTTCATTAGAAGTAGTGAGACTACATTTTATAATTTGACTAGTGCTGATGCCACTCTTTCTCCTATTCCGGTCTTCGATCTTGAGCTTAGCTGAAGATGATAAGAAAGCAGCTTGTATCTGTTGCTTTAATTGACGTGAACTCAGTTAAATTAGCATATAGCACAGAAATCGATTGGATTTATATTTGTTTCAATATATGTGGATACGTGTAAATGGAACCATTAAATATTTTTTACCAAATATCCAATCTGTAAAAAAAAACATTATGTGATCAGGTGTAAACAAAAATTTTCTCTGAAAAAAAATCTCTTTCGAAACTACATGGCTTCATCGTGTAACGTAAAAAACAAAACAAAAAAAAAACAACTCTTAATTTATTCCTTCTTTTACTAGCTTGTACTTATTTGAACAATGTCTAAAACTTCAGACACTTCCTGTGTCTGTTTGCCTCTTTAAGAAGAATCGCTTTATGTATCCCCCAACTGTAAGTAGCTTTGGATAAAAGCGTCAGCAAAATTACAATGTAGATGTAATGTAAATGTAAACAGTCGCTTATGGAACAAAAACTCCTCTGATTGGCCATCGTGTTTATGTGCTCATTCAGCTTAACAGACATTTCTTTGATTGGCTACAATGAACAATGCTACAAAAACATGCTGTAATCAGAGACTGACACTCGTCAAAGAGCGCTTACATAAATACACACAGGAGCGTCTGAAAACAGCTGTCATATTCATGAGATGAAAAAGCTGTCTTTAAAATCTAAACTTGACATTATCATGATATTCACAATATTCACATTGATATAATCACAATATCTTAGCTGACAATATACACTTATATTTTATGTACTGCTCAGCCTAGCACTGCATGAGACTTGGCATTTACAGCGGAATAAGGACAGACGCACATATACAAAGGGCCTGGATATACTTAGCCTATATTGAGCTACATTTACACTGTGACTGGTTTCATAAGCAAACGGATGTCTGGCCACAATCTAAAGAGGCTTCAGTTAATGAGTCAAGACTCTGCGTTTCATTTGAGCTTCGTTACGTTGTCACCTTTTACTGGTCTACATACAAGAAACTCTATTTTTAAAAGTATAATATAATTGCTAACACCCACCCACCCACCCACACCCACACCCACACACCCACACACACACCCACACACACACACACACACACACACACACACACACACACACACAAACCTATCCACAACAGATGAACAGAGCTCACAGTAAAACTTTGCTTTGTATTCTTTTGGCCAGGTGTGCCTGAATTCCTCCTTCTCCAACTACATATTCAAAATGACCTAAAGAACAGCACGGTTTCTATTACGGTTGAGAAGTGAAATTTTAATTTCAGTAATTTCATTGTTCATGGATGTAGATGCTGCCATAGGAGCACACTGACAAGAGAAGAAAAGAACACTCACTATAAGGGAGAGAAACAGAACATGTCAAGACAGAAACAGGGTTCAGTCATTTTACCATAAATGAAAAGTCTGACAAATATGATCAGAATTCTGTGCTCCACAATAAAAAACATGTTCTTGTCTATAACCAGAATGATAATGTTTTTACAACGATAGGCTTTCCTGCCAGTCATTATCCTTATTACCGCATCATTCCCCTTTATGACCTGACCTTTCAGGTATTTCATTACTGCAGCAGTGGCCTATTCTGCAGAAGAACACATTTTCTTCCCATTTTGATCCTCTTACTTCCCAGCAGTACAGAGAAACCTTGGTCATTATCTGGCTTTAATAAGCCCCAGTCTTGAGTGCTCTGGTTTCTGGGAAATCACAAGTCCCCACTCTGGACAATCCACATACTGGTGTGTACAGAACAAACCAGCAAATAAAAAGAGAAAATCTAGTCATTGCAGCCTACAAATGCCTTACTTATAGATGTCTCCAGATACTAAGATTTTAGAATATTATGGTGTAAGACTTAAATATTTGTTTAATCCAGAGAAGGTCAAACAAGGGCCTGCAGGTCAAAGTCGGCCTGATTTTCTTTTTTTTTTACTCTTAATTAGCGAAGATACAGAATGGAAGTAAAAAAAAAATCAGACAGGGTATGTGTTGTATGAATGGACATGAGGTTTCTGGTAATAGTATTACGTATTGAATAATGTGGTGAATTCAATCCATTGATACAGAACACAGCCCTGGTAAAACGGAGAACTGTTTTGGAAAAATCAATGCAACACATGGCAATCCGAGTCCATGCAGGGCCAGCAGCAACCCTCCCCCCAACTTCATCAAAAGCAAATCTGATACAGACATGAGTAACTCTTCTTGAACCATATCACCGTCTCCTTCATCTTAATCAGGTCTGGTAGACTACAAAGCCCATTATTCATAATTCATGTAGGTCTGTTGGTTTTAATGTCATTAGGCCGCTTCAATGGGCCATGTGTGGTTTCAAAAAAGACCAGCTGGTGGTGTGTCATCTGTATAAAGACAGATCTGCTCAGTTTCTGCGTACATCTCCAAAACAAGGTCTGAACCATCTGACTGGATTGTGTCCCATGCCACTGAGCTTTGATTATCAAGATATCTCAAATAATAACTTTTTATGGATGGTGTTCCCTAGATTTTTTTAATTTAGATTTAACATTTAAGTTCTTTTGTTCTTCATTTTAATCTCTCATTCCAACCACAGCTCCAAAGATCACTACATAATATGGTATTCAGCTCATCATTTAACCTAAGAATTCTGGTAAAAATTAATGTTAATACATTTCAAATAAAGACATAATCTCTTTAAAGGCTGTGTGTTACAGTGTGTTTTACATTTTCAACTTCCTTTAGTGCATAATGTTGCTGTTTGTGCATGAAAAAGCTCTGCAAAGTTACAAAGCACAAAGTCCACTCCAAAGTAGTTATTATCTATTTCAGTAAGAAATGTTTCTGAACTTCCTTAAATGCCTCGACTCGAGTCCTGAGTTGTTTTTCCAGGAACAAACAGGCCACAGTAGTATCCCTCATTTAAATAATCTGCACCCAAGAAATACACAAAAATAAATATGAGGGGGCGAGGCTGGATTGAGTTGCATTAGTAGTGTGTTGCCACCATGTCCAAGAGACTGTGTAGCAGATCTGACCCGAATCAGACAAATTAAAGAGTCGATTAGGACTGTGGTTGAAACACGAGCCGAATTCCTCAGAAAGGCAACAGGAAGTCATAAAACATTCTGTGCCACAAGTCCCAAGCAAGATAACCAACCAACCAACTCTTTCACAGAACAGCTTTGAACATTAACACCACTAGAACAATTACTGACAATTTCAATTTGGAGAAGAGATTTTTGGGGCAATTAATTGAGATGCAACGCCGGACATCACATGTAAACCCATGAGAGTTATACACCATATCCTTAAACACTTCCCCCACCTAGCAGAACCAGACTGAAATTCCTAAGGGCGGCCTTTTAACCTCTGGTCTCCACAGAACATCCCTATGTCAGATAATGGCACAGAAACTATGTCTTTTCTACATAAATATGGACCAAAATGAACTCAGAAAGATTTATAAATGAATATCAGTCCATCGCTTCACTCCATATTCATTTATATGTAACCCACACATTTGACTATCATGTTATAATCACTTATTGTGTTTGTCTTTTAATAACTATTGGATAGCTTAAAGGAGCTGTATGTAAGAAATCTATTTCAATTAATCATAAAATGGCCCTGATGCGTCACTAGACATTAAGAAATCATGTTCATTTCAAATACTTATATCACTGACAACAGTAGTCCAGCCAGGATATTGTCATTTAAAAAGTCAACTGATGTTGATGTTGTCATTTTGTGTTTTGGCGCCTCCCTCCACCTATCTACCAATCACGAAGTCAGTAGTGTTTCGGGATCCGTGTTGCCAGCTTTGCTGTAACCTACTCTAACTCCAGTCGGATAAAAATGTCTAATGTTACTAAATCAAAAAGACCTCGTTATAATTCAGAAATTCATCGTGACAAAGTCCGAAATAAAACCAGAATTTGTATTGGAGATGCTTTTGAAAGATGGAGACGGCTGAAAACGGAGAAGAATTTGAACACAGACGCCAACGTTGCTAATTTTCTCCTGGACAGGTAAGATTCATCTATGCTTGGCTAACTTGTACTTGATGTCACTGGACATTTCATATATTCATGACAGTCGAACAAATTTATGCAAGTTTGTATAAAGTAACAATACGTTAGATCACATGGACGTATGCTAACATTAGCAATGTATTATAGGAGCCCGTTTCTCTGTCATTATGCTGAGACGCTGAGTAAAACAACATTAGCACGCCCATTATGGCAATTTGAAACGTAATTGAGACAGTAGCCTGATGTTACCTCAGTAAAAATGATTCGTCATTTGTTCTTCACGTACATCGTGGACTAAGTTACACATAAGTTACACTAAGTTACGCTGCAAGTTGACCTGTATGACCATTGCTTATGTAATTTAGTTACTCTAACAATATTTTCTGATGGAACTGATGACAGATACATAACGTTACAAGTTAGACTAACAGCTACTGTTCTGTCTGTCACGTACGGGCATACATCTTTACGATTATACGGTCACATACAAGCATAAATCTTTACGATTATACTGTCACATACGAGCATACATCTTTACGATTATACAGAACTGTCACATACGAGCATACATCTTTACGATTATACAGTACTGTCACATACGAGCATACATCTTTACGATTATACTGTCACATTTGAGCATACATCTTTACGATTATACAGTACTGTCACATACGAGCATACATCTTTACGATTATACTGTCACATACGAGCATACATCTTTATGATTATACAGTACTGTCACATACGAGCATACATCTTTACGATTATATTGTCACATACGAGCATATATTTTTACGATTATACTGTCACATACGAGCATACATCTTTTACGAGCATACATCTTTACAATTATACTGTCACATACGAGCATAAATCTTTACGATTATACCGTCACATACGAGCATACATCTTTACGATTATACTGTCACATACGAGCATAAATCTTTACGATTATACCGTCACATACGAGCATACATCTTTACGATTATACTGTCACATACGAGCATACATCTTTACGATTATACTGTCACATACGAGCATACATCTTTACGATTATACTGTCACATACGAGCATACATCTTTACGATTATACTTTCACATACGAGCATACATCTTTACGATTATACTGTCACATACGAGCATAAATCTTTACTATTATAGTTAACTAATGACAATTAGTAAATTTTTTAAATACATAATTACTTATCAAAATATCTTTCATGAAGCATAAACATAATTAACAGAAAAAAAACTTACTGTGTACGTCTGTTCGTCACTTGCCATTGGAAGCTCATTGAAGCAGCCTACGTTTCTGCTGAATCCTGCAGCTTATCTGGCAACCTCGAGTCAGGGGGTAGGGGGAGGGGATACATCGCTCTACAGTATTTTTATAGTGATTGCAGTACCAGTTTTGGCCACAATCCTACATACGGCTCCTTTAAGGATACATATTCATGTTTAGTGTGTACGTGTTCGAATCTGTTAGCTTGAAACTGTCATGACCATCAGTTATTTGTCAAATGTATCATATTCTTGTTATAGGAATCATGTCCAAAATTATACCCTGCAAGAGCGGGAAAATTCGGACCACATGCTTGATAAGATAACATATGATTTATGATACCCCCGAGCCAAGACAATATCTGATTGGTCAAGACAACATTTGAGGTGTGGCCAACAGGCCAGTTTAAATACTTAAGACACCATAAAATTTCGCTTTTAGCTCCTAGCTTGAGTCTAGCTTCTGCTATTAGTCATGCAAGCTTTTAGTTTGCTTTTAGTTTTAGCTAGTGTTGTCATGGTACCAAAATTTCAGTATTCGGTACCGATACCAGTGAAAATCCACGGTTCTCGGTACCAATTTCGGTACCAAAGCAAAACACAAAAATATGCTACTTAAAAAAAAAAACTTTTTAGCACTAAAAATAAAACCAATGCCATTCTTTATACTTATTTACAATTGTGTTTAAAGTTTTTCTACAAGTTATATAATTATGAAAAACAGTAAACATGTTTAACCCAAATTTAATTTGCCTTTTAATTTATGAAATTTAAACACATTTTATTTTTGGTAAATAAAGGGGATTTGCTATTAAAATTAAAACATGGAAGAAATATTGTGATTTATTTCTTTAAAAAAATTAAGTTTTATACATTTTTTCAACAGTAGTAGCAGTATCACATACATTTTACTAAATAATAGTAATATTTCTAGCACAATGCCTTTATGTAAAAATTAACTTTTAGGCCTGATGAATGCATATTTGTCATTTTAACTGAACTTAAGACTGGTGGTGATGCTTAAGATATTTTTGGTCATTGAGGGTTTCTGTAAAAAAAATAGTAATAGATCATATTAATTATTATTAAAAGATAATACTACTACTACTTCTACTATCATACTAATGTATATACAATGCACTATGAATTGATGAGCTGCTGGGTTCATGAATATTAAATCACGTTGTCTGCGTTCGGTCAAACTGATTTGCTGAAATCAAAACAGGGAAGGAAACCGGTATGTCTTCTGCTTGTTTGAAAATGAATATGAATAATTCTAAATGAACTCCATTATTTTGACAGGAGAAGACAACAAAGAATAGTTTACATATAGCGTGTCGATTCAGTGTGATAAGACTCTCGCTCTCTCTCTCTTTGCATGTGTGAGAAACAGCGCTATCAGTAAAGCGACAGTGAGTCGTGCGCCTTAACAAAGAGCTTACAGAGCATCAAATACAGGTGCGCTGTGCGTCCATTGAGATGAACTGAAAAGTTCAGATCGCTTGATGGAGAGAGAACTCTGAAGCTCAGATGCTGAAATTAATGCAAGCGTCATGCGCTTCAGTCTATGTAGTAAACAAACCCGCACGTCTCTGCCATTCATTAATTCACACAGAGACGTGCAGAACACGGATTCATATTTCAAACAACTTTTGCGGCTTAACATTTACAGATACTGGTCTATATGGAGATTTGATTTGATTAATTTATGCTAACTTTTTTTTGCTATCAGTCATGCCTGCTTTTAGTATGCTTTTAGCTTGTAGCTTTGCTTCCTAGCTTTTGCTTCTAGCCATGCTTTTAGTCATCACTGTTCTTTGAGCGCGGTTCCAGCGTGCTTCGGCCTGAACGCCTGCTGCTACTTAGCCACGATGAGAAGAAACACCACCTAGTCTCGTCAAACTTTACTTCTTTTCTTTTCCGTTTGAGAGTTTCGTGTTCTGAGTTAAGTTTTGTAATGCCGTGTCTGACCTCGACTGCTCGTTCAACTTCAACCAGCCACACAACTCTGCATCGTCAGCCAACGCCCAACCACGGGGGTCCCAAGACGTCACTTCAGCGACTACTGAACTTCTAGCCAATCAGCGACATCGGGAAACCCCCTTTCAACGACAACTTTACACAGGCAATGTACCTCCAGACATCTGTACTGGCGTATCTAATATAATTTTAACCTCATTGAGGAACTCAATGCGAGGGCTAATTAAGTGATTGATGGTTGTTCATGTCTATGCAATTTTACGTATTGCTGTAAACTTGGGATTCCACATTTCCATTCTCTTAAACTCATCTTTCCCTAACTTTCGATCTTCCTGCAACTTGTGTGAATGTGTGAGTGCGTGCGTTTGTGTGTTAGATTAGTTTATATGTCTTAGATTTATCTAATAAAGCCTTATTCATATTGAAAAGAGAAGTATCTTGTGTTTTGTGCTTACAAGTTAATGTCTTAAACTGCCGATCTTGTTACTGTGCTAATTGATAGTGTTTTCACTATACTTTGGATATTAATATCCAGCGCAGATTTGATGTTAAACGGCTCGTTCAGTGAATCGCAGGGCGTCTCAGTGATCAGCCGTGAAACAGTGATTCTGTTCAAATTCCCTTTAAAATCTTAAATGATTCCCTTTGAGCTAAATTGACCTGTTTCCCTTACAACTGATACGGAATCACTGATCCTATTTCTTTAGGAACATAATTATTCAGGAATTATTAAACATGAACGTATTAGTATCAGTAATGGATTTGAATATATTACAATGAATAATACAATTATGTTGTTAATACTGCTCTATAATGAAATGAAAAGCATCTTGGAAATAAAGCTTTAGGTCTTTAAATCCTTACTGTATACAGTCAGTTATTTCTCTGAATAAATTCAGATTTCAGAATGAGCACTTTGTCATTTGTTATATATATGTTGAGGTCGTGTCCGTCTGATGTTTATCATGTTCATGATGTTTGCTACTGTAATAAACATAGCTTTTTAATAAGTAGGTGAAATTCCCAAGATTTAAAAAAATAACTGTTGACATGCCTAGGGTGTTTCCATTGTAAGAATGTACAGAGATTCTTCAAATTTATAAATGCTGACTTGTTAGGTGATGTTTTCTCATTAAAATCATACAATTTCCTATTAATTCAATGGAACGTTTACGCACACTAGAGATTACCAATACTGCGGCGCGGCGGCTTCACTTTCATGACGTCATGAGCAATCCAGTTCTAAAGATCACTGTAACACACAGCCTTTTGTGGATTATGTCTTTATTTGAAATTTTTTAACGCCTTCTTTCTTTGTGTACACATCTGGGCGGTGTTATGCAAATCTTCCCACACAGTGACCTAGATATGTGGGGCGTTTGAACGAGACGTTTTAGGAAGGCTTGGCTGAGCCTTCACTTTTAGAAAGAATATGTCTTTAGGTTTGAGACTTTAATCTTTGCGACTTTACTGATCTTCTGTGTGCACGAACAGCTTTTAACACTCCAAATACAAAAGAAAACATGAAATTGCATATTAATCATATAAATAAATTTACCTCACAAATTCCTTGATTCCTATATGTGCACTTGCTTATACTTGTGTTTTGGCCCATCATGTTGATTTTTAAAACTGTAGAATAAGTATTATAATATTGTTTTGTGCCTATCACAACTCTTACCACTAACAGCTCTTTTTACAAGATCTAGGTCTGAGGTGTCCCCAGAATGTGTCTGTGAAGATTCAGCTCAAAATACATTGCAACATTTATTATGCCATGCTGTAAATGCCTCTTTTTGGCTGGAAGCAAAAACATGCTGTTTTTATATGTCCTTTTAAATGCAAATAAAGCTGCTGCTCCATAGGTTACTATGGCAACAACAAACATAAAATCAGTTTGTTTTTAATAATGATCATCTCCATTGCGCTTACATCATGACATTGCTGTTCTTAAAGGCCCTTTCACACCGGATGCGTAACGAAAAAGCGAAACGAAAAAGCGAATAGTTCGCGTGCGAATAGTTCGCGTCAAAACCATTCACATCAGCTGCGACGCGAATTTGCGATGTCTGTGACGTTCAGAGAGCTTCAACATTCCAAAACTTTCGCGCCGACAATTGAGAAAATGGACACTTCAACATCATCCAGTGAAGACGAGCTTTTCATTTTCTTTAAAAGACAGAAAAGAAGGTTTTGGGTGCACCCAGTCCTAAAGAACAGAGTCTGAAGGGGAGTATGCCAATCTTGTACAGGAGCTAAAACTTTATCATGGCCGGTTCCGCACTTATTTTCGGATGTCTGTGGGACAATTCAAGGAGCTCCTTCAGATAGTGGCACCGCATCTGACAAGACAAACCACAAACTTCAGGGAACCAATTGATCCGGAGCAGCGTCTGGCAGTCTTTTTTGCTGTGACGTTACCTTTGTTTCCTTGTATGTGATTGGCTGAAGCCTTTTTGTCGCCTCAAAAGTAAAAAAAAAACGACATCGAAGCAAAAAAAATAAAAGTCGTTTTTTCGCCTCAGCACATTCGCGTTCGGTGTGAAAGCACTCATTACACAAACAGCTGATCAAAAAATAAAACCATCGCGCAAATTATTCGCGCATCAAAATCGCGTCCAGTGTGAAAGGACCTTTAGGTCAAATACACACAAGGTTATGTCAATATGATCATATGTCAATATGAATTCAACCTCATAGACGAGACAGTAACTTGTTGCACAACCGTCTATAATCTAAATCAAAATCTGTGCTGCACAAAGACCTCTTGACTGCTGTTAAAGGGATAGTTCACCCAAAAATTTGATGTTTATCTGCTTACCCCCAAGGCATCTAAGATGTATAGGTGACTTTGTTTCTTCAGTAGAACACAAACCAAGATTTTTAGCTCAAACCATCCCTATAATTTACATATACCTTCATATTTATATGAAGCTCTTTTAAATGCAAATACCAGAACATAATGCTGAAAGAAGCATGTCGTGACTGCAGAGACACTTTCAGATCGGATCAATATTACATTTACATTTATTCATTTAGCAGATGCTTTTATCCAAAGCGACTTACAGATGAGAACAGTGGAAGCAATCAAAAACAGCAAAAAGAGCAATGATATATAAGTGCTATAACAAGTCTCAGTTAGGTTAACACAGTACACGTAGCAAGGGCTTTTAAATAATATAATAAATAAAAAGAAAACAGATAGAATAGAAAAAGAATAGAGGAAGCTAGTGTTAGATGTATACATATATATATATATATATATATATTATACACACATAATTGCATAATAAATGAAAATAAAATAGAATACAAAAAGATTAGAAAGGTAGTTAGAATTTTTTTTTTAAGAATATAATTTTAATAGTAAGTGCTAAAGTTAGAGGGTCAAGTAAAGATGGAAGAGAGGATATAAAAAAAAGGAAACTGATTTTAGTCCTACAATATAATATCCTAGTAGATATTTACATCAAAACACAGCAAGAGCAACAAGCTCAGGTTGACTAGATAGTCATGTATTGCATTGTTTTGCTTTGTTAATATTCTCATGGGCAGCTGTCCACATATTTTGCTCTTTTTTAGCTGCTAATCGACTCCCACTCTAATCAGAGCTAGAACGATGATCCACATGATGACTGCCCCAAACACATTAGTGAGGTCACAATAACAGCACTGAGGTGGAAAGCTACAGGGAACGATTGGTTACTGTTGTGTTTCCACCGGTTATTGACTGATTTGGTGGTGATCTTCTTTCTTTTCTTGCTCTGACTGATTGGCTACCGATTGCTATCGGCCGATAATCGATTTGGAAAATTTGATTGGTGGTCCCTATAAATTCCTATCTCATAAACCGATTTCACCCTTATAAGCCATGCACTGATTATCCCTTTTTCCCCTCGGCCTGTCGCATAAAACGCATTTCATAGGGCCCTAAAAATGTACTTTTGTTATAATTTTAATAAATTGTTGTTAAATTGTATACGTTTCATGATTTCAATTCATATATATGCCTTTTGATTACAAAAAAAAAATTATCCATTAAAACGAAGACCAGGAATAACATAAATGGGGGGGGCTGGGAAAAAAAATAAAATGGGGAAAAAATATAACAGAATTAGGGAAAAATTGCGAGATTGCATAGGACCCTACCACTAAGGTTATATCAGCATCTGCCCTCCATGCATCAGGGTCAGACAGGCATTGACTGCTTTCACCAATGCAAAACCACTTCCCTCATCCTCTTACATAACACACTCAGAGCAAAGAAGAACCCATCCACCATCAGACCTACAGACACATATGCAGGTCCATCACTTTTCACTGCATAAAAACCCTGAACATTATTACATAATCAGCACAGCTGCTGCCGGTTTCATCTGAGATTAAACCAAGAGAGGAGAGCAAATCTGCTGTAGTATTTCCCAAAGATCCTGTTACAATGGCCAAGAAAAACTGAGGGACCCCACACTTCCTCTTTTTCAGACCATTAAAAGGTCAAGACTTTCAGCAACACAATCATAAACCTTATCTGTAGATGTTGCAAACAATATCCAACACAAAAAATGTGTTAAACAATAAAAACCAACAAATTTATAACCCTTTTTTTTATTTAACATTATTTGACTCCATTAAAGTTTCATCATGTCAAATAGTTCGTCCTACATTACTGTGACTACAATAATACAATTTACAATCACTATTCAAGGGAACATGAAGTCCAATTGCCTAGCCCATGTAACATAATACAGTCAACTAACATGACACACCAAAGACGAAAAGAGCAAAGTGTCCGCTAGGAACAATGACAAAACAAATGCATTAATTGCCCAACATGGCATGGCAAATTGACCAGTAAAGCTACAACCCCACTAAAATAACAGAGTTAGAGTGCACACACAAATGCATTCTAAGAAACCAAGCATGTGCTGCAATAAATTCCTCACTGTGTAACCATCAGCAGACGTGGCATTTTGCACAAATAAATACACATGGCTGATGTCACCGAGGTTACATTGTAAGACCCTTCCAGCAGGCCTACAATAGCTGTCCTAATGATAAGGACATTAATAATACTGTATGCAAGTAGATTATGGCATCTGACACCATAATTTAATTGACGACCCTGATGACAGGAGAGCCATGTTGTTCGGCCTGATTAACTATAATTAATCACCATTTTCTCATAGACTACCACACTACATGTCAAAACGAGCTGCAACAAATGTAAATGTACATGTAAATTTGTGTATGTGTGTGTGTTTGTTTGTGTGTGTACCTACCTAACCATATTTTGGGGACAAATTTGTGCCCAAAAGTGAGCAAAACCTGATTAGACCTCATTAGTAAAAGTGGTATAAAGTAAACAAAAAAAAAATCTGAAATTGTAAAAATACATCAAGTTTTCTGTGAGAGGTAAGCGTGGGTTTAGGCTTAAAAAAAAGGTGTATAATTATCTGTATATAAAACCAATAAAAGTCTAGGTAATGTATTCACTTAGCTACGTAAACGCGCGCGCGTGTGTGTGTGTGTGTGTGTGTGTGTGTGTGTGTGTGTGTGTGTGTGTGTGTGTGTGTGTTTGTGTGTGTGTAAGCGTAATTTAGTTAAATAGAAGGTTACAAGAATGTGGTGTTTCAGCTTATGCTGCCAGTGATACAGATCATTCTGCAGAATCACGGAAGACAGTTCCAAAGTAACCGACATCATTCAACATGTTGTAAGTTAAATAATTGTCTGTGACTAACTATACTAACAAAACAATTACCAAAATTATAACTGCCGTTGGTCAAAGGTCAATTGAACCAGGTGGGAGTTGGTTTGCGCTGCTCTAACGTTAGTTGTTTACCGTGAGCGAGACTCACCTGTATGACACCTGTTTCCGGATGGTGAGGTGTAGGAACTCGCTGCTCTCCGCCTGGTTCTCAGGAGACAGTCGCTCAGTACCGTTCCCCGGACACTCGTGAGGTTTTAAAGTTGCTCCGCCGTGTCCGGTTTCAGAAAGGAACACGTCCTCCTCTTCCACCACGTCTTCCAAGGTCGTGGAGATCACGACCGGTGAGTCTGCGGAGCTGAGCGCCTCGCGAGACGAACCGTCAACGGTCGCGTCTGTTGCTTCTGCCATTTATTAAACTAACTTAATAACCGTGAAGTGTCACACTGAGAGGTGCAGACGACGTCAAAAGAATATGTGTGGTTACCGTCGCACGAGTGTAATAACAGTAGAATTGTTGTTTCGGGGCAGTTTGTGATATATTTGGTCATCACAGTCAGTTACGACGACCACCTCGAAGCACACACAGCTGACTGTGTCAAATTAAGGCCCCGCCCACATGTACTACCGATTCAGGTTTAGCCAATCATATGTGAGAATGTCAATAATCCCCACCCATCGTAACCACAGCCGCGGAATCATCCAATCACAAAAAAGAACACAATCTCTCTCTCGCTCTCTCTCGCTCTCTCTCGCTCTCTCTCGCTCTCTCTCGCTCTCTCTCGCTGTGTCACCATAAACTAATCCTAAACAACAGGCTCAGAGTCAGACTCAGACTGGCACAGAGCCACAGCACTTCAAACAAGACTCAGCGCAGATTCCTTGTACTGTCAAATTTGACCATTACAACATATTGTGTCAGAAGCCAAAGTTGTCCATATTATTCATTTGTTGACAAGTCGACACTATTTGTACATAAATGTGTACAAAAGTGTGCTTTTAGAAATAGAGCATTGTTTTTTATTTGAATAGTATGTATGCGTGTGAACATCTTGTGATATTAAACTCAATTCAGTACAATAATGCAAAAACTGACATTTCACTATTTTCACTGGCGATTATATTCCAATGGTATTGAGTCATGTAGGTCGGTTTACAGTCACCACTATGCAACACATTCACAGATCACTGGATGCAATACCAGGAAGCTAACATTCCACTAATGACATAACAGTATGTGTGAATCTGAACCCATCAAATGAGTAATCAGAATGTTGTCATCCTGAATGAAATTTTGAATTATATTCACACATATTCTCAGCTCTCAAGTCCCAACAGTTGCTGGAATTTTAATGCATTAAAGCTTCTGTGTAAATGCTAGAGCGCAAATCTTTTTGTCTCAAATTCAGATCACTGATGATCTAACAGCCATTACAACCTCCTACTGTACTCCACACACCTCTGCAATTTTGAGTTTCATCTGAAAATGTGTAGTCAGTGAGTGAGCAACTTGTGCAAACAATAACTGAATTATATTTATTTGTTTTCCTGCCATGAAAGGATCCAAAGAGTGAACTATTATTATTATTATTATTATTATTATTATTATTATTAATTGATTTATTGGTGTTGATAGAATTGTATGGAAAGCTCGGTTTGTTGAAACAGAGGCAGAGAGAATATTTTAAATTCTGAATTTAATAGGAACACTTTTCTTAACAAACTCATAACACGAGGTCCCAGTTTCTCCTGAGAGAATCGGCTGTTGGTATGGGGAACTATGGATATTTGTGTGGGCAGAACACAGTCTATGTTATTTTTCTCCGCCTCCTGTCTTAATTTCTTTATCCTCCATCTCTCTCTCTCTTTGGCTTTTATTTTTCTTTACACAACCTCTGTGAGAAGTGTGTAAGTGTTCTTACAATAAGTACTTTTATAGCACAACATGGCTGATGTTACATTTATAAGATCCTAGAAAAGACATAACCTTCATCTATCAGGAAATATCATTAACAAGATGGAGCCCAATTTAACAGCACATACAAATTGAGTGACTTACAGTGTTGTCATTGTTTAGTTAATAATATTAGGTCAGAATGAATTCTGTATGCAAGATTGTGTGCTGCTGGCCAGTTTCTGGATGAGGCCTGAAGTCATCAAGTGGATGAATCGATATGGAAACCAAAGAAACCACGGAGCAAATTCTCTCCACATAAAATAGGTGTTGCATTAAAATGAAGAAATATTCATAGGTGGCTCGTGCTGCATATTTTAAAATGTAATGTTGTAATCCTTTAAACTGCAGCAATGCTAGACATTTTGAAATATACTAGGGCCCCTGAATGAATCCAATTTCTATACAGCAACACTCAGTCCTGCACAATCATTCTGACAGTGTTTAATGCCTCAAGCCTAAAAATCAATTACAGTTAATCTGGTAAAGAGTTTACTTGCACATCTTCAACATAGTAGTTTCATGTATGTTGTTAAAACAATTTTAAACTATTGTGTTGCTTCTATTTGACCTCAACATTTTACAAGCAGCAGACATGTTCACACAGTCATCATCATTGACTGACACCTTACTACCGTTCATTACTAGATGCATTTTAAACCTGATATACCAGTTTGAACTGATATTTGTTCAGTGTTGTTTATCATATCATCCACTCACACATAGTATAGTTTGCAGAAGCAGAATATGCGGTACTGTTTTTTTTTTAGTGCAGTGCCAGGTTGAATGCCAGAAATTCTCAGATATTTTGGTAGAGATTGCTTAATTTATAAATATATTTGTAAATATCAAAAATATATAAACTATATATTGCATTAAAAATTACATTAAAAATAAAATAAATTCTGGTCATATTGTCATAGCCCAATGAAACAAAAAAAACCTAACAGTATACTGCACAGATGTGTATAGTACCGGACAGGTAAAGGACTGACACCTGCTGGTCATAATATGAAAATACAATGAACACTTGAGACAACCCATGACCCTAAAAATCAGTTGGGACACACAACTTTTTAGGTGAAATAATAATAATAACTAACATATTTCTTATAAATTATAATATATTTCTTATATTTTTCCTTTTACCCGTTTCACCTTACAATTATTATCTTATCATATTTATTCTTGTATTTTATTGTCTTTGTTAAGCACCAGTACATCAAGACAAATTCCTTGTACACATATACCCAGATTGGCAATAAAGCTGATTCTGATAAAGATGGTATAAAACTGAAAATAAGACAGGAGACATTGGGTTGCATCTGCAAATTTTTGTATTTTGCTTCATTCTAATTCTACTTTAGATAAGACAGAAAAAATAAGAGGTTCAGAGCCTAGATACAGAGCCAGATTCATACATAGAAACAAATCAACCCAAGCCGCGTGGTGATTAACAAAATGCACTGGAAATATAAAAATACGTCCTCCATATTTACAACCAACCATATAATTAGTCATATGTACAAAGGGCAGAGATACAGGTAATATCAGCAACAATTACATTTAAAACATAAACTCCATTGATAGTCTGGGCATTAGATTCAATTCCAGAAAACTCAGATATTCTGGGGTTCCAGGTTTGAGACAAATTTTCTGTGAACATTGTGCAATGAAGTCAAAAAGCTCTTTAAAACTACGGTGAATATTCCTGTTAAAAACCAATAAACATTCAGTAAAAAAAAAAGATTTACACTGACAATAGGATGTTATCTACAGTTGTGGTTTTTTCTTCCCATTGTGTTATGGCACATATAACACAGAGTAATTTATTAAAACTGGCAGTGATGAATTCCTTTGTGGCAACCACTTTCATTACTATAGTTTAATAAGCACCAAAAAAAAACAAAAAAAAACAACAACTTGAGCATGAAAATATCAGTGGTTATCTCTAGCTGTACGATAAAAATTATATTGCGGCTAAAGCATCAGAGGACATCATGGAAATTGATTTAATAAAGAGAAATCAAAAGAAAATGATTTTATGAATAACAAATTGTTTCTAAACAGTGACATCTATAACATAAAAACAATTCTTTCCTTTAAAAAAAAAGAAAAAGACATCTGTAAAGCATTTTTACATAACTGCTCTATCAACTCCCAGATATTTGCGGTGAATTTTACAGTGGTCACAGTTCACTCATGTACAGAATATAGACAGTCTAAACCAGCAAGTATTCCATAATCAGAAAAATGTCTTTAAATAACATTAATTTTTAAAGAGGTTCACTTTTCTTAAAGGGAACAACTTTGTTTTCAATTGTTTATCCATTATAGCCAATGTTTTGTAATGGATTCATATGGATTGTACAGAATTCTTCAGAAATTGAACGTGATCAGACGTGCACAGGATTTGATCATCCCTGTTCCCTTTTCTTTATATATACAAAACTTTCTTTACACAGAAATAAAAATAACTGAAAAAAAACTGTTTAACAGTTATGACAACAAGACCATGTAAACTTTACATCATCTTTCATTTAAAAAACAAACGATCAATAACTTTCATATTTTTTTTTTGTGCATAAAATAAATATGCTCTTTTTGGATGCTGCAAATACTAGAATATATTATGGATAAACTTTCATTTCAGTACAAAAGCCTCTGCCTTTTAAAAGTAGAAAACAAAAATAAAACGCATTAATAAAAGTAAGTGAAGTAAAAGAGGTTTAAGAGGAAACTATGCGATTAGGAGCATCTTAAATATGACTATGTGAAAAAGAATGTGAAGGCACTTAAATCAATTGGTTTTCCTAGTACAAAAAAAGTGCAATCCAGCTAGAAAAAAAAAAAACAAGCCAAGATGGCAGAGGAAGAAAATCCTGTCAAAGCAAGTTTTGCAAAACTGCAAAGTACGTCAGGCACCTGTGATTACACCTGCTGGAAAACATTCAGAGATTTGAAAAGTCATCATAAAACCAAGAAAGGGGGTTGAAGTAAGGATATGGAGTAAATGGACAGTCTCATGGCTTTTTAGAAAAATCAAACAAACACTCATGTACTTTCCCTCCCGCACCCTGTGTGTGAAGGGTTTAGAGAATTTACTCTCTCAGTCCATAACTTCAGTGCTTGCTGGTAAAGGGGAGTTTCAGTGTATGGATGGACACATTTCTCTTCTCACAGTTCTGGGGCTGAATGTCATTGGAATGCATGTCAAGTGGGTTGGATTGTGGCATGAGGCTTGTTTGTTTGTTAGGGCGGGGTCAGGAGACACAGGATCTGTAACAGCAAGGGTCGAAGGCCAAGTAGTGCCGGATCATCTGATGTCAGTGGAGGCCTGTGTGATGAGGCAGCTCGACCCAGAGGGGTTAAAAATATTCAGCTCCTCCCTCAGGATCCTGCTTTCTGAGAGAGAAAGAGACCATTACTATTTATTCACATTATGCACTGGCATTCAAAAGTGTGGGGTAGGTACAACTTTTAAATGTTAAATGTAAGTCTCTTATGATTATCAAGCCTTTTGAAAACAGTTGTGGTGAAAGTTCAAAAGAACAGCATTAAAATAAAATAAATTTAAATGTTTTTTTTTTTTTTTAAGTAAAAGTCTTTACTGTCACTTTTGAGCAATTAAACGGCACTTTAAATCTGTACAATCAGTTATCAGTTGATATTAAATTTTCAATATCAAATGATACCTGTACAATAAAAAAACTTTTTCCATCATCTAACATGTTTAATCTATAAAAATGACAAAATTTAAAAAAAAAAAAAATGAAACATTATTAGCAAATCTCAAAATGAAAATTAAGTTGATAATGTTATGATGCCTAAATTATTTTGTAGCATTTCAAATAAATGATTTTAAGTGTTTGCATGTTAATGTATGAAGACAAAATAGTGTAAAATTTGAACACCAGCTACTTATCAGTTATCTGCCATAACTTCAAAATAAGCTTTAGCTTATCTACATCACCAGATTTTTTATATCACTGCATCATTAATATGCCACAAACTAAACCTGACTGAATGAAAAGCACTGTCAGTGTGTGCCTCACCTGGAGTGGTAGTGTGCTTCTGGGGGACGGAGTGGGGCCGCGGACGAGTTGCTGTAGCTTGCAGGCTCCGGTTGGGTCTGGCTCAAGTACCTGCTCACAAGAGCAGACCGATCCTGCACGTGTCTGTCTGTCAGGTCCTGTACATGTCGCGGCACCCCCTCCATCCTCTCCACGCTCAGCACGCCCCTGTGGCCGTCCTCCACTGGGGCACCCTCGTCATAGAAGAGCAGGCTGCGGGAGCGGACTACACACACACAGAACAGAGATACTCATGTCACACGTCTTGCATGCTTTGCTTACTCTCGACTCTCATGAGATTTTGTATAGTGAAGAAAAGCATTTTTTGGAAGAGAGTTTTTAAGGGAGAAAGAAAGAGCAATATTTGGAGTGAGCTGCTCTTTTCGGTGAAACAACATGCATTTTCAGTAACTACAGCAACCCCATCACCATCATCCAGCTGAAGCCCCTTTCAAGAGCAGCTTTGATGGAGCCGAAGGAGATGTGGCTTGGTGTGTGTTGTAACGTTGAAAGAGGATTTGTTCAATCTCCTCTTAGGGAAGTAATGATTTTAATCTAAAGCTCTCTGGGATGTCTGACAGTTATTTGAGGGTGAGAATGGGCACTGTCGGCCCAGGAGCTCCGCTAATAACCTTAAGAAGAGAGACAGGATGGCAGTCTTTCAGACTCCAGTGGGGGGAATGAAATAGGCGCTGTCCAAGACCCACAGCTATTAGCTAACTGGATAATTCAATGTGTCTGAAAAGCTGGATGACCTACAGATAAATGCTTCTTTGCACATGTGCAGGAAAATGTAATCATATCATGCAAAGTACACAATGAAAGTTGATGACCTTAATCTACACATTACGGGCAGGGATGAAACATACCCTGGCTGGTTGTGTAGAAGTCACCTGAGGGCAGCGGTGCTGACTTCACCGTGTGTGAGGATGATGAGGATAAGGAGCAAGAGTAGAGGGAGAGCTCGGGCAGGCAGGGAGCCAGCGAGCCCAGCACCAACACAAAACACAGCGCCACCACCTGGCCAGGAGGAGGAACCACACACACGGTGAGCACACCGCCCCACTGTAATCTACTTGCACTACAGCTGACAGAGCAGCCTGACCTGCCTTTACATGCTTAGGATTAAAGGACTAAACTAAATAGACAAGATATTTCAGTAAAGGAATAGTTAAACCAAGACATAGATTAGTTTGTTTCCTCATCAGAAAAAAATTGGAGAAATTTTGTACACACCACTTGCAGAGGATCCTCTGCAGAGAAGTGGGTCAAATCAACTGAAAAAAAACATCACAATAATCCACACAACTCCACCCATCAATTAAAATCTTGTGAAATGAAAGTTGCAGTTTTGTAAAATAACAATAACTCCATTATTAAGGTGTTTTAATTTTAAAACTTTGCTTCTGTTCAAAATACCAATTCATAATATTGCTTCTTCCAATGAAAAAGTTCTTCCACTTATCTCCTTACATCGAAATCCACTAACATATTTGTTTAGAAGAGTTTTGGCATTGTAAATTTACATTTACATTTACATGTATTCATTTAGCAGATGCTTTTATCCAAAGCGACTTACAGATGAGAACATTGGAAGCAATCAAAAACAACAAAAAGAGCAATGATATATAAGTGCTATAACAAGTCTCAGTTAGGTTAACACAGTACACGTAGCATGGGATTTTAAATAATATAAAAAAAACAAAAAAAAATTGAATGAATAAAAAAAGAATAGAGCAAGCTAGTGTTAGAGATCTTTTCACACACACACACACACACACACACATACAATTGCATAATAAATGAAAATGACACTTGATCTGTGCATATTTCATTCCTGTTAAGACAACGCTTTCATTGGAGTAAGCAATATTATGGACAGAGGACTGGAAGCAACCGTTTAAAGTTAAAAACGTCTTAATAATGATTCTGACAAACATACAGCTTTTTGTTTCACAAGATGTTAACTGATGCCCTGGAGTCTTGTTTTGGATTGTTGTAATGCTTTTATCAGCTGTTTAGACTCTCATTGTGACTGCACTCATTCACTGCAGATGATCCATTGATGAACAAGTGATGTAATGAAAAAAAAAACTCATATTCATCTTGGATGGCCTGAGGTACATATTTAGCTTTTTTTTTTTTTTTTTTTGGGTGAACTATTCCTTTAAGACACTGGTTTGTTAGAGAAATGTGAAAAGAAAATGTATGTGTGAAAATGAGTGTTTGGAATGAATATGTGTGTTTGTACAGTTAATGTGTATATATATATATATACCATTAGGCATGTTCCGGTCTGTGTGGAGGCAATCTTGCAGGACCGAGGCACTTTCCCACTCACTAGAGCCTGAAGTCTTTGAAGCTGTTGGAGTAGAGACCTAAAGATGATACAGAAAACACATCAGAAAAGAAGAATGATTAGTAAATTCTTTAGATCCCAGTGTAGGCTATCCGTGTTCTTCTCAGTGCCGTTTTGTGACAGTAGGTTCTTATTCTTGAGCTCAAAGAGCATGTGAGGATAATACAGTTCTTATTCATCACTGTGTTACATAAACTGAACTCCCCTTCACACCACTCACACAGTCTCTCGCAAAAATGCACTCCACCTCCTCCTCAACGCTGCTGCATGTGTGCAGTGGGTGTTGATTTATTTCACCTTCAACTACTTCCTTTGTCAGCAGCCAATCAAACATACACTTCCTCTCACACACAACTGCAACACTTATAGCCACATGATCTACTAGTACGATATAATGGCATTCTACACATACTATTTTTGGAGTATATATGTGGTATGTATGGAAAACTTCGATACTTGGATGACAAGAAATGTGCATTACACAATTACAGTAGAGAGCAAATGGCATGAGAAAACATGTTCAACCTGGCCTTTCATTTTCAATGTCATGAATGAACTGGAATTCAAATGAGCCCCAGACTTTTCTCTTTCTTGACTGATTTACACAAAATGACACTAAACATGTATAATAACTATTTCAGAGATTATAACTGAACTTAATTAAACATGCAGTGTAATGAGATAATCACATATAGCTATGATAAACATGAATGTAAAAATATATTTAAACATATTCCCCGGTGTATACAGTATATAAGCTGTAACCTGTGTTACAAAAGGACATTGAGCTCTCTCTAGTGGAGTAACTAAGAAACAACATCCCATGCAATAATGAAGAGCTCCTTCACCACCAGAGAGAGCCATTGCAACATGTTGGAAAACAAAACAAAAATACTACTAAACTATTTCAGCAATTGCCAGACTCTTTTATCCAATGCAACATACAGTACATTATAACAGAGACAGTCCCTCAGGACCCCTGGAGTTAAGTGCTTTCCCACTTGGCTAGGTCACCCCGAAACAAACCTTTATATTAGTTTTCAACTTAACATACACATACAGAATCGCTTCTAATGAGTTCTCCCGACAGTATGTTTTCAGCATTGAAAACTAACCCTACTAACCTACCAATAATCATCTCAATTTGATCCTATAAACAGTGGTTTTATTCAGATTAATATTCGACCCACCCTCTAACACACGTCTCTTTAAATTCTCTTAGATATCTCAGTGAGAAGGATCTATCCTAATAAAAATCGGCAGAGCGCCGACACACACGGTTCTTTTTATCCTGTAATGAGGGGCAGGCAGGCACCGTGCTGCGTGCTACTTTAAGTGTGTTGTTAATAATGGCCTGAGCCAATCCTCTATAAAAAAAAAGCATTACTATACACTTAAACACACACACTCAAGTCACTCTTACCTACATACTGAAAACACTGATGACAATAGCGAGCTACAGTATAGCTTCAATATCTAAAACAATATCAACAGCATAAAAGTAGTGGCTCAGTAAGATTTTGTTTCTGAAAGATGTTTCTTATGCTCACCAAGTCTGCATTGCTTTTATCATAAATACAGAAACAGTACTATTGTGAAATATTATAGATTAAATTGTTTTCAATTTGAATATATTTTCAAATGTACTTTATTCAAGTAATGGCAAAGCTGAGTTTTCAGCTGCAAACTTCACTGTCTCTAGAAAGATCCTTCAGAAATTTCAAAGATTTTGTGCTCAAGAATCATTTCTTATTACTGTTTCAATGTTGAAAACCGTTGTGCTTCTTAATATTTTATTTTTCTGGAAACCACAATACATGTTTTTCTGTATTCTTTATAATTAGAAAGTTTAAAAGAACAGCATTTATCTGTAATATATATATTTTGTAACATTATAAATGTCTACTGTCCTTTTGATCAAAGTGCATCCTAATTTCTGAATTTTATTTTTCATTCTAAACATTTCCAAACCTATATAGCATACTTTCATGTACAGAACACAGAAGAATATATTTTTAGGAATGTTTAATTGTTCACAAAATGAAAGTCAGGATACTCCAAAAACACTGAACCATTCTTCAAAAAAACTTTTATGTTCCACAGAAGAAAGAAACTCATACAGGTTTGTAACGACATGATAATTAAATGATAAGAATGAAAAGACAGAATTTTAATTTGGGGTGAACTACCCCTTTAAGTGCTGCTCTCTTCAATAAGGTTTTACAGTTAATCCACAAAAAAAAGAGCTGACTTTGATAACACCCTATCCCTCATGGTGCTCTCTCTTTCTGCCTCTCTAAACAGTAGGAACAGACAGCGCCCCGTCGACAGCGCCTATGTTCTGACTAGGCCACCCAGGAGAGAATGAAAAGGTACTGCGCTATATGATCGGAAGGGGATGTTAAAACCTTTGTGCATCTGGACTGACTTAGCAACACCTGCTGACTGCAAAGAGGCTTCTGCGTACACTTATTGCAAATACGGTTACAATTACGTTTATTAAAATCCACCTATAAAGTATTCCCTGTGATTAAACAAAAGCACACATATGTTCTCTCACCTGTTGGCATTCTCGAGTGTCTCTACTTTTTTCCACAGTTCGTTGTTCTCTGATGTATAGTTCTCAACTCTGAGAAGGAGAGAAAGAGAGTATTTTTGCACACAGTCACAATGACAGAATGAAATGCATAAATAAACCGTTTCCATAAATGCAACTATACATAACCCTGTCGGCTTGACTGACTACAGCATGGTGGAAAAAACAGTGTATGTGTGTGTCCAGTGTGAGTCCAGTCTCTCCAGCACATTATCCAAACCCTGAGAGCCTAACAGCAGCTCAACAGGGAAAATGACTCATGCAAACGCCAAACGCACACACACCCCAATGAGTGCATGGACTGTAGCCATTGGCCGCATTCACACAACAAAAGCCATAAAATAGCAAGCAGGATATAGAGTATTTTGCAGGGAGAGAGTGTGGAGGGGTGAGAGAGAAGAGAGGATTAAAGGAGAGGAGGTCAACGAAGAGGAAGAAGGATGAAGGCACCAAGACAATATAGAGGAGAGTGATGCTAGACAAACAATGCACGAGAGGGCAAGAGAAAATAAGAGCAGGAGAGAAAAGAAAAGCTGTAAGAAAGGGAGAGGGAAGAGTTGGAAGAGGTAGAGAACAAAGGAGTAGAGTCAATTACTTTTTCTCCAAACACTCCACATATTCCTTCTTCTTCCGGCGGCTTTCCTGTGCAGAGATCTAAGACAAAAAAAAACACATTTACGTCAGTATTGAAGTATGATATATATATATATATATATATATATATATATATATATATATATACATCAATGTCCTATAATAGGATGATTCTAACTGAATTGATTCAATATTAATAGTATGTGATCATAGGTAATACCTTATTTTTTATTTTCCTGCGCACCCGTTTGAGGGCTTTCTCCTCAGTTTTGGTGAGCGGTAGTTTGTTGGGGACAGGATATCCCTCAGCAATCAAAGTCCTCTTCTCTTCCTCTGTCAGCATCAAAGGGCCTGATGTTCCTTGCAGCTTCTGCATACAACACAAGTCAGCGTTTTTCACTCTGTATATATGTGTTTAATAGCTATATATGAATTTCCATTTGGATTCTATAAAATGAGCGTGCTGTGTCACATGCTGAAATTGCTTTTGACTCACATGCGGGGCAGTGAGGAGAGGGGACGAGGAGATGGCTGTGGAGGTTCGGGCCTGTAGCCGGGCAGGGCTGGACGGAGGCAGTGAATGTGGGCTCTGCAGGTGGCCAGGGCTTAATGGTGGCAGTGAATGTGGGCTCTGGGATCCATCGCTGTCGCTGCCATGACTGCTGGGAGGAGTGGGCGGCAACCGCAGATGCTCATCTGTTGGGAACAAAGAGATAATCGTGATGTACCTGAAACACCTGTGACTCGTTCACTGTTTGACATTCACATCTTAATGATCAGGTTTGATTCTGTACACGTTACACAAACACGGCAAGTTAAAATTTGCTCTTTTTTTTTTGCAATGCCAGGCCTAAGTGTGAAACTGAAATTCAGTCTATTCACTTTTCATCATGAAAAGCCAATAAAGCCTGATTCTTTGGGAGCTTTCAGGCATTTTGCAACACAACACATGCATGCACAATGCTTCTAAGTGTGGTGAGTGTTGGATTGATCATGTGTTTGTTCTGGCAATGTCTCATTACATACACAGCACTGCTCTAATGCCATTTTTCTGGATGAGCAGAATGAAAGGACGTCATACTTCCAGACAGACAACACCTGCTGGAGCTATAGGTTGCTTGCCATTAGTAGATTTTCATCCAAAATTATGTGTGGTATACTGAGGGGACAGTCACACTGGAGAAACTTAGGGTTTAGTACCTTTTCTCAGCAGCACAATTTTGGTAGGGCAGGACTTAATTAAACCTGTAATCTTATTATTACGAGCTCAGATCCTAAAAATTGTCTTGAACCAACACCAAACATTAATGACTGTATTAAATAACAACAAAGTGTATGTTTGTAGAACACACATGGAGATCCATCTTATCAATATCATGACCATCCAGTTAATTTACTGTTCTAGTATTCAAATATACAGCAAGAATAAAACATAAAACTTTTGCATTGCCCATGCATCATATTATTTTAAAACGTGTCACTGTATCTATAAACATATTGAGCACTAAGCAGCACAATGGTTTTTTAACATAAGAAATGTTTCTTATGGATCAAATCAGCATATTAGAATGATTTCTGAAGGATCATGTGACACTGAAGACTGGAGTAATGACTGCTGACAATTCAGCTTTTCCATTACAGCAAAAACAATAAATAAAAAAATTCAATCAGAAAACATTTTAAATTGTAATTTCTAATCTTCAATATTTCAAAATATTGCTGAATTTTTCATTAAATTAAAATGCATCCATAATTAGCATAATTAAATAAATAAAAACTGACCACAATATGCAAACAATTCACTCACTATACAACAGACTAAAATGCATTTCTCAGAGGTTGCATCAGACTTGGTTTCCATCAATGGGCCATTCAGAAAGAGCTAAAGTTGAGACCTGAGAATTTTGTCAAACACATGCAAAAGTTAAATAAAGAAACACTCACACTAAGCCTCATTTCCACTGGAAAGGGAACCCCATTAGAGTATTTATAACCCTGAACGTACCGTAAAGAAATGAAGCAGAATAATAGAGGGCTAATTTGCTTAGTTTTGCCATCTTTAAGCTAGTGTGGAAGAACTGCACTGGTCATATATGGCAACTAAGTGCTATATGTTGAGTACATTAGTTTGTTGTTGTGCATTTAAAGTAGAGGGCTACTGTTCATGCTTTTTAGCCTTGTATTTAAAGTACAGTCATGGTATACAGTAAAATATCACAGTTGCTATGTGTTCAATGCTGGGCCCAAGCATAGTCACTACCAGTCATCTTAACTAGCTAAACCAGCAAGACTCGGTCAAACAGCTTAGCAGGGCTGAAGAGAGATTTCACACCCACCTGAGGGCACACTGAGGAACTGGTTCACCTCTCTGGGCTCTACTTTGATGGCAGGAACAGAGTTTGAGCTCAGGCCTTTGGAACTCTAACAACAAAAACAAACAGCAAAACAATCATTAATGTCAACATGACATCAAACTTTAATGCACGAATTAAAGCACATTCCTGGTCTCACACAATCATATGTCGTTTTTGTGTCATATATTTTAATATTTAATAAAAATTAGCTTGCTACTATAATAACTTTCATGTTCTCACCCTACATTTTTTTATTCATTAAATACCATGTATTACTCAAAAATATTGCACTTTAAAAAGGTAAAGTAAAATTCTCATTCATTACAACATACAACAGATGCTTATTCACTGAAGTACTTGTGAAAGAAGCATCCTGTCTGTGTTTTCTCAATGCACGTTACAGCAATATGTGGCACAGAGACATCATTTATCTTTATCTTTGAGCCTCTGATGATATCAGACTGCAGTGGTCTGTAGTATTTAATGATTTTTGATGGTACTGAACTGGCAGGGTACTGGACTAAATGTGCTCCATGCTGAATGTCTGAGACAGTAAACACAGCTGAAGGCAGACTCAGACTGTTTACACTGACAGAGCAAAGGCTATCTGCCTGCTAACCACACACAGTCTGGCCAGCGACCAACCGTCATGCACAAAGTGAGGTGACATGAGCTTCAGATCAGACGGGCTGCTTCACTTTTCTTCATGCCTCCCTCTTATTATTATCTGGGTCAGTGGACATGGACGGCATTCCCACCAACCTAAACTAGTAAAGGCCTTTGCACAAACAGACTAAAATACTGTGCTGTAAAAATTTAGGTGGTGTGCTATTAGCTGGAAAGTTGTCAGGCTATATTATAACTATATTATACACTATATTATGTAACCTTATGCGTATTTAGAGACTGAAACTACATACACTGAACCACATTAGCAAGAGTGCTGTTGATATGCTATTGGTATTTGTGTGATATTGCTAGTTGCAAGTTGACACATTTTAGACACAACAGCATCATTCACAATGTACTATTTTTCTGTTACCTGCACCCAGATATCCCTGTTTATTTGTCAGCAATTGTCTGCCATATGATACAAAATTCAACTTTTGATACAAAATTAAACTTTTGCTGACAAATAAATGGGGACGTCTGGGTGCAGGGAACACTGAGAAAGAGTACACACGGTTTATTTACATATACTATAATCATTGCAACAAAACTGGTTAAAATAAGCAAACTTAACCTTTATTGAATCAGCTGAGTCAATGATTCAATGACTCACTCATAAAAACAATCACTTGATAAGTTCCATAATGAATCACTGTTTTAAAAAAACGGTTCAGTCAATGATTCATTGAGTTGTGCATAAAGTGTCCAAATATGCCTAATAAATAGTAGGTGAAAAACAGTATAGTGAAAGAGGAGTATGTACAAATTCATAGTATTCATAAAAAAGCAGGCAGAAAGTACCCAGGCAGTCAACTGCTTTCTGCAGTTGTGTTTTGTACAAAAGTACAAATGTGACTCAAGATGTCACAGGAAATAAATGTAAATGGCAATGAAGCGACGAGACTAAGCTGTAAGTCACATGACAATAACATTTTGGGGATGTGGTATGTCTGGATTTCATTCATACTGCACACATTAATACTATATAGAGCTTTTTTTAATAGTCCAGTGTAGCACCTCCAGTGCCAGGCTGTATGTGCACTGCACAGCTTAGTCACTTGTCTCTACATACTTGTGTAATGATTTAACATGCAGAGAATCACTGAAAAATCTTTACCACTATACACCCTGCCAGCCTCAAATCCGAGGACTGGGACTGTTTTATAAAACAATACACAGACACAAATAAACTGTAACTGTAACTGAAACATATTTCAAATAGCTAATACAATGAACCTTCTTCCTCTTCTAGTTAAGCTTCATTAAATTTAATTACAGCAAAATCTTTCTCTGTTTTAGTTGGACCAATAACTTGGACTTCTTCAACATTCCAAGGTGGCCTCAAGAAAAACTTCCAAAGCACTGCCTGAGGATTATGTAATATATGCATATCGTGAATTATAGTTATTATGGTGCCATGTTATATATGGTTTGTGTTTATCTGGTGAGAGCTGCTCTTCCTGTGGCACACGGTCCCAGTCTCCAAGAGGACGTTCTCCAGTACAGCTGCACTCTGACATTACAGCAGAACAGCTTTACACCACGTGTGCGTCTTGCTGCCCTTCTTAAATAAAGGACATGTGTTCACACAAATTCCATCAATCTAGCCAAGTTATTCTTCTCACTTTTTAAATTATAAGCAAAGAATGTTCAGTCCTTTGTTGTGTGTGTTTGCTTATTTTGTTGACAGGTATCTTCACACACCACAATCCAGCTCCCTGGAGAGGGCAGAGTTTATGGGAAGTTAGCTGTTGGAAAGTCTGGCCTGAGTTAGTGTCAAGTCGAGGAGAAGAGAGCAGTTCCATGGCTCCGATGTTCAAAGAGAGTCCGGTGCCAGATCGGAGAGGCCTCAGCAGCTACAAAGAACTAATCCACGCTCAACTTAATACTGATGCTGCTGGAGCTGATGCTGCAACTCCTCACACACACACACACACACACACACTCGTACTGCGAACATTTTAACTGGGCAGAGAAGTCGAGCAAGCTGCCAGCTGAGCAAAATAGCACATGAAGCACGAGTGTGCTCATGTGTTTTATTGTCATGCTAACACAATGGTCCATCTGGTGTGCAGTGTGTGTAAGGTTCATTATCATTAGCTCACTTACATCTGTTGATATCCACTCTAGAGTAACATCTACCTGACTAATACAACAAGCATTTCACTCCAATGTCAGTTTTTAAGATTAGTTGCAGGATGACTAGCTTTACCTTCTCCCCTGTGCGGTTCCTCTGTGGCGGAGGGGCAAGAGTGAGGGGTTGTGAGCAGGTGCTGGTGTTGGCCAGAGGGGGCGCTGTATCAGGGCAGCTCTCTGACATCAGGCTGGGCTCCTGCTTCACTAGAATGGCTGTGAGATCCTGACTGAACGACCACATCCCTTCAGAGTCTGAGGGAAGAAATAACAGGCTCAAACAACCGGAAACCAGAGAAAAAGTACTGACTGTTACATTTCAAAAGTGTTTTTAAGAAATGCTTTGAGGAATGACATTTGGAATGATAATACTTAATAAATAAAGTCTCTCGAGAGACGCAAGGATCACATCAAATCAATCAGATGTGAAAAAACAGGGAGAGCTGCTGAATCAAACGAAGCGCAGATTTTGTCAAAGCACAAATTCAAATACTTGACAGATGACGTAAATCCACATTGGAAAAATCTAACCACAAAATCCTGTGGACAGTAGGCCACAGATAAGCTTATGTACTATGACACGAAAACAGAAAAACAATCAATATACTTTTTTACTGTATATTCAGTGCTTTAGATTGTCCACAGTGTCTTTGTGTTTTTTTATCTGCTTCAACTTCATTTATTTAATCTATTTATTCAGCATACCAATTAAAAAATAAATTAAATTCACTGACGGACAAAAGATAATTATATATGAATAAATTATTTAATTCATCACTGTGTGTCAGACAATATTTAGTCATGTAATGCATCTGTGTGCTTTAAAAAAAGGGCCTTATGGGAAAATGTGTCTTAAAATATCATGCAGGATCGTAATCAATGCGTGATATTTTCAGGGAAGTGACACATTTCACAGTCTAGACCCCATGTAGGGGGTTTCATGCAGAGCCTGTTATGCTGCAGGTGAAGAGGACAGACTCAGTTAATGACCGGAAAGGTAAAGCAAAGCAGCTTTTCTTTATACTGTTAACATAAAAGCCTATGGTGTGAGAGGGGCAGGTGAGAGATTGGGGGCATGTAGGGTGGCTAGAGAACAGCTCTACATGTCTGGACACTTCAAAGGGGAGGAAAGCACTGTGTATAGTGGGAGCCCTCGGTAGCATTTGTGTGCAGGCTCCATTGCCGAATCGATAAAACATTATGCGGCCTTGTAAAAGAAGGATGGCAGGTTTTTCATGTTAGTCCTCTGTTAGGGAAGGACATCAGCAGGAGTCTGATTACAACAGGAGAGGAAAGCTCTTTAGGAGCTCTGCTGTTTGGTGGAGAACGCTGGATTTTATACTTCACCGCTCTCAGTCTGTGGGGAACCTCTGTAAAAGTACCTAACCCTTGAGTTCAGTACACCAGATTAGACCATAAGAGTCTGTCCTTCACCTGGGTGCACTAAAGCAAACACACTCTTATGCGTAGCTTCTATTGTGAATAAAGGATTAGTCTTTTTTACAGCTTTTTCTAACATGATTAGACCGAATGTACACTTTTTGAAGGATCTGATAGATCTGAGGGTTCTCTTAGATCTATAAGGAATCTCTCATTCTCACTGCTTGTCTCTATAGTTTAAGGACATCTCTGCTGAAAAGACCAGCTGACGCCAGCACCAAACTAGCAATAACCAGTATAAACCAACATGGGATGGCCGGTGAACCATCATAAATTGCAAAACTTTACTTGTGAAGCAGTTCAAGCAGAAAAATCTTGCTAAGTCTTGCTAGTTCTGAAGTACCCCTCCGAGGACCTCAGATGACGCCAACCCTGAACCATCATACAAAACTACCAAATTTTCCATAAGATTGATCGCAACATATGATCATTGTTGTTAAATAGTGTTCACAGTTTGTTTGAATCCATGTCATTAACTAACTGTGTGATTTTTACTGTACATTTCTGCCATATGGACATCACCTTGACATAGTCATCATTGATAAGTTATTCCTAAATGTAATGTAGAAATAAAAAATTTCTGTGAAGCTGCTTTGCATCCATTTGTAAGTGCTATACCAGGGGTGCCCAACCTTGTTCCTGGCGATCGACTGTCCTGCAAAGTTTGGCTCCAACCCTAATCAAACACACCTGCCTTTATTTTTAAGTGAGCCTGAAGACCTTAATTAGTTGCTTCAGGTGTGTTTGATTAGGATTGGAGCTAAACTTTGCAGGACAGTCGATCGACAGGAGCAGGGTTGGGCACCCCTGCGCTATACAAATAATCGTAAATTTAACTGAATTGAAGTTCACAACAATGGGGATTAACATCCTTTGAAAGAATGAGGTGACACACAGTACACTGTGTCATGTACTCAGACATATAGATAAAGACCAGGCAAAAACGTGCTGTAGCTTGACAATAATTGAACATTTAAACATACTTGTCCCTTTTTCTCCATGTGGTAGCTTAAATGTGGCTTAGAGCTGCTGTTATTTAATAATATGGACATATTTTAAAAGTCCCTCCTTATACTCCACAAAAGCTACTGGGTCCTGCCCACAGGGCACTGTAAGTCTTTGATGTCTCTCAGGACAGCAGGTATCCTGGTGAGGCGACTCCAGGCCGGCGGAGATGGAAAAGCGATGCTCATTAGCGGGTTTAAAGTTACTGCAGAACAACAGGAGAGAAAGTAGTGAACCAGCCAGTGCCTTCTTTAACTACCCCCTAAAGCCACTCTCAGTCTTTAATGGATCAGAGGGGATATCACACATTACTGAAACACATCTATGGTTATCTAAACTCCCTACACTCTCAAACAAAAGCTGTGCAAACACTGTATCTAGTCACTGCGGTGGTACCCTTAAAACAGTGATCCTCAAATCTGGCTCGCGAGATCCACCTTCCTGCAGAGTTTAGCTCTAACCCTAATCAAACACACTTGAGTTTGCTTATCATTGTCTTCAGGATCATTAGAAAATCACATGTAGGATTGTTTGATTAGGGTTGGAGCTAAACTCTGCAGGAAAGTGGATCTCGCGAGCCAGATTTGAGGATCACTGCCTTAAAGGGACATCTTTGTTACCTATTTACCTCTAAAAGGTTCATATTAGAATGGCAACAGATGGCAGGGTATAGATGGCTGAAATATTTTTACAAAATTTTTACAGCTCAATACCTCATGAGGCCTGACGATTTTATCATTAAATTTATTGTCAATAAGTTAATTGTTAATTCAGTTTAAACTGTTATTTCTTACATTCATGTTTCCAGCCATAACCCTAAGTGTACACATTTTTCAGTAAATTCAGTTCTTTGAGCTAGAAGACACACAGAGAGAAAGAAACAAAAGCATGAATGTGTTCAGAAAGACCTTCATTTTGGATGCTCAGGGCATTACAGTCTGGCTAAATGGATCAGGAATTTCTGCAGTACCTTCATGCTTCTTTAAGTATTTGCTGATTTGAAGCCTGACTGGAAAGAAGTCTGAGCAGTGCACACACAATCCTCGCATGGTCTAGTCAACCTAAGTTCAGGATGATGAAATTCTCTGAGCCACCCCCACCAAATTCTCCATCTGAAGCTGGAAACCAGATCCCTTTTTATTTTATGGATGTCTACAGCTCCTTGGCCTGATCGTGGCTTGCGTGAGAAAGAGAGAGAGAGAGAGACAGACGGAAGAACTGACAGAAAAACGAGCGAGTGTGAGTGTTGGCTGTCTTCCTGGAATTCCCAGCTTCCAATGGTAGACGGAGCTCTTGGCTAGAGCTTTGTCAAGGAACCCTGTGCTGCACGGGTGCTTCGGGAGATAAGGAAGAGCGATGCAGAGAAATGAAAGAGACTTCATAGAAAAACCAGAGCTGCTGATGGATGATGCTTTGAGCTATGGCATTTATCAGGAGTGTGAAATCTTCTCCTGATAATCTAGCACGGATAGCTGCTTTTCTGCATGGATGGATGACAAGAAAGAAAAGGAATGAATAGGGTATGCTGAGCTGCTTGCTAACCTGCATCATCATCTGATTTGATGGGCATGGAGGGGCTCTGTGGGGCAGAGTCCCCACTGAGAGAATAGCTGTGTTCTGCCTGGATGTCAGGGTTTGGAGGGTCCAGATCCATATCCAACAACGGATTCCTCTCCGCCAACAGATGATCATCAAAGAAACTGTTGAAAAGGTCATTGGAGAAATCCTCCATCTGCTCGGAGAAGTGCTGGGGGAAGAGACCACAAAGACAATATTTTTATTTAAATGAAATTATTAATATTTTTATCCAGCAAGGACACTATAAGTTTATTAATACTGACAATTATCATATTAGCATGATTTCTGAAGGTTCATGTGACACTGAAAACTGGAATGTTGACTAAAGCTTTGCCATCAGAGGAGTAAATTACCTTTGACAATATATCACAATAGAAATGGTTATTTTAAATTGTAAGAATATATTCACAAAATTACTATTTTATTGTTCATTCGATCAAATAAATGGAGTGAGCATCAAAGACTTCCAAAAACATCTTACCAACTGTAAACTTTTTAATTGTAGTGTATCTTCTAACAGTAATGTGTGAACAAATAATTACTTGGCTGAATTCATCCCACTCCCTGATCGTGTTATTATTAGCAAAGATAGACTCAAATAGCATTGAGATACTTATTTGATATACAACCTCTTTTCAAATGATCATTTAAATATAGTCACTGTTGAAATTCAGAGCAACACTTGATAAAACCCTTCTGTCATTTAGATCGAGGAGTGTGTGTCTGAAAAGTATGTATAAAAAAGAGACATGCATTCTTCTATGCATGAGTGTGTTTATAATGTGTGTCGTCATGTTGCGAATGTAAAGACGTGTTTTCGCATCTCTGCAGTGGAGGCATGCAAATATGTGTTTGCTGAGCAAGGGTGTAAAAAAGGTGTGAGAGGACCTGATCATGTTTACATCCTGGTGAACGGTGACAGGTGTGTGAATGACACACCTGTAGCACATTGACCGTAAACCAGCCGCTATGTACATATCATAGATATGTACACGTGCACACATCCACACTCCCAGCACCTGGATGAGTTCCCACACAAACCCCTAGCCACTTCAATAATTCTATGAAGAGGGGCCTGGGAAAGCTGTTCTGTTATGAATATTTACTCTGGCTGTCTCTAGTTTACCAAACAGAGCTTCCACAACAATGAACCTGAATTGAGAATTATGGGAGAACGGACTATTGGAGCTCATGGTATGTGGTCAAACTTGTTGTTCACCAAATGGATGCATAAGCAAACCCCCCCCCCCCTCCCCCCCCCCCCCAAAAAAAAACCTGCAATGGCAGTTATCCGTATTGTTTGACGAATGACATCCTGGGAACACCCTGTTAATAGATTTTGTGAAATGACGCAGCTGTCCTGCCGTCAGTGCTGGCTAATCACCACGGCTGAGCATGACAATATAAACAGTCCCACCCTTTGAGGTTAATTAAATGTTCCTGCTCCTGGATGTGTGGGGCGGATATATTTACAGACTTGATTAATATGAAGTTGCTATTTCATAACTCTGAGCTGCATATGCTACCAGGCTGTGTGTGTGTGTGTGTGTGTGTGTGTGTGTGTGTGTGTGTGTGTGTGTGTGTGTTTTAATTAGCTAAGTAGTTTTGTCAAGTAATACATTAGCCTCGTGCAAAATGCAAACAACAAGGATCCCTATAACGCATGAGCTTCGATGAAAACCTTTATTCACGTGTGCGACTTCCCTGTCTGTGTGGTCCTGTGTACATCTGTTATCAGAGCAGATAGTCAGAACGCTTCTCCAATTGGTTTTATCTCTTTGTAGAGCGCTTTCCTGTTTTGATAAGAGTCAGTAAAGAGTGTAGTGTCTGTCTGGTTTTCAGATGACCTTGCAGGGGCCAATGGTAATGATGCAGTGCTGGGGTGCTGATGTAGGAGTCTTGATATTCCACACCTGGAAGGCTCCTCAGAGGAGGAATACCAGAAGAACTTGGAAGAACTGGAAAAGTGTGTCTCTGTCATTAGGGTCAGATTTTAGGAGAAATTAAATCAAGGCATATCTCAGGCTTAACCCTATGTTGTATTGAGTACAACAAGGAAGACAAAGTCATATTTCTGCATTCTATAATTAGAAGAAGTCTTCCTTTATATGCTATATACAGTATATATATATATATATATATATCAGTACAGACCAAAAGTTTGGACACACCTTCTCATTCAAAGAGTTTTCTTTATTTTCATGACTATGACAATTGTAGATTCACACTGAAGGCATCAAAACTATGAATTAACACATGTGGAATTATATACATAACAAAAAAGTGTGAAGTGAAGTGACATTCGGCCAAGTATGGTGACCCATACTCAGAATTCGTGCTCTGCATTTAACCCATCCGAAGTGCACACACACAGAGCAGTGAACACACACACACGCACACACACCCGGAGCAGTGGGCAGCCATTTTTTATGCTGCGGCACCCGGGGAGCAGTTGGGGGTTCGGTGCCTTGCTCAAGGGCACCTCAGTCGTGGTATTGAGGGTGGTGAGAGAACTGTACATGCACTCCCCCCACCCACAATTCCTGCCGGCCCGGGACTCGAACCCACAACCCTTCGATTGGGAGTCCGATTCTCTAACCACCAGGCCATGACTTCCCCCTGTAAACAACTGAAAAATATGTCATATTCTAGGTTCTTCAAAGTAGCCACCTTTTGCTTTGAGTACTGCTTTGCACACTCTTGGCATTCTCTTGATGAGCTTCAAGAGGTAGTCACCTGAAATGGTCTTCCAACAGTCTTGAAGGAGTTCCCCGAGAGATGCTTAGCACTTGTTGGCCCTTTTGCCTTCAGTCTGCGGTCCAGCTCACCCCTAAACCATCTGGATTGGGTTCAGGTCCGGTGACTGTGGAGGCCAGGTCATCTGGCGCAGCACCCCATCACTCTCCTTCTTGGTCAAATAGCCCTCGATGCCTTCAGTGTGACTCTACAATTTTCATAGTCATGAAAATAAAGAAAACTCTTTGAATGAGAAGGTGTGTCCAAACTATTGGTCTGTATTGTATATATTTATATATATATATATATATATATATATATATATATATATATATATATATATATATATATATATATATATATATTCTTTCAGCTTAATACTATCATTTAAAATATTAGTCAGTTGTCACTTGGGCGCTCTTCATAAATTGTTAAAAATGAACCACAGCTGCAGCAGTGCAAAGCATGTGTGCACAGGCTGAGCAATGCTCTATTTTTCCATCTGATCCATTTTCTTGAAGTAACGTTTAGGTCATGTCCTGGTCTAAACGGGCTGGTAAACTGCCCGGCTGCTTGACTCATCGCATTCCATTCCCTTATTCCAGACCCCCATCTGCACTCCAGCCAATCGGAGCTCAGTATGTAAATGAGGAGAGGGGAGCTTGTCATTTTGGAGCTGGAGTGCAGGGTCCGAACGGAGCAGCACGGTGCAGAAGAAAATAACGCATTAGTCTTTGGAAAAATAAATACGCTGATAAAAATCATTTAGCATTTAATCATTTGGAATTGGGTATACAGTCAAACCCACAATTTTTGGGAATATGTGCCTCTCGCAGAGCAAAAGATTTATTTCTGAGAACAATGAGTCACAATGAGGAGATTCATTCTCAGAGTTGCAAAAAGAGAGAGAGAGACGGAGAGAGGGAGAGAAGTTCTTGAACTGTAAGTGGAGTTTGCAGATGTTTAGTGTTTACACTAGTCAACGTGTGATGAATTTAAAAATATGGTCCCCTCATGAGGCATGAACATCAGCTTCAGCCACAACATGATCTGATCAGTTTTATTTGTTTACATATCTAAGTATTTAGAGCTGTCTCTTCAAAGAAGCATGCATGAACTCATATGCACTAGATCTGACATTTTATTACCTAAATGTAAGGGACATTCATGTGAATGTGTGGTCAGGATGTATTTTTGCCTTCATTTTGTTTCCAACCCAGCAGATCTGCACTTTAAAGCCAGTTCATATTCTCAGATTCAGATTCCAGCTGGCAGCTGTGAGAGATCAGAGGTGGGTCAGGGAGGATAGTCATGAACTAACGCTCATTATGATCTGCTCAGCATGCATGATGAACCAGATGCGTGGGGGGTGGGGGGTGCCAGGCCTATGCAGGTGTTCACAGGTGAGGACTGATTTAGATTACAGGCATGGCGTCAAGTTCACAAGCTGCAGTCTGTGACTCTTGTAAGCTTGCCACCAGACACAGACCCATTTCTCTGGAGATCAGATCACACAGGTTTCTCACCAAAAGGATTTCAAAGAAGCCAGTTTTTGTGTTTATAACCCAGAGACCTTTTTGATAAGATACTGATACTGATAAGATGGAGAACGAGGTGCTAGGTAGATCTAAAGTCTGCATGTGCGGTTTTATTCTAGTCCCTGCTCTCCTCCTGCTCCCTCACTCCCTTCTCCCTCTTTTTTCCTTTCTTTCTTTGTCATTCCTTCTTACTTCTTCCTCCCATTTTAACTTTCCAAATACAACTCTTAGGTCCCTTCCCCCTCTCACTTTCCTCTGGTTTCTTAATTTCAGTTCCAGATTTTTCTTACGTTTTGCTGTCAGCCACAGAGCAAGAGAACCATGACCACAGGAGTTAGTTGGACTTCAGCCCCACCTCCAGTCGGGAGCCACTGAGGGCCAAAAACCAGACAAACTCTTCTGGAGGTGAAAGTATAAAAAAAATATATAAAAAATTGAACTAGATTTTTGTGACAGACTCTGCAACCGTTAGAGGAAGAGGGGAAAGGGAACAAGGACACAGCTGAAGTAAAGGGATATCCTAAGGAGCGCGGAATCCCCATAACCAGCCTCTATTTTCCGCTACGGTTGCATTTCGGGAGGGGAGGGGGTCTCCAGATGTGTTCCCCATCCCCACCCCCCTTCAAAGGGCTCCCTGTACTCTGTAATTTTGTCTAGTCTAAATTGGCTCTCTCAAAAAAGCCTGTGGCAACACAGCCCTGGGCAGAAGAATATCCTGTATACAGACCAAATAGCTGTGTTAGTCTAGTCTGTTCCTGTTTGACCACAGCGAGGAAAAGATGAGGCTTTGATGTTGTCACAATATTTTAAATATATTATTAAAATCACTATTGAGAGTAAATAAGTCACAACTGTGGCATATAAAGTCTCAACTACAGGAAAAAGTTAAACTTGTGAGGAGGTCACATTGTGAAATATAAAGTTGCAATTCTCAGAAATAAATTTGCAATTCACATTTAAGAAAAATATAATTGCAACTGTGAGATATAAAGTGGCAATTACGAGAAATAAAGTACAATATGTGCGAAAGATTCAGATTGTGAAATAAAATTGCAAAAAAAATAGACTCACAATTGTGAGAAGTCAGTTGTAGTCACAACTACAAGAAAGTCTAATGTGTGTGTCATATTATGAATTATAGCCACAATCAGATATAAATTCACAGCTACAAAAAAAACTGAAACGTGAAACAATCACATTTTGAAATATAAAGTCACATTGTGAGACAAGAAATGTGTCACAATTATGAGAAAGCCACAATTACAAAACATGAAGTTGCAGTTATGAGAAATGAAAATGTAGTTATGACAAAGTTGCAATTAGGAAAAATAAAATCACAATTACATTAAAATTTTTACTCTTGAGGCAGAATCACCCTTCATTATAGTTTTGATAGGAATTAAATATATTATCAACTGCAGCTACAATAATAATAAAAACTCTGATTCTGTTATAATGCATATTCAAAACTGTTCCCTGGAATTAAAAGTCATTGTGTAATTAACATAATCAGCTGGGTTTTTGATCCTCAGTAGAGAGGGAGCCTGGGAAAATAATGCTGGATATCTGAGTTATGCTGAATATCTAGGGACCTCAAGGTAAACTGAGGACATGTTCCTGGAAACACTGACACCCACCTGACATGTTTATTCAGAGCCTGAGGGGTGGGACAGAGCTAAGAGTAGGTACACAATTGTCTCTGCAGGGCTCACTATGCTTAGAATGGGGCTAAGAATATGTCTCCCACATGTGAAGAATAAGTTATACATGCTCTAACGCAAAGGTTAGGAGTCAAAACACATACTGGACACAACCCAAGAGTACAGTTTAAAAGGTTCTGGAAACGTCTTACCCCAAAGGCTCTGTACCTCTGTAACGTAATATGTTCCAGCTCAGACTTTCTTTTTTGATCAAGTTTTTGGCAGCAATTCAGGCCAACATCTAAGTCGCAAAATAACACTCTGATAGGATTTGAGCAAAGCTAGATAAGTGCTCTAGATATAAATCAGACATTATCCTGTCTTGTGTCCTAGCACTGCTGGTCATTTTCTCAATGAAAGTAAAGACAGCGATCCGCTAAACTGGTCTGGATGTTTCTTCCATCATGATGCCAGTTTGCAGTTTGTTTCAGCTGAGATAGGAATCTCTGTGGAGGTTAAATCTAGTTCACTTCAGGGGGTCACTGAACAGAGCAGTTGATTGACATCTCTATGACATCCACAGTTCTGTTCACTGCTGCCCCTCAGGAGAAAAACACAGAGAGAGCGCCTGGAGAGCAAGAGGAGTTCTGGTATGTCAAGAAAGTCCTGCTAAAACATTCGCTGAGGAGAGGAATGAAGAAAAATTCATCTGGGGTATTTTAGCACTTCAAACCAGTTAATAATGTCAAGTTAAATGACACCTGACTGTTCTCCAACCACAGGCACACAGTTATAGCACTAAGTACTAAAATAAGTCTAGATTGTGGATTTTCAGCCCTTTTGTTGAATGCATGGACAGACCTGGAACCCCCATTACATATTTTCAAAAATTAGAGGGGCTTATTTATGTTAAAATGCAAAAGTACACTCTAATTAGTTATGGTAATAACATTGTAGAGTCAATAAACTGATTTATGTACAGGGTGATAAGCTTTTCCATAATATGTTTTGTTCTGTGAGTTACAATGCAATATTTATGAGAAAATTGACCTTATTAGCTTTGAACTTAATACTGCCTATTTAATTTTCTCAAAAGAGATCAGAGTGATGACTGAGATCCTAATTTGGGTTTGTTTTATTTGTTTATATTTAAATAAAATAATTATGTGAAATATATTTAGATGTCTTTCACAATAACAGGGTTGGCGCCCACTATTATCAGTGAACAATTGCTTGTCTATTAGGTATTTTACAAATGCTTCAAAGCTATTCAAAGCATCTAGCAATTTGAAAAAAATTAATAAATAAATGAAAGGATCTGGTCTGACAGGACCAAAGCTAACACACCCTCAAGCCTCTAACTGCTGATTTGGTTATTTTGTGCGTTTGTGAATGTGTGCTCACGTAAGAACATACCTCAATGAGCTATCTATTCTCTCTCTTATGTCCGTCATGTGAGCAAACCCAAGCCAAAGGTATGACAACAGCAGCCATACTTAACCTTTACTGAGGAATACAAAATACAAAACTGATCGTCATTATTGTCCTGTGCAGAACGCATAAAGGATGTGTGTGAAAACTAAGCATATGTGAGATTTACAGAGTGGTTGAATTTAGATCAGGTGATGGATTCATTCTGTAGATTTACACACAGACTGGGAAAAACAGACTTATTAAAAGCTTTAACCTTCATTTCGGTGGCAGTCTGAGAGATGTGGGTTAAATCGTGTGGCTGTTATGATGAATCAAACTCCATGATCATAGAGTTGAACATCTGTGGCCTCTATTTCTGTATCACCCAGAAAGTGTCATAAATTCTTCATTCTTTACCGTCATCTTAATTGTAGCTCACAGATGTTGAGAGTTAAGATGAGAGTAACAGTTAGAGCCGTATCACTACTATCTTTATCGTTGGCCCAGTCATTCTGAAGATTACGCAACCTCTCTTCTTAATTTCTTTCTCTTTCTTTTTCTCTGTGTCTGTTTTTTTTATGTGGACAGGTTCCATCAGAAGCATCAAGTATATCTGAGAGAAAACTCTGGAGGAATGTGCTGCCTTTCCTCCACTCCTCCCGTCCAGATGCTTCTCACCTCCCCCTACTCCAAACCCTCAACATTCACCTCCAGACGTTCTCTGTCACTCCTAATCAAAGACTATCATTTCAGATTTCAGTCACATGCAATGCTTCAAATGCATCATATTTTGCTTCAGATATTAGTTATGGTATCTATGCCACCCAACCCTTCAGGCTCAGAGTTTACTAGATGAAACAGCAAAGCAGAAACAACCTTTAGGACGAGTGGGACCTGCTAAACCTGTAGATATCAACTCTTGTCTTCTTTAGTAGTGTTTAGACACGCTACATGCTTTTAAAGAATGGTTTTGCATCTGATTCATCTTCTTCACCTCAGAATAGATTGAGGAAAAGCATCCGACCACCCTTGCTATTCAGGTTTCTGTTTTTTCCTCACATGTGGGAAGTGATTGAACAGATAAAAGATGTTAGACTGGTAGATGACTTTTTACCATCGTGCAACAAATTACCTCTCAGAATTTTATTCATACATTTCACTGACAATATTGTTGCATGACGTCCTGCATAAATGCATAAATAAGAGAGAGAGATTTTAATTGAATTTATATTAATGTATATTTCTGCATTGTGTGAGCTAAGATCAAATGCCATTCAAATAAACAGCAGATACTCATTAACTGTTTTTGGTCAGACTCTTATTTCCATATTAATGTCTTCTCTTTAGTGTGAAAGAGACGGATCACAGTATCCTGTTTATGACATTAACACGGCGAATCTCTATCACTAAAGCCATTGTCAGTTTATGAAATTGGGCAAAAAACAGCAGTATAAAAACAACAATATAAATCCAAAGAAAGAGACAGAATCACAACAACAGCTCCCTTTATATAAAGGATGCACCAATGAAATTCAGCCAATATATAATATAAAGTCATTTAAATAAGCCTGAGGTTTTTCTGCGCTGTTGTGGCTCACAGTCCTCTCTGTGATCTTACTGTAGCTTTAACACGCAGTAGAGTGAGACACACTGATTTCCACCCTTTAGCACAAGCCATGCAATTATGCTAAAGTCGTGATTTAAGCAGCCAGACTGGCACACACACACACACACACACACACACGTTCTTATATCACTGTAGGGACTTTCCTTTGCCTTCTATAGTTTTTTATTCTGAGATAGTAATATTTTTATGATACTTTTATGGTACTCAGTTGTGCTTTTAGAAATTTGAAAGCCTTAGACCCCATTCATTGCACTGTTAGAAAGTCATTCTGATTGGCAGTGCCATAAAGCTAGGTAAATTATGACAAATTACATTTTTGGCTATACTATCAAGCTATCAGTTTTCCTTATGATTTCAGGTGTTACTGTCTTTGGTCCCCCATACACATACACAAATTCATACTGTGGAGGAATTTCAGATTATAAATAGATCTCAATTCAACAGCGCCGGAGCGACCCACTAACATTTAGAAATACAATGGCAGAAAGAATTAACAAAAACACACAGGAGGTCAGAAACCAGTGTGTGTAACCCAGGAGCAGCTTCCTCTCCGAGGGCACAAGGCAGTCATTCACTGAGCCTTCAAGGGCCAGTGTCTCTCTCACACACATACAAACACACACACACACACACACACACATGCCAAGGGGTAGAATGGAGGACCATGGAGGGTCTGTAGTGGTCTTTCACAGACATCTATTCACACACCCACACAGGAGCATAGTGGCATGCATACGCTCATGCACACATACACAGACAGCTATCAGGAGCCATGAATGAGCCTCCTTCACTCACAAGCCTCTCTCTCTTTTCATCACTCTCGCCTTAGTCAGGTCCTTACAGAGCAAACTGGAGCACAGCTGTTACTCAATGAGGGACATCTGGATTGAATACTACCCGTTAAATGCTCTCAACAACCAACAGACCAGCAGGAAAAAAAAAAGACAGACAGGCGCTAAAACAAAATCTTCATAAGAAACCCAAACTCTCTAAGCCTTATATGAAAAGACAGGTTTTCATTAGAGATCCACAGCCAGACAGTGACTAAAATTATGTGTCTATATTAGTTAATATATATCACTTCTATTTACGGTAGTTTTTTAAATTCATCATCAAGGTTGTAAGTCCAATTTATATATATGTATAAGGGAAAGTGTATATTTTGGGTACTGTAAATATCCACCATTTCTTCACCAACTTTAATTAATTACACAAGTTAATTTTACGTCTATAATAAAAAAGGTCTTCCAGTGTGATAAATGTTTTTTTAAACATCTCTAAATTTTTAGTCTCTCAATTAACATGAGGACACAATATGCATACAATCAAATAAGAATGTGAAAATATTATTTAAATGGACAGTTCACAAAAATAATTAAATAATAAATAATAATAATTAAAACTTTATTTAGTCCATTCAATAGAAGTCAAGGGTCACCAAAAATTTTCAGTTACAAACATTCTTCAAATGATCCTCTTTTGTGTTCTACAGAAGAACATCAGTCAAATAGGACTGGAATGACATGAGGGTGAGTAAATTATGAGATAATTTTCATTTTTGGGTGAATTTTACCCTTAAAAATACTTTTAGATTAATTATATCGTGTCAAACCACAGGACACACAGTACCTCTGTTTATCTGACCACTGCTTTCAACATTAAGGAGGAATAATATAGTTTATTATGTATAGTTTATCAACTGACTTTGTATTGTAGATAATAGCATTTAGACTCAGGTAGCTCATAAGAAGCTACAGAATACGTCTCCAGTCTGTCCATCCACACAAGATCCTAAGATGATGCTGCAGCTTCCCTGTTAAAATAAAGGTCAAGACTGTTCCATCTCGTCTGAGCCTCATAATAGTGACATTTGTGATGACTCTTTTGGTCTCTTTCTGTCTCTCTGGGAAGGGATTAAAAGAACCTTAGCATGAATGTGTCAGTCAGAAGCATTAGCCATAGGAGTGTCTGAATCACTGCGGAAACCGCAGAAGTGTCCTGGGCTCCTAATGGATCATATGCACATGGAACATTACGCTAACTTCAAGTGAAATGCATTAACTACAAAACATTACTTTCCTACTGACCTAATTAAAGGAATATGTTATGCAAAAATGAAAATAAAGTCTTCATTTACCCACTCTCATCGCTCCAAACCAGTATGACTTTCTTTCTTCCGTAGAACATCTTTAGGAATAATGGACTGGCCGCTCTTTTTCATGAACTGAATGGTGATCAGATTAGTCTTTGAGGCCACTTTTGTAATACTTTTCTCCCCCACACGTTTTGACTTTGGAGCTTGACCGCTCCAGTCTTCATGCACTTTCAATAAATATAACTGGGCTATTTTCAAAACAATTCACCTTTAGATTTCCACGGAAAAATAAAAGTCTGGTTTGGAACGTCATGATGGAGTAATATGTTTTTGGGATTAACTATTCCTTCTGATTCCTTCACAGTTTTGTTGTGCAGTTTGTTTGCCCCAAGCTAACTTATATACACCTTTTATCTAACAGTGATCTAGCATTAACTTAACTGCAAATGTCATCTAAGATTAGGTAGGTTTTTTTGTTGTTGTTGGCATGGATAATCATAATTTAGAGTCAACAACTAACACAACGTGAATTGGTTCTCCAGTATATTAGTTTTCTTGCTCTCCTACTTTCTGTGCCAGAACTCGTCAATTGTGTTTCTGGCCTCCAAACAGAAAGCTAACATACTGCAAAGTCCAATAACCTGAGCATCTTACACCCGCTGTGGCCAGACACGAGAAACAGGATGAAGCGATCAGTGGGTGTGGTTTGGAATTGTTGTATGGGCGTGATTTGGTTAAACAGGATGATACGACGTGTGGGCGTGGTTTGAATAAATAACATATTAACGAAGACCACCCCCAACCCCGCCCCCGCTCCCCAAAGGTCCGGTTGAAATTGGAAAGTGCCCCTATTTTGTGGGCAGCTGGGCAAACTTCACAGCTTGAGAACTCCTGCCCTTGTTTACGTTTAATTTGCAGCACAACATCCCAGATATGTGTGACAAATAAATACAGAACAGACGAAACTCATATAAGCTATATATATATATATATATATATATATATACACATACATACATACATACATACATACATTCACACACATATATATATATATATATATATATATATATATATATATATATATATATATATATATATATATATATATACATACATACATAAATACATCTAGGCCTATAATAATAAGAAAACGATCTCTACATTACATGCATTTAGCAGACGCTTTTATCCAAAGCAACTTACAGTGCATTCAGACTACATTTGTTTTTTACCAGTATGTCATAGGCTAGTGATATCTATACGAATGAACTTTATAAGAAAATATGGTATAAATGTCAGGATAGGAAAAATTATTATAAAATTATTTACTTAAGACAGATTCTGCATATCTTCCCTCTCTGCTTCTGTTCATAATAATGGAAGATGCGGAGGTTTGACGTACCACATTGGATAAGAAATCGCTCTCATTCAGATCCTCTAGGTCCAACAGGTTGGAATTGGGAAAAAGTTTGTCCGAAGCGAAGTTGTCCAATATGCTGTCCATATCGGCTGTAAATTAAGAAAAAAGGCTTGGAAAGCAATAACAATATCTCAAAGGTGAGATAGGGTGCAAAATTGTTGAAATCCAATTCAAAAATCGCAACCAGTAATGTGTGGCTTAAGCGACGTGCGCTCGTCTGCACGGTCAAGTCGCCTTCATCCACTGAGCGTCTCTAGTCTGCCCATTTACACTTCTCTGGAAGTGTCGGAGGAATTAGACGTGATTAAAGCGAGGTGGCCGTGCGTGTTTCTTCCAAATCTGTATCATTCATCTGCGTTGAGTCTCTAAGGGGTAACTAGACTCATAAATATTTAATATTGTACCCGCCCTGCTCTCGCTCTTTGCGCCCAATGGTAACACCCACCTTTCACTTCATTTAAAGTGACAGCGCATTGATTTCTGAGCACTTCAGCCATTGACGCACATGAAAGACTGAATTCATCAAAGTATACAGCCTTGGCTGTCTATTACGCAAATCTAAATTCCACTTTTAAAACTAGTAGTACAACGTGTTCAAGACCACAAAACAACTAAAAATCCTTACTGATGAAACAGAGACATATTTAATCATGTTGAATTCATACAAGACCCTTTAAATGGAGGAGATTAAAATGGATCTCAAAAATGCTCTAAGTTGATTAAAATAGGAAAAAATGTGAACTTGAATTTACAATGCAAGGGGACACATGTAAATAGATCTAATAACGGCATAGGTTTTGATGTATTTGTTAAATTCTTTACTCCGCAGTAAAATACATTTGTACTGAAATGAGAACTGACATAAATGATTTCATATTTATGTCATATACAACTAAAGATGCTTATTTAGGTGCTAATAGTAAAACCGAATCTTATAATAAAAGATAAATAGGTATAAATATGTGATGATGTTTTGGAGGAGTGCTATAAGACCGTGTGATGTCTTTTGTTGTCTTCTGTATAAAGTACAAAGGGGTTTTTTATGAAATTTGATCCATTAAAGGCAGTGGACCAGACATCGATTTAACCTTTAAAGCGTGCATTCTTCACACTACCTATTTTTCTACATTTTGAATGACAAATTAACTCTGTCTGACTGGATAATTCTCCAGTTATGTCATTGCAATAAATCAATTCACTATAGGGGGATAAGACACGTACGTGAGTGGAAGATGATGAAGATGATTCAGTGTCTGATTAAATAGATTGATTCCACTTAATCATTTCACTAATTTGGCTCCTTGCTCTCCTCTTTCAGATTATTTGCTCTTGTCTATGGAATGATAAGAGTCCGTTCAAGTGATGAGAAATCAATTCAGATCAAGTGTGGTGGGATCACACAATAGTTTTTAAGAATTAAACCTAAAACTCAGAAATTCTTTTCTCATTGGCAGTTTTCTTAACCTCGGATACTGTTACAGCTCTCTTTCCTGCTTTTTCTCTGTTTCTCTTTCATTCAAGGTGCCCTAGTTTTCCAGAAACCTGCTCTTTAATAATGGAATTTCTATTTGCAGTGAAAGGTGTCATTTTTCAATTCACATCCTACCTTCTACACATTACATTTGTTTACAAAGTGATTTTGTGTTATGTAACTCCAAGCAGAGTCACGTTGTTTTTCAGACGAGTGATGGTGGAAATATCTCTACTTATTATGAATTACTAATAACTGTTAAGGTTGATGTTTATGGACAAAGTTCATATTAGCTCAAGGATATACTGGTGATAGGGTTCTCTCAGCAAGTCTAGTTTACAGGTTTCCCTTACCTGGGATTGCACCTGTGTCATTTCCATTGCAGTCCAACTATAATATTAGGGGTTGTTGTTACAGTGGATTCACTAGGAATTCTGGGCCCACTGGACTGATTTTTATTTTATTTTTTATTGGGAGGGAGGCACTATATGTCACACACCTGGACTCATTTTGTGTGTTTTTGCCCCTGTGACCCAGTTTCTGTCTCTATGTGGTTTGATTAGTTCCCAGGTGTGTCTAGTCATTTCCGCATGTGTTCCATGTCCCTGTTAATTTAGTCATTCCATCCACCTGTGTTTTCCCAATTATCCTTTGTATAAAAGCCTTGTCCTTTCAGTTCTGTTTTGTCGGGTCTACTTGTCTACTTGTTACTTGTCATCTTGTCTACTTGTTACTTGTCATCTTGTCCACTTGTTACCTTGTCTACTTGTCCACTTGTTACCTGTTACTTGCCTCTTGCCTCTTGCCACCTGTTATTTGCTACTTACCTTGCCTATGTTTGATTTAATAAATCCTTGTTTCGTTTATCCCTCGGCTCCTTGTTCCTTCCAGCAGCGTAAGCCGTGACAGAAGACCCGACCTGAAAAGTTAAAAACTGCGTGTTTTCCCTCCGTTTTGTTTTCCGTTTTTTCACAGTCTTTTTCTTTCGGTAGTGTGTCATGGATCCCCTCTATCGCCCCGAATACCTCCTCCTCCTCCTGCTGGAGCAGGAGGGACTTTCTCTCGAGGACCATACTAGACGGTTTCTCTTGATAGCTAATGCCACCAGCTACCCGGACCACGCGCTCTGCACCTTTTATCACGCCTGCCTGAACTCCAGGTGCAGAGCGTTGTCGCCCGAAGACGGTCCTCGGGAGGATTTCGCCGCATTCATAGAGTGGAATCTGGTGAGAAATGGGTCACCTCTCACGGTCGGCCCAATGGAGGATCTCGCCAGGTCCACTCTGGACCCAGAGCCCAGCCTACAATCTCCCCACGGTACGAGGCATAAGCCCGAGCCCACCGATGACGGAGAGCCAGAGAGCAACCCGTCAGACCAGGTGCGAGAGCCGGCGACACTGCCCACCACGAAGGAGCAAAATGTGGAGCGCCAAATGGGTCAAAATGAGGGGGTTTCCAATTCACCTATGCCAGATCCTCCTGTAAGCCCAGGACGGGCTCCTGATCCTCTGTTAAGCCCAGGAAGGGCTCCTGATCCTCCTGTAAGCCCAGGACGGGCTCCTGATCCTCCTGTAAGCCCAGGACGGGCTCCTGATCCTCTGTTAAGCCCAGGACGGGCTCCTGATTCCCCGTTAAGCCCAGGACGGGCTCCTGTTCCCCCGTTAAGCCCAGGACGGGCTCCTGTTCCCCCGTTAAGCCCAGGACGGGCTCCTGATCTTCCGTTAAGCCCAGGACGGGCTCCTGTTCCCCCGTTAAGCCCAGGACGGGCTCCTGATCTTCCGTTAAGCCCAGGACGGGCTCCTGATCTTCCGTTAAGCCCAGGACGGGCTCCTGATCCTCCTTTAAGCCCAGGACGGGCTCCTGATCCTCCTTTAAGCCCAGGACGGGCTCCTGATCCTCCTTTAAGCCCAGGACGGGCTCCTGATCCTCCTTTAAGCCCAGGACGGGCTCCTGATCCCCCGTTAAGCCGAGGACGGGCTCCTGAACCCCCGTTAAGCCCAGGACGGGCTCCTGAACCCCCGTTAAGCCCAGGACGGGCTCCTGAACCCCCGTTAAGCCCAGGACGGGCTCCTGATCCTCCGTTAAGCCCAGGACGGGCTCCTGATCCTCCGTTAAGCCCAGGAAGGGCTCCAGCCCCAGAGCTTACTCCAATGCCTGCTCCTCCAAAATTCCCACCCACTCCTGCCTCCTCCTCCGCTGTCGTCTGGCTGCCCCTCTGCTCGCCCTCAGCCTACCATCATTGTGGTGCGAGCTCAGCGGGACCGCCATCCTCCAGCGACGCCTTGGTCGGCGTCTCCCTCACCTCCGCCTCCAGCCTCTGAGGCCTGGACTCCGCCTCGGCCCGTTGACCCGTCGGCTCCACCATGGCTCCTAGCTCCTTCCTCTCCGCCGTGGCCCGGCAGTCCGCAGGCTCTGCCTGGCTCCCTCGTCCCTCCGGCTCCGCCTTGGTCTGGCGTCGTCCATCCTATGCCTCGGGACTCCACTCCTCCGGCTTTGCCTCATCCCTCCGTCCCTCCGGTTCCGTCAGGCTCCTTCATCCCCTCGGCTACACCTCAGTCCTCGGTCACTCTGGCCTCACCGCAGCCTTCCGGATCCACATCGCCGCGTCAGTCACCAGAGCCATCAGTTCCGCCTAGGACCTCCGGCTCCTCCCCGTCACCCTGGCTCTCCGTCTCCGTCTCCGCCTCGGGCTCCTCCTCCACTTGCTCCGTTGCCGTGGGTCGAGTCCCTGGAGTCGGTGACCATTCCTCCTCCATGGCTCCTTCCACCGTCGGCCCCACCTTGGGCCGTTATGGCTGTGGCCTGGGTCCTGCTGGGTACCTCCTGCTTCAGATCCTTCCTGGCTCCTCCCTCCGTCATCTCCTCCCTGGCTCCTTCCTCTGTAGTCCCTGTCTGCTGGCCCCCTCCTGGGAGGCTGTCCTCCACCGGAACCTCCTCCCAAGTTCCCACCCACGCCTCCCTTTGTTGTTTCTACGGTGCGAGGACGCACCTACCGGGAGGGGGGAGTACTGTCACACACCTGGACTCATTTTGTGTGTTTTTGCCCCTGTGACCCAGTTTCTGTCTCTATGTGGTTTGATTAGTTCCCAGGTGTGTCTAGTCATTTCCGCATGTGTTCCATGTCCCTGTTAATTTAGTCATTCCATCCACCTGTGTTTTCCCAATTATCCTTTGTATAAAAGCCTTGTCCTTTCAGTTCTGTTTTGTCGGGTCTACTCGTCTACTCGTTTCTTGCCACCTGTTATTTGCTACTTACCTTGACTATGTTTGATTTAATAAATCCTTGTTTCGTTTATCCCTCGGCTCCGTGTTCCTTCCAGCAGCGTAAGCCGTGACACTATATGCACTAGTCAGCTAATTAATAAATCTTTTAAAAGGTAATATAATTTAGAAAGTAATACTGTAAGTAATATAAAAACAAGAGTGATCAAACAATGTGATGAGACAAACAGATATTACTGTTACATGTTACTGATGCTGATGATCAGTCAGAATCTTGGTCTATTTTTTTTTTTTAAAGGTACCGTCCCAGTGACAGCTGTTGTACCTTTTATTTTTGAGAGGATATGTGATCACCGACCAGTATCCTACCACACTGTGGAAATGTGGTAGTCCTCTAAAATGAGCATGTGGTGCAGGTGAAGCAGTAATATTTTGAGCTAAATTGCATCCCTCCTTATTTCCACAGATTAAGAATCTCCCTGACGTCAATCAGCCGGTAAACACTGGAGAGCTCTCTATCTCTTTAAAGTTGTCGTGGTAACCCACACACCTGGTCAGCTCTCCTGTCCGTATGGTTTTTATAGTCATGTGAAGCTTCCGTCCTCCCCATGCACAATAAACACACACACACACACACACACACATCTAATAAACAGTATGTGGAATGTGACAAACTGGAAAAACACCATAAAGTAAAGCAACCATGAGGTTTCACTTTATTTACTGCATTGTGTCTCCACATGGTCTGCAAATTCCAATCCCCCCATCCCCCATCTCCATCCCCACACACGCCTCTCAGATCAGCAGCTTCGCTGTATACACTGTTAAATATACTATTACTTTCGCAAAAGTGTCATGCAAAGCAGCTCGAATTAAAATTCTAGGGAAACCACTAAAATGACATCACCGTATAAGAAAGTAAAATTACCTTTTAGGTTAAATTTGATGACAGTTGTGAAATCCCTTTGTGGTTAGCTAAAGTTTTGATTAGAAAATCTCACTTTTCAAATTTCATGCATAATAGTTTTGACTGTTGTAAATTTCCACTAGTTTCAAAACGTGTAATTTCTTAAGGAAAAAATTCAATTCAATTCAAATTTATTTGTATAGCGCTTTTTACGATACAAATCATTGCATCATTTACAGAAAATTACATTTCTACAATATTTAGTAGTAGCTTATCAGTGGTGACTGTCAGTTTATTGCATATGACAGAAATGTACAGAAAAATCAGTTTAAAACGTAATCAAACAGACGATGAACACTATTAACAGCATTATTGTATGATGCAATCAAATTTATAGCTAAATCTGGTAGTTCTGTATCATCTGAGGTCCTCTGAGGGGTCAGCATCATCTCTTCTCAGGTGTTCTGGATCCAGACTGGAAACAAATAGAGACATTATTAGCATAGCTGCTGTTCCAACAAAGTAAAATTAATTAGTTTAACACAAGCTAAAGAATAATAATGTGCATTTGATCAGATATAACTGCAATCCAAAATTATGAGATGCATTATTTGAATGCTTGGCCAAAGCTATGTATTTTTAATCTAGATTTAAACAGAGAGAATGTGTCTGAACCCCGGAAATTATCAGGAAGTGTTTGGGAGCCAAATGTGAAAAAGCTCTACCTCCTTTAGTGGACTACCAAAAGTCCAGCGATTTGTGATCTTAAGGAGTGTGATGGATTGTAGTGTGGTAGAAGGCTAGTTAGGTACCAAGGAGCTAAACCATTTAGGGCCTTATAGGTAAGTAATGATAATTTGTAACTGATACAGAACTGAATAGGTAGCCAGTGTAGAGACTGTAAAATTGGGGTAATATGATCATATTTTCTTAAGGACTCTAGCTGCTGCATTTTGGACTACCTGTAGCTTATTTATTGAAAATACTTTCTCCTAACTCAAGATAATGGTCTCTCCTAGATATGAAAATTTGGTGTTATCATTTACTCACCATATCATACCATAACTGTATGCTTTTCTTCTTCTTTGGAACACAAAACCAGATATTGTGAAAAATGACAATGCAGTGATGGTCATCGGGGACCAGTGTTATTTTTGGGCTCAATAATCTTTCATTGTAACGACAAAAAGAGTTCAAACATTCTTCAAAAGATCTATATCTCACAAAAGGTTTTTGCTCAACAGGTTGCAGACAGGGGTGGGGGGTGGGGGGAACCTGTTTGAAAAGTCATTATTTTTGAAATTCAGTTGGTGTCAAAACCATTTGTGTGACGGAATGAGGAAGAATGAGGAAGAGAAATTCAGAATGAATTGTTGAAAAAGCTTCATTTTCACTTCTCAGAAAGCAATATCTATATGCTTCAGGGTGCAATAGTCCACAAGAGATAATTTTTACAAGCACTATACTTGCTTATAACACAAACACACACAAATTTGAGTGTTTTTGATGTCTGCTGTGCTACTGGGGGACAATGCATGTCGGGAACAGGAAATAAAGGTGAACAGTCATTGCATAATTAAATCAGACATTTCTTTCTCTTAATTAACCAATTAGATGACTGACTAATATTCTCACTGGTCCGCTAATGCTAATGAGGATGAGGAGCAAGGTTATGGTTGTGCACTGTTTGCAGGTCTGTGAAGGTTGTGTTGATGAAAGAGGCTGAGAATACCAGACAGCTGACAGTGGCATCAGTGTATGACATATCTGCTCTCCGTTCCCACAGCATCATCTAATTCATTCATTATCTCCACTCTCTATGTGTGTGTGTGTGTGTGTGTGTGTGTGTGTGTGTGTGTGTGTTATGGGTGAGGGCCAGAACTCTTTGCACCGGTGTCACTCTAAACACAGCAGTATTCACTCAGTTATGAAGATAAACACCAGAATAATCAAGATCTCATGTCAGGTGAGAGGTTCACCCCACTGAACACAAATGAGGTTTTCCAAAGCTTCCCAGGGTGATTCTTATGTGGACAACATGCACAGATATAGGCACACCACACCGAGCTCATGTTGGACACTTACTCCAGACTAAAGCAAAGTGAGGCAGGCAAATGCTCAAAAAACTCATTTTGTAGGGGTATCAAAGTTAATGTGTTAATTATAATATATTATAGTATATTATTCATATATTATATTAATATATGAATTAAAAGTGTTTGAATTTTTTTAAGTGAATATTCAAAATATGTTTCCCTTCAGGTTTATTATCATATTTAATAACAATCAGGTAATATTATTATTTATTTTAGTACAACAACAATATAAAAGCTATTCAATTTAGAAAAAAAGCATGTTGTCTTTATTACACCAAAAATTAATAGGCAGCGGCTATTTGCACTTAGTGTAAATAGCAATAGAGGCTATTTAGAGTAAGTGTAAATAGCAATTAGATGCTATTTACACTGAGTGAAAATAGCATATTTTCTTAGCAATAGATGCTATTTACACTAAGTGCAAATAGTAATGGATGCTATTTACACTAAGTTCAAACAGCAGCATTTTTTGAGTGATTGTTATTTACACTAAGTGCAAATAGCTATAGATTCTATTAAAATTGCAGGACTTTCTGCTAATTATATATATTTGCTCTTTCATTCATATAGGCTACTACTTATTGCAAATAGTAGCATTCTATCTACATCTACTCCAAACAGCATGCAATAACTTTCTGAGTGTAAACCTTCATTTATTTATTTTTTTCAAATTATTAAATGTATGCCACCTTATTGGGACAATACAGCTCTTCGTACATCTACCCTAACCCTATCCGATACTTTGTTTTCAACTTTTTTATTATTTCCTTCATTTTCATTGAAAATAAATGCTTTTCTGATGTGATTTGATTTGAAATTTGAAAAGGGAGAAAAAAGTTAGCCAAAAGGCAGATTCGAACCTTGGTTGATCGCGTCAAAAAAACTGATCTAGCCCGAGAAATAAGCTTTTTATACACTATTTGAGCAAAAGTAACAACATTTATGACACAGTTGTTGTCAGACTTCTGTGTTGATTTCAAATATGAAATTTAATCCTAAACTTAGATTACAGTTTTGGAGAATTTGATGTTTACCCATTCAAAGAGATAGGAGATGCATTTGGCCGCCGAGTGACATGAATTGTCACATAATGTTATATTTGAAATCTCAGCATTGTCTTAATATTGTTTGCCTACAGTATCTTATTATTCCACTTGAATCTGACATAAAATATGATAAGGCTAAAATTCTATTTAAGTGGACATATATCGTCCTGTGATGAGTGGGGCGGGGCCGAGGGATGTGGGAACACGAGTGAGGCCGGTGGAGTGATTGGGAAATCCGCTACACCTGCGACCCACCACCGGTCTTGAGTCCCACAGAGGAGATGGAAGGATATAAAACTGGAGCGATGACAGTGAAGGACGAGAGAGGACCAGGCCTGGTGGTGGGTCGCAGGTGTAGCGGATTTCCCAATCACTCCACCGGCCTCACTCGTGTTCCCACATCCCTCGGCCGCGCCCCACTCGTCACACGTCCATTAAAGGAAAAAGTAATTTCTGTCACTCTAGTTGCCTTGAACTTACTGCTCAAAGTTCACTTCATCTCTCACATGCTAGATCTCAACTTTGCACCCTAGAATAACAGGTGCAAATCTTTCACACACTCAAAACACTTATGCAATCTGAATACCCCAGTGTCACATGTTCAGATAGACACTGAGTAAAATCCTCTTTCAGTCTCTCCATTCTTTACAGTATGTGAGGTAACATCATAGCCACAGGTGAAGGAGTTTCCATATACCCAAAGAAACTGGAGAACAGAGCCTGGGTACTGAAGACAGGAAGGTCAGGACACACAATCAGCGAGCAGCCTCCGAGAACAATCCTTCAGTACTGCCTATCACAGCTCTGGGCCGCTGACAAAGCAGGCCTGTGAAACCCAGCCTTTCTTGCTGAAACAAGCAGGGCCGATAGCCATCAATGTAGTTCAATATTTCAGTAAGTTGGGTGTGAGTGGGTCATTGAAAGAGAAAGAAAGAAATGTCCTACAACACAGCCAGGGCAGGCATGGCTTAGATCAAAACAATCTACAAATATGCTTTCAAATTAAATCCGATGTGGATAAATGAAATCTGAATTGCTGGTTAGGAAACTGTTCTCAGTAGTTTTATGTTGATCTTTTGACATCTCAACCCCACATTTCATATGAAGGCAATATGATTTGAATTTAACATTTCCTGGCTTTGATTCAGTGAAAGTCTGTCTTTGGATGGAGAGTGAATTATTTGGCAAAAGCGACGTTGCATTACACAGGACTCAGTCAACATTAATGAGACCTAACAGTTGCACTGTTAATAGCTGCACCTGTATGATCTTGCCTCCGAGATGCCGTGCTGAGATTCTGACCCGGGTTCAAAATCCATGACAGTCTATCTAGCTACTGTATCCATGACAACCACGCTCGCATTAAATAACATGGGATCTGTTTGTACTGAGGGTCAGAGAAACTGCAGAGCAGTCAACTTCACCATAACAACAGCAGCCAAGTAAAAGGCTGACAGAGGGATTGAAAACAAATGACATTAAGAGAGAAGGAAATATTTTGTTCGAGTCAAACATGTGTTTCACGTATGCTGCAGTGATCATCAGTGTTTCCATGACATCTGGAAGCAGATGACACACTGACTGCACCTGAGTCATGATGTTGTGATCGTAGATGCTAGCTGGTAACATACTTGCGTGGTTTACGAAGCAGTCCACTGTAAGAAGAGCCAGTGGTACTATGACAACAGCTAGAGCAGGACTGATGAATGAACATTCAAGCATGAAATGAGAGGAAAAACGTACAGAGAGAGAGAGAGAAGGAAAGAGATTATAAATTAAAGAGGAAGACAGAACAAGAGAAATGATGTGTTAAAGGATTTTAAATGAGAATATTCCAACTCACAAAAGATCTTAATCAACAAGTGCACAGAAGATTAACATAAATTGTAACTATGTGTAAAGAGGAATCATAGCTGCACTTCACAAATCATTAACACACTGTGCAGAATTGTAATGTAATTAATTTGATATTGTGGGTTGTTCTCATAGGGCCATTGACATCAGGGAATAACAATGGTGAAAACAAATAACCAATCATATAATTACAGTTAGGATAACAAAATGAATTCCATACCTTATTCTACTGATGTCAAAGGCTGGATATATATACAGGTGCTGGTCATATAATTAGAATATCATCAAAAAGTTGATTTATTTCACTAATTCCATTCAAAAAGTGAAACTTGTATATTATATTCATTCATTACACACAGACTGATATATTTAAAATATTTATTTCTTTTAATGTTGATCATTATAACTGACAACTAAGGAAAATCCCAAATTCAGTATCTCAGAAAATTAGAATATAACTTCAGACCAATACAAATAAAGGATTTTTAGAAATCGTGGCCAACTGAAAAGTATGAACATGAAAAGTATGAGCATGTACAGCACTCAATACTTAGTTGGGGCTCCTTTTGCCTGAATTACTGCAGTAATGCGGCGTGGCATGGAGTCGATCAGTCTGTGGCACTGCTCAGGTGTTATGAGAGCCCAGGTTGCTCTGATAGTGGCCTTCAGCTCTTCTGCATTCTTGGGTCTGGCATATCGCATCTTCCTCTTCACAATACCCCATAGAAAATCTAAGGTCAGGCGAGTTTGCTGGCCAATTAAGAACAGGGATACCATGGTCCTTAAACCAGGTACTGGTAGCTTTGGCACTGTGTGCAGGTGCCAAGTTCTGCTGGAAAATAAAATCTGCATCTCCATAAAGTTGGTCAGCAGCAGGAAGCATGAAGTGTTCTAAAACTTCCTGGTATACGGCTGCGTTGACCCTGGACCTCAGAAAATACAGTGGACCAACACCAGCAGATGACATGGCACCGCAAACCATCACTGACTGTGGAAACTTTACACTGGACCTCAAGCAACGTGGATTGTGTGCCTCTCCTCTCTTCCTCCAGACTCTGGGACCCTGATATCCAAAGGAAATGCAAAATTTACTTTCATCAGAGAACATAACTTTGGACCACTCAGCAGCAGTCCAGTCCTTTTTGAAGCGAGACGCTTCTGATGCTGTCTGTTGTTCAAGAGTGGCTTGACACAAGGAATGCGACAGCTGAAACCCATGTCTTGCATACATCTGTGCATAGTGGTTCTTGAAGCACTGACTCCAGCTGCAGTCCACTCTTTGTGAATCTCCCCCACATTTTTGAATGGGTTTTGTTTCACAATCCTCTCCAGGGTGCGGTTATCCCTATTGCTTGTACACTTTTTTTCTACAACATCTTTTCCTTCCCTTCACCTCTATTAATGTGCTTGGACACAGAGCTCTGTGAACAGCCAGCCTCTTTTGTAATGAACTTTTGTGTCTTGCCCTCCTTGTGCAAGGTGTCAATGGTTGTCTTTTGGACAACTGTCAAGTCAGCAGTCTTCTCCATGATTGTGTAGCCTACAGAACTAGACTGAGAGACCATTTAAAGGCCTTTGCAGGTGTTTTGAGTTAATTGGCTGATTAGAGTGTGGCACCAGGTGTCTTCAATATTGAACCTTTTCACAATATTCTAATTCTCTGAGATACTGAATTTGGGTTCCTCTTCAGGAACTCGAGCTGCGTCGAGTGCTTTTGGGGAACGCCTTTGGCAAGAACAACTCTGAATATTGTGTGCAATCAGTCCAACGGAAGAGCGTGATGTCACAGGCGGGGTGATGTAGCGACCAGGAAGCTATAAAAGCACGTGCCACGCAGCTGGCTTCAGCTTCGCGTCTTTCAGCAAGCGCTCTGTGTGTGTATGTTCAAAAGTCTGTCTTGTAAGTCTTATTTAGTGTTGTCTGTCTCAATAAAGCAACATAATGCCTAAGAGCAAAGCTAAGATCAGACATATGAAGGGCGAAACCAAATCACGCTATAAATTGTGTGTTCCTCCCTGCCAACGCTACATCACGGCTGGGGATACACATGATTTATGCGTGGTTTGCCTGGGGTCGAAGCACGCTGAGTCGGCTCTTCGATCCCGGAGGGCTCTCTTCAAGGAGGGAGCCTTCGCCAGCATTCCCCGCGGTGCTGGCCCCGCTTCTGCCGAGAGGCTGCTGCACTCGTGGGGTTCGCAGGTGGATCTGGCGGAGGTTATGGAGACGGGCCAGTCCTTATCTCCTTCCTCATCTGCCAGATCCGCCGCCCAAACCCTGGGTTCGGAAGCACGCTCGTCGGTTTCTTCCCCCCAGGGCGAGGGGTCGACACTCCACCTCTCTTCATCTGATGAGGTGGATGTGGAGACTGTTAGTAGGGATTCGCCACCCCTATCGTCCCAGTATGAGGAGCTGTTGGAGGTGGTTACTCGTGCAGTTGATAAATTAAAAACCGAGTGGCCTGCAGAGAAAAAATATGAACCGCAGAAAAGTAAATTAGATGAGCGGTTTCTGCGGCCGAGACAGCCACCTCCAGCCCGGAGCCTTCCCTTTTTTTCCGACCTCCATGAAGAAATAGCGAGGTCGTGGAAACACCCCTATTCGACCCGTCTCTTCGGCCCCGACTCTCAGTATTACGGCAATGTTGCGGGGCTCGATGAGCGGGGGTACAGAGCGATGCCCCGGGTTGAGCAGACGCTTGCGAGCTATCTGTCACCCGGTTCGTCGTCGTCTCTGAAGGCTCCGGCCTTGCCCACAAAACCGTTAAAGACAACATCTACGTTAATGGGCAAGGGCTATGTGGCAGCAGGTCAGGCTCAAAAGCAGAGCGTCGCCACTCGTGCTCCCCCACGCCGGGACCGTGGGTCTAAGTGTCGCTCTGAGTCAGGGACATCCAAAGCAAAATCAAATCTTTGTGCAATTATCGAAGCTAGGAAGTCCTGCACAAAGAGGTCCTGACGCCACAGATGCAGTGACCATGAGGGTAGCCCCTTCTGGGGTAGAGCGGTGTCCACCTCATTATACGGTGCCCGTCTCACCCCAGTGCCCTCTGGAGGCCGGTCTGCCAACCCTGCCAGTGTTTCAGGGTGCAGCGGTCTCCTCTCGAGAGACTGATTCCCTTAGTACATTATTTAGCAGCGTGGAAACTACTGCCAAATGTATCTCAATGGGTCCTGCACACAGTAGAAAGAGGCTATTGTATTCAGTTCGGCCATCCACCGCCGAGGTTCAATGGGGTTACACCGACAGTCATCGGCCCCCAGCAGGCTCTGGTGATGGAACAAGAAGTGAATACCCTATTAAGGAAGGAGGCCAACGAGGTGGTCCCTCCTCTAGACAGGGAATCCGGGTTTTACAGCATTTTTTTTACATTACATTTCATAGTTCCAAAGAAGGATGGAGGGTTGCGTCCGATCTTAGACTTACGTCAATTAAACCTCTCAGTAATGTCACTGAAGTTCAAAATGCTCACTGTCAAACAGGTTGCAGCTCAAATCAGATCTGGGGACTGGTTTGTCACAGTAGATCTCAAAGATGCATACTTCCACATAACCAGTCTTTCCACAACACAGGAAGTTTCTGAGATTCGCTTTTGGGGGCAAAGCCTACCAATATCGAGTACTTCCCTTCGGCCTTGCACTCTCACCCCGCACATTCACGAAATGTGTAGATGCGGCTCTGGTACCCCACTCCGTATGCAGGGCATCCGCATTCTGAATTATATCGACGATTGGTTGATTTTAGCTCAGTCAGAGCAGATGGCGGTTCGACATCGAGGTGTCGTTCTCGCCCATATGGGGGAGCTGGGCTTGAGACAGAACGCTAAGAAGAGTGTACTTTCTCCAGTTCAGAGAACCACCTATCTAGGCGTAGTATGGGATTCGACCACGATGCAGGCACGTATGTCTCCTGCTCGGATCAAGTCAATTCTTTCCTCAGTCAAGAGAGTCAGAGAAGGCCAGTCACTCACTGTCAAGCAGTTTCAGAGACTGTTAGGGCTCATGGCAGCTGCGTCCAACGTGATACCTTTTGGCCTCCTGCACATGAGGCCCCTACAGTGGTGGCTCAAGACCAAGGGGTTTTCCCCGAGGGGAAATCCATTCCAAACTATCAAGGTCACGCGGCGATGCCTTCGTGCCTTAGACATATGGAAGAAACCTTGGTTCTTGAATCAGGGCCCGGTGCTGGGAGCTCTTGGTCACCGTGTAACACTAGTGACAGACGCGTCCCTCACCGGTTGGGGTGCGATCGTGAGTGGCCACCCTGCCCGCGGTCTGTGGAGCGGTCACCATCTGGCATGGCACATCAATTGTCTAGAAATGCTAGCAGTATATCGAGCATTGAGATATTTCCTCCCAGACCTGAGAGGCTGTCATGTGTTAGTGCGCACTGACAACACATCGGTGGTCTCTTATATCAATCACCAGGGAGGTTCACGCCCCTTATACAAGCTGGTACACCAGATCCTCCTGTGGTCCCAGGGCAAACTCCTCTCGTTAAGAGCAGTGTATATTCCTGGGAGATTGAATGTGGGAGCAGACATGCTGTCAAGACAGGGACGGAGGCCCGGGGAATGGATGCTTCACCCCGAGGTGGTAAAGCAGATATGGCAGATATTTGGCAAAGCTCAGGTGGACCTCTTCGCGACTCGAGAGACACCGCAATGTCCCCTCTGGTTCTCTCTAGTTCACCCAGCTCCACTGGGACTAGATGACATGACACAGACTTGGCCGGGGCTTCTGGGGAGAGTACGCCGAGACGGGGTCCGTCTGTTACTAGTAGCCCCATTCTGGCCGGGCCGAGTATGGTTCGCAGATCTGATCTCTCTCCTCAACGGCTCTCCATGGGAGATTCCGATCAGGACAGATCTACTCTCTATGGCGCAGGGCAAAATAATCCACCCTCGCCCGGAGCTGTGGAAGTTGTGGGTGTGGCCCCTGAGGGGGCACAATTCATAGCTTCCGGTCTCTCAACTGAGGTTGTTGAGACCCTCCTCCAATCCAGAGCTCCCTCTACGAGGAAACTGTATGCCCTGAGGTGGAAACTCTTCACCTCATGGTGCAGAGACCGCCAGCTTGACCCTGTTGACTGCCCGGTTGGTACAATTCTGGAGTTTCTACAAGCTAGGCTCTCTGCAGGGTTAACTCACTCCACCCTAAAGGTGTACGTGGTGGCCATAGCTGCTTACCACGTCCCTTTCGCTGGTCAGTCAGTGGGTAGGCACCCCCTAGTTACACGTTTCCTCTGCGGTGCACTGAGGCTGAGACCTCCAGTACGGTCCCATATTCCCCCGTGGGATTTGGTTGTGGTATTAGAGGCTCTCTGCAAAGCTCCATTCGAGCCAATTCAAGATATTTCAGATAGACATCTGACCCTTAAGACTGCCCTGTTACTGGCGATTACATCTCTAAAGAGAGTTGGAGACCTTCAGGCCCTCTCGGTGGCCCCTAACTACTTAGACTTTGCCCCTGGTATGGCCAAAGCATTCTTATACCCTCGAGCGGGTTATGTTCCTAAAGTTCCCTCTGTTACACCACAACCTATCGTACTGCAGGCCTTCTGCCCTCCTTCCTTTCGGGAGCCAGATCAGGAGAAGCTAAATTGTATGTGTCCAGTGCGAGCACTGGACGCATACGTCCACAGAGCTGCCCTGTGGAGAAAATCTGACCAATTGCTTGTTTGCTATGGCCCTCCTAAAAAGGGTTCCCCTGCCTCTAAGCAGACCCTTAGCCGTTGGATAGTCGAGGCTATCAACGTCTCCTATGAGTCCTCTGGTCTTCCCCTTCCTTTGGGAGCCAAGGCTCACTCTTCGCGGGGTATGGCTGCCTCTAAGGCCTTTCTAGCAGGTGTGTCCCTCTTGGACATCTGCAATGCTGCGGGATGGTCCACACCCTCTACATTTGCCAGATTTTACAATCTTGATATGCGAGCCGCTCCTGGCTCTTCTGTCCTCTTGCCTTAGCTGTGCTCTTCGGATACACACTAGGCAGGGGTTTGGTAGTCGGGCAGCATTGGCACATCGTTCCCCAAAAGCGCTCGACGCAGCTCGAGTTCCTGAAGAGGAACGTCCCTAGGTTACGAATGTAACCCTAGTTCCTCGAAGGAACGAGACGCTGCGTTGCAGAGCCATACTCCCGGCACCCCTGCCGGCGCTTGCTTCCCTATTCAAAGCTGAAGCCAGCTGCGTGGCACGTGCTTTTATAGCTTCCTGGTCGCTACGTCACCCCGTCTGCGACTTCACGGTCTTCCGTTGGACTGATTGCACACAATATTCAGAGTTGTTCTTGCCAAAGGCGTTCCCCAAAAGCGCTCAACGCAGCGTCTCGTTCCTTCAAAGAACAGAAAAAGGGAAGACAGAATTTTTTTGAAAATGTTTATTATTATTATTAGGCAATTGATGAGTTTTCAGTTGTTTCTTGAGGAATGTGAGGGATTTGGCTGTTTGGATGGAGTTAGGTAGGTCATTCCATCAACAGGGTACGGCAAAAGAAAACGTCCTTGAGAGTGATTTTGTGCCTCTCTCTGTACTACTGTGCGTTTTCGGTTGAGTCAAGCAGATATAGTTGCAGGTCGGAGGTGTGGAAGTTGTGGGTGTGGCCCCTGAGGGGGCACAATTCATAGCTTCCGGTCTCTCAACTGAGGTTGTTGAGACCCTCCTCCAATCCAGAGCTCCCTCTACGAGGAAACTGTATGCCCTGAGGTGGAAACTCTTCACCTCATGGTGCAGAGACCGCCAGCTTGACCCTGTTGACTGCCCGGTTGGTACAATTCTGGAGTTTCTACAAGCTGGATAGTCGAGGCTATCAACGTCTCCTATGAGTCCTCTGGTCTTCCCCTTCCTTTGGGAGCCAAGGCTCACTCTTTCGCGGGGTATGGCTGCCTCTAAGGCCTTTCTAGCAGGTGTGTCCCTCTTGGACATCTGCAATGCTGCGGGATGGTCCACACCCTCTACATTTGCCAGATTTTACAATCTTGATATGCGAGCCGCTCCTCTTCTGTCCTCTTGCCTTAGCTGTGCTCTTCGGATACACACTAGGCAGGGGTTTGGTAGTCGGGCAGCATTGGCACATCGTTCCCCAAAAGCGCTCGACGCAGCTCGAGTTCCTGAAGAGGAACGTCCCTAGGTTACGAATGTAACCCTAGTTCCTCGAAGGAACGAGACGCTGCGTTGCAGAGCCATACTCCCGGCACCCCTGCCGGCGCTTGCTTCCCTATTCAAAGCTGAAGCCAGCTGCGTGGCACGTGCTTTTATAGCTTCCTGGTCGCTATGTCACCCCGTTTGCGACTTCACGGTCTTCCGTTGGACTGATTGCACACAATATTCAGAGTTGTTCTTGCCAAAGGCGTTCCCCAAAAGCGCTCGACGCAGCGTCTCGTTCCTTCAAAGAACAGAAAAAGGGAAGACAGAATTTTTTTGAAAATGTTTATTATTATTATTAGGCAATTGATGAGTTTTCAGTTGTTTCTTGAGGAATGTGAGGGATTTGGCTGTTTGGATGGAGTTAGGTAGGTCATTCCATCAACAGGGTACGGCAAAAGAAAACGTCCTTGAGAGTGATTTTGTGCCTCTCTCTGTACTACTGTGCGTTTTCGGTTGAGTCAAGCAGATATAGTTGCAGGTCGGAGGTCTTTACATCGTTGATCTTGAGGAGGGCTGAACACGAGGACTGATGCTTCCGTTGACGCTTCCGCACCAGCGCACTGACTTCACTTAAATACACAGCTTAACCCACATGAACACAGCTGCCCACACCTTTCGCATTAGCACAGCAAAGTCTAGAGCACTCAAATGGCTTTGTCTTAAATTTTGACACTGGTCAGCAAGTTTTAAATATTCTTACAGTCGCTGTCCATGCCTTTCTAATTAGCAGAGCAAAGCCAAAACGTTCTTAATACATAAAAAACTGGATGTTTTGAACATTTAAAAGACATTAAGAAATAACTTTATAAAAAACTAAATTACAAAATATATCTATTTCTATAACTTTCTATTCATCAAAGAATTGTTTCCACAAAATATTAAAAAGCACAACTATTTTAATTTCAACATTGTTAATAATAAGAAATGTTTCTTGAGCACCAAATCAGCATACTAGTGTATGGTTTCTGAAGAATGAAGTGACACTGAAAACAGGAGTAATGGCTGCTGATAATTCAGCTTCGCCATCCCAGGGATAAACTACATTTGACAATTTAAAAAACTGCATTTTTGATTTAATAAATGCAGCATTGGTGAGCATAAGATACTTCTTACAAAAATCTCAACAACCTCAAACTTGTGATTGGTAGGCATGTTCTAACAGTAATGCATCTTGGCTGAATTCATTCCACTCCCTAATCATGCTATTATAAGCAAAGATCAACTCAAATAAAACAAAAATACTAAGCAGAACAATTGTTTTCAACATTGATAACAGAATAACGTGGCCACTGTAGGCTGGAGTAATGCATCACAGAAATAAACTACATAAAATATTACAATAAAAAAACTGTTATTTTGCAATTATACAATACATACTTTTTTACTGTATTTTGATCACATATATGTTGCTTTGAGCATAGTGTATATACTAATAAAAATGACTTTATTACAGTAATGATAATCACTCAATAAAAAAAATAAGACAATAGACATCATACAATATCAATAACTGTAGGGTAGAATGTGCGCTAAATTGTCCTATATAATGTCATAAAATAAAAAAATTGTAAGATTGCTACATTATATTTTCTTAATGTAAAGTATTTAGTAAATATCTTTACATATTTTGTGCTATTCATCCATGCAGTCCATGGTCATTGTAATACATTTAACTAACTTCTGTATACTAAGTCGTGGCCTAATGGTTAGAGAGTGTGACTCCTAACCCTAAGGTTGTGGGTTTGAGTCTCAGGCCAGCAATACCATGACTGGTGTGACCTTGAGCAAGGCACTGAACCCCCAATTGCTCCCTGGGTGCTGCAGCATAAATGGCTGCCCACTGCTCTGGGTGTGTGTTCACTGCTGTGTGTGTGAACTTTGAATGGGTTAAATGCAGAGCATGAATTCTGAGTATTGGTCACCATACTTGGCTGTATGTCATGTCCCTTTCCCTTTTATTTCACACTAATCAGTGTTGGTACTGTACTGTGTCACTTCATCTAAAATCTTAGTCAAAACCAGTTAAGAACCACTTTTCTAATGCAATAAATTGATTATATTGTTATCTTCAAATTATAGGGCTAAAAATTGCATCACTTGTTTAAAAATAGACTATCAGTCTGAGAAGGGGAAAGAACTGTTCTGTGTTCTGCTGCCTGTGATTTATGCATCTTTTAGCTGGGTTGCAATGTGTGCACAACAGTGAGTCAGTGTGTTAGTCATCACTCAGGGATGGTTTTTTTTTGGGGGGGGGGCATTGTTCTGGGAGATCCTATCACAGAGAAACTGAGAACAATATGACACTGCTACAAATGTAGTTACATAAAGGGATGGACGTTTGTATATTTGTACGCACATGCGGGGGTGCTGTGACAAAATGAGTGAGAAAAGAAAATTATGTTTATGTAAAACAAAACAAAAAAGAGAGAGAGATGAAGAATAATGATGACAGCTTTATACATGCACTAAGCCAGATACTTGGAATATTGTAACATTTAAACAACATTATGCTGCGAACTAGACACAGTTTAATTTCATTGCATCCAAACATGCATTCATACAGAGTAATGCAGAGTGACCTGAGATTTTCTGCATATCCTGGAGATATTTGCACATAATCACAATCAAACAACTATGTCTTTCTTCTCATAAAGTGCAGCTTTATAAACTGAAAATATTTATATATCTTTAAAAGTAAACATTTATGGTGTCTTTGGGTAGTGCTAGTTATCTGGGTTGAAGGGTTTGTTTTGTTGGAAATGAAGCAGAGGAAAATTCAATGAAATTCAGTGATGAAACAGATATAACATGTTATCGTAAATGTGGATTGACTTTAATATAACAATGTATATTACCATATTATATGAAATGCTTGCAAATGCATGAACCTGTAACTAAAAGTCTATTTTGTATGGTTTGTATGTGCACTAGCACAGTTGTGTTTAGTGTGTAATGAGATAAATGTAAGCACTAAATTAAGGGTGGCAAAATTAGTGAAGCCATATTTAGTGTGCATTAGAGTAACACTGAGCTGTTTGCCACCTACAGTGCCTACTGTGACTGTGTGGGAACACTTATCAGGTTTGATTTATTCAGAGCAGAGTGAGACAGAGCCAGAAGAAGAGCATCAGAAGACGAATGTGGAATCATCAACAGTACAGAATCATCTTTCAAGATTTACAATTTGGTCAATGTGTTCATGTGTTTGTTTGTACATAATGTAGGTGTGTTTGTATATTAATAATTCAGCAAAACATTGGAAGAATACAAATTTCTATTTTGCTTTCAATAGAGTGAGAGAAAAATGCATTTGACAGAAACTGCATGCTTGCTGAAATGTCACCATTTATTTGTGGTTTTCATAGTGTGCATATATCTGGTTGTCTAATATGATGTCGATTCATGGTGTATGGTGTGGTTTTGTGTGTTCGGTTCATTTATAATACTGTATATGTCATGTGATATGTGCCTGAGTTTTTTTATGGTGTGTGTGTGTGTGTGTGTGTGTTCAGTATGATAATTTAAAAGTAATCATCAGCAGGACAGAACCAGATCAGACTCAGAGGTCACAGGATGCGCTGTAAGGGGTGACCTTTTCATGTGTGTGGATGTGTGTAATCCTGACATTTTCCTATGACGTCTGTGAGAACAGCGAAGTTTGATAAACACACACATCACCTGAGGCAGATCTGAATTTTTCTCACATAAACATGAAATATTCTAATGTGACACTGTTATTGAAGGGGGTGGGATATATCCAGGAAACAGAGGGACAGGTGACTCATCTTACAGACCTCAGGGACAGAAACATCATATGTTAAAAACATTCTAATCGCCTGATCATCCTTTATATATTATATTTAAGATTAAATATATATGTATATATATTTTTATATATGTATAAATATATATATATAATTTCTATTTAATTTTTTACATATTTTAATTAGATATTTTATTTAAACACACACATATTTAATGCCCTACATAGTAATTAATTGGTATAAATACACACCTGTATATATATATGCTTTACCAGCACAGGAATACGTTAAATTTTTAGATAGATAGATGTGTCTTTTATTCTCTGAGGTATTTCGGTCAAAATACAAAATGAGACAGAGGGCAGCAACTCCAGAAGCAGCCAGCAATAAGAGGGATATTTATATCAATCCATGGGGTCAGTGTGTCTGCCAGTCTAAGAGAAAGAGAGAAGGGTGTGTCTGCTCCCACAGTCCTGTTCAGCAGCAGCACACTCCTCTGAGGCTGGAGAACGGAGCACATGGCTGCATGGTTCTGATGTGGTGATGGTGTGTGTGTGTGTTTGTGTGAGTGTGGGTGGGGGGGGGGGGGTAATAGCAGAAGACTGGGGGTCTGGTCTGCATGAGGAGGCTGAAACCCCGACTAAAGCAGCAATGCACACTGACCCAGAAGCAGTCCACTTCACTCTAACCTCTCTCATTTTCCTGAGTGATTCATGAACCACACTGTCCACCAAACCATGAGAATAATCCATAAAATAATAAAGCTACGGCTACCTTTGCGATCAAGGCATTGTGTTCCATTCCTCTTTTAGTTCAGTGATAGTTTTTTTCCCTTCATTTCTCAGCGTGAGGAAAGTGGTGTCTGGATTCTGGTAACTTAAATTAAGTTTTTGTCTATGGCTTAATATGACAGAATTTAACTGCTGTCAAATTATATATTAATCTCTTCCAAAAATGTCTGCAGTAACATAAAATTATTTGCACGTGATACAGCATATGAGCATAACAAACTCAATTACTTGTCATAAGCATAAAAACTACATTTGGAGTCTTTAATAAATGTGCACAATTACAAACTGATTATGACTGATGTGATTATTGTAATTAGAAGTGTTTTGAGTTACAAGAGTTACAATAAATTTGTTGCCATGACAAAGCCAACATACCACTATTATACAAACTTCAAATCTCTCAATAAAATGTAATAATTATTCAAACCACATAAGACCTAAGTTACTTTCAATCTAGATAAATTTTTGACTTTTATTCAAGGCTGCTTTCCAATTCTTAAAATGGTAAAAAAAAAACATAAAAAATGCTTGGTTTATACCTCTTTTCTCTGTACACCAATTGGACAACATAATGACCAGCAGCTAATGGTATTTAGCCTTCCGGAAACATTCAATAACATGTACAATTGCAGTGTGCTTTGAGGAAACCCCCCAATTTATCAATTCATAATCACAAATTAACTCCTCTGCAAATGGCGTGTGGGGTCTGGAGTTTTTTATTTGAAGTCTGGTCTTGTCTGATCTGGTTTCTTCATCAGTGTGCTACAAACAAATGTAGATGAACTCAGCACGAGTCTGGGCAACATTAAGGAACAGATGGAGGGATGACTAGTAATAAAGCTATCATGCACACACAAACTGCACAGATGTACCTGATCATTCTGCAATGTTATGATTCAGACTTTCCCTCTTCTTTTCAGGACGGTATGCTACAGTGCCATTCGTGTGAGGCTGATTACTCCCAGGATAGACAAACTTCACTCACAAAGTGTGCCTGTTAAGTGCTGTTCAATAACACACATCCTGGACACACAATATATACCAGCAGCCCCTACTGTATGTTAGCACACACACTGACATGATTCAGTGTGTCCACACTGTTAAATGAGTCAGAAATGACCCCCACAAGAGAGATCCCTGGCCTTACTGAGGAAGTCAGTATTTTCCTCAGGGATGCCTAGAGCTCTGTCCAAGTCATCAGGACTGCTTCACTGTTCTTATTATGGTCATTTTATTCGGAAATCAGAACAACTGGAAACATTCATTATTTCTAGAAATACTGCAAGGCAATAAGTTGGTTTATTTTCTAATGCAGAATGCATGCAGAAAAGTTAAGTAGGGTCAACAAAGGCACAGTTTAGGCCGAGACTAGTGCCAAAACATCTGTACTAAGCAAACTACAAAGACACACAGACACCTAGACATGTACATACAAGCACAAATGGAAAAAAGAATGGACCTAATAAGTGAATGTTAAGAAGGGATACCATTTGTTCTAGCAGAAACATGCATGTAATGTGTCTGTTTCCATGCAAATTCAATCAACTTCATATTCCTGTGGCTCAGTGGTAGAGCATTGTGTTAGTAGTGCAAAAGGTTGTGGGTTCAATTCCCAGTGAACACACATACTGGTAAAACAAAAATGTTTAGCCTGAATGCACTGTAAGTTGCTTTGGATAAAAGTGTCTGCTAGATGCATAAATGTAAATATTTTGGGGGTTTTGTGTGTTTTATTCAAAAACCACTTCACAGCAGCCTTTTCTATTTGAGTTTCAAACATACAGCTTGTGAAGTGTTCTGTTATTGGGATTACTCTTCATCAAGTCTGCTGCAAACATTAAAAATGAAATATGAGCAATTTAATTTTGCTCTAATTCACACAATTTACACTGGAAAGCCTCTGGGGAATTGCTGGCACCTGCGCTGCTAAGAATCCTGTCAGCTACAGTTTTAAAACTGTTCTGTGGGAGGCAAATTCATGCATTGGCATAGAAGAGTTTATGCAGAACTATTTTCCATTTTCCAACCATTTAGTGTAATAATCTACAGGCTAGTCTACTGTAAAAAATAAAATAAAAGTAATGATCTGTGAAGTAAATAATTGGTAAAAAAATATATTTTTTGGGGTGAAATCTGGTAAAAATATGACAAAAGGTTTACTTAATTAGTATAGTTCTTCTATTCAGAAGTAGTTTTTATTTATTAAACAGTACACACTTCAGTCTCATCATGAGTCATTAAAACTACACGAGAAATAGAAGTAAGTTGTATAAAATTCTTGACAACTTAAAATATTTTGAGCTTTCTGCATAACATTTATGGTTTATGAAAAAAATATTTACTTGGAATAATTAAGTACAGTTATTATAGAAAAGAATCACCCCCAATAAATATAATAATAATAATCACATTTTGTTGCTTTGAAGCATGAAAATGACTTGTAAACTCAATCAGGTGAGGCTAATCACTTTCTCAATGGCACACAAAGCCATTTGGTTTTCAGCTGTGTTCAGCTGTGTTCATTTTGAACAGCTCAGCATGAAAAGAGATTTCATGGAGCACTTCAGTCCTTGGTAGTGCAACTGAAGCAAACAATCAGCTCTGGGTGGAAAGGCACTGTCAAAAGATCTCCAGGATAAAGATGTGGACGGACACAAGTCAGAAGATGGATAAAAAAAAATTAAAAGGCTTTATCAATGCCTAGAAGCACAGTGAAGTCTATTATTAAGATTGGAAGGTATTTGGTAAAACACAGACCCTCCCTGGATCAGGACATCGCTCCAAACTGGATGAAAGGGCCTCTGGTCAGAGAGGCGACCAAGAGGCCTACAGCAACTCTGAAGTAGCTGCAGGAATTTATGACAAAGAGTGGTCATTGTGTGTATATTACAACAATATCACAAATTATCCACAAATGTGGCTTATATAGGAAGGTTGGAAGAAAAAAGCCCCTCCTCAAAAAAAGCCCACATGCAGACACGAGTCACAGCTGAGCTTTGCAAAACACACCTTGAAGATACTGAGGCAGATGAGACTAAAATTTGATTATTTGGCCTCAACACCAAAAGATATTTCTGGCAGAAATACAATACAGCTCACCATCCAAATATCAGCATTCCTCCAGTAAAGTACGGAGGTGGTGCTATTCTGTTATGAGGGTGTTTCTCTGCAGCAGGGACTGGAGAACTTGTCAGGATAGAAGGAAGAATGGATGGGGCAAAACACCATCAAATTCTTGAGGAAAATCTGCTGCCCTCTGCCAGTAAGTTATCAATGGGAAGAAGGTTTACCTTCCAACATGACAATGACCCAAAACACACAGCAAAACTGAGCACACAGTGGTGGAAGGAGAAAAGGGTGAATGTCCTTGCATGACCTGATCAGAGCCCCGACTTAACCCCAGCTTAATATCGGTGGAATGCCCTGAAGACTGCAGTCCACAAACACTCATCATCAAACTGAACTGAACTTGAGCAGTTCTGCAAAGAAGAGTGGGCAAATATCGCAAAGTCTAGATGTGCAAAGTTAGCAGAGGCAGAGATACAGGTGCATCTCAATAAATAAGAACGTTCATTTATTTCAGTAATTCAACTCAAATTGTGAAACTCGTGTATTAAATAAATTCAATGCACACAGACTGAAGTAGTTTAAGTCTTTGGTTGTGTTAATTGTGATGATTTTGGCTCATATTTAACAAAAACCCACTAATTCACAACAATCTCAACAAATTAGAATACTTTATAAGACCAATACATTTTTTTTTTTGTCAATTGTTGGCCTGTTGAAAGTATGTTCATTTACTGTAGATGTACTCAATACTTGGGAGGGGCTCCTTTTGCTTTAATTACTGCTTCACTTCGGCGTGGCATGGAGGTGGTCAGTTTGTGGCGCTGCTGAGGTGGTCTGGAAGCCCATGTTTCTTTGACTGTGGCCTTCACCTCATCTGCATTGTTTGGTCTCTTGTTTCTCATTTTCCTCTTGACAGAACCCCAGAGATTCTCTATGAGGTTCAGGTCTGGTGAGTTTGCTGGCCAGTCAAGGACACCAACACCATGGACATTTAACCAACTTTTGGTGCTTTTGGCAGTGTGGACAGGTGCAAAATCCTGCTGAAAAAATGTAATAAGCATCTTCAAAAAGGTGGTCAGCAGAAGGAAGCATGAAGTGCTCCATTACTTCTTGGTAAACGGGTGCAGTGACTTTGGTTTTCAAAAAACACAATGGACCAACACCAGCAGATGACATTGCACCCCAAATCATTACAGACTGTGGAAACTTAACACTGGACTTCAAGAAAATTGCGCGATGAGCCTCTCCATCCTTCCTCCAGACTCTAGGACCCTGGTTTCCAAATGAAATACAAATGTTGCTCTCATCTGAAAAGAGGACTTTGGACCACTGGGCAATAGTCCAGTTCTTCTTCTCCTTAGCCCAGGTAAGACGCCTCTGACATTGCTTGTGGTTCAGGAGTGGCTTAATAAGAGGAATATGACAACTGTAGCCAAATTCTTTGACACGTCTGTGTGTGGTACAGTATGCTTGACCCCAACCTCAGTCCATTCCTTGTGAAGTTCACTCAAATTCTTGAATCGATTTTGCTTGATAATCCTCATAAGGCTGTGGTTCTCTCGGTTGGTTGTGCATCTTTTTCTTTCACACTTTTTCCTTCCACTCAACTTTCTGTTAACATGCTTGGATACATCACTCTGTGAACAGCCAGCTTCTTTGACAATGAATGTTTGTGGCTTACCCTCCTTGTGAAGGATGTCAATGATTGTCTTCTGGACAACTGTCAGATCAGCAATCTTACCCATGATTGTGTAGTTTAGTGAACCAAACTGAGAGACCATTTTGAAGGCTCAGGAAACCTTTGCAGGTGTTTTGAGTTGATTAGCTGATTGGCATCTCACCATATTCTAATTTGTTGAAATGGGTTTTTGTTAAATGTGAACCAAAAATCATCACAATTAAAAGATCCAAAGACTAAAACTACTTCAGTCTGTGTGCATTGAATTTATTTAATACACGAGTTTCACAATTTGAGTTGAATTACTGAAATAAATGAACTTTTCCACATTTATTGAGATGCACCTTTACATCCCAACAGACTAAAAGCTGAAATTAAAGCAAAAGGTGGTTCAACAAAATACTGACACAAGGGGTTTTCTTTTTGTCAACCTTCAGTTCTGTTTTTTTTTATTATTTTTTTTTTTTCAGACATGTTTCAGACATCTTTCATGTTATAAGTTGCACTGAGTAAATGAAGCTGGAATCTCTGCTGCATCTCTGCATCTCGCCCACAGCGGAGGTGCCACAAGCGGTGTGAGAGGAAGCAGAAGAGGGGGAAGCGCGGAGGTATCCGGGCTAGGCTAACGGCTAACCCACACAAGTCATCTATCCCCACCATCGTACTGGCTAACGTACGCTTTGTGTTTACATCAATGACGCGTGGTGCCGCGATACTGTTGTGATCAGCAAACACTGTTCACCCCTGGTGGAGTTTATGATTATTAAGTGCCGGCCGTTCTATCTGGCGAGGGAATATACTGCTATACTGCTCATTTCGGTGTACATTCCCCCGTTCAACATTATCAGCAACAGGAACGACGCACTAAATGAACTGTACCAGCACATCAGTGAGCAGCAGACAGCACACCCTGATGCTTTTCTAATCATAGCTGGGGATTTCAGCCATGCTGACTTAAAGAGTGTGTTTCCAAAAATACACCAACACATTAACTTTCCAACACGAAGTAATAACATTTTGGACTTTGTTTACACCACACAGAGAGGAGCTTACAAAGCCCTCCCCCACCTCGGAGCCTCAGACCACATCACTGTCATGCTAATGCCTGCATACAGACCACTCATTAAAGTCACCAAACCAGTTCACAAACAGATTAAAGTGTGGTCAGAAGGATCATCAAATGTTCTTCAAGACTGCTTCAACACAACTGACTGGGACATTCAATAACACCACTGACCTCCAGGAGTACTCGGAGACTGTCACTGCCTACATCAACAAGTGTACTGATGATGTAACGGTCAAAAAAACCATCACTGTCCGGGCCAACCAGAAGCCATGGATGACAGAGGAGGTCTACAGACTTCTGAAGACACGGAACACTGCCTTCAGAGCTGGAGATGAGGTGGGCCTGAGAACAGCCAGGGCCAACCTGTCCCGCAGCATCTGAGAGGCTAAGAGACAGCACTCCAGGAGGATAGCTCATCAATTCAGTGACAGCAGAGACACTAGGAACCTGTGGCAGGGGATAAAGACCATTACGGACTACAAGCCCCCACCACGGACCTGTGACAACAACATCTCTCTGCTAAATGAGCTGAACACCTTCTCCACTCGCTTTGAGCAACAAAACAGCACCACTGCACAGAAGACTCCACCTCCTCCCGGCGACCAGGTGATGACGCTGACCCCAGACAGCGTGAGGAGATCCTTCAGCAGGATCAATGCACGCAAAGCTCCGGGTCCTGACAACATGTGGGAAGTCGTGGCCTAATGGTTAGAGAGTCGGACTCCCAATCGAAAGGTTGTGAGTTCGAGTCCCGGGCTGGCAGGAATTGTGGGTGGGGGGGGGTGCATGTACAGTTCTCTCTCCACCTTCAATACTACGACTTAGGTGCCCTTGAGCAAGGCATCGAACCCCCAACTGCTCCCCGGGCGCCGCAGCATAAATGGCTGCCCACTGCTCTGGGTGTGTGCTCACAGTGTGTTTGTGTGTGTTCACTGCTCTGTGTGTGTGCATTTCGGATGGGTTAAATGCAGAGCACAAATTCTGAGTATGGGTCACCATACTTGGCTGAATGTCACTTCACATCCCTGGGCATGTACTGAGAGACTGTGCAGCAGAACTCACTGATGTCTTCACAGACATTTTCAACATCTCACTGAGTCAGGCTGTTGTTCCCACATGTTTTAAAACTACCACCATCATCCCAGTTCAGAAGAAGCCATCTCCATCCTGCTTCAATGACTACCGTCCTGTTGCACTTACCCCCATCCTCATGAAGTGCTTTGAACGGCTAGTCATCCACCACATCAAATCTGCCCACCCCCCTCCCTGGACCCCTTCCAGTTTGCATATCGGTCCAACCGCTCGACCGATGATGCCATCTCCACTACCCTCCACTCAGCACTCACACATCTGGACAAAAAGGACTCATATGTCAGAATGCTGTTCATTGACTTCAGTTCAGCATTCAACACAATCATCCCTCAACAGCTCATTTACAAACTGATCCAACTGGGGCTCAACACTTCGCTGTGCAACTGGCTGTTGGACTTTCTGACTGGAAGACCTCAGGCAGTACGGGTCGGAAGCAACACATCCAGCACCATCACACTGAACACTGGGGCCCCCCAAGGATGTGTGCTGAGCCCCCTCCTCTTCACTCTGCTGACCCATGACTGCACACCTTCACACAACTCCAACCTTTTTATTAAGTTTGCAGATGACACGACTGTGGTGGGTTTCATTAGCAACAAAGATGAGACAAACTACAGGAGCGAGGTGAGCCGCCTGGCCGGGTGGTGCAGTGACAACAATCTCTATCTGAACGTGGAGAAGACGAAGGAGATTGTTGTAGACTTCAGGAGAGCACACACTCAGCACGTTCCTCTGACCATCAACGGTGCGACTGTGGAGAGAGTGAGCAGCACCAAGTTCCTGGGTGTGCACATCACAGAGGACCTGTTCTTGGCAGCACTGGCCAAGAAATCAAATCAGCGTCTCTACTTCCTCCGCAAACTGAGGAGAGCCAGAGCCCCGCCCCCCATCATGTACACCTTGTACAGAGGCACTATCGAGAGCATCCTGTCGAGCTGCATCACTGTGTGGTATGGCGCCTGCAACGTGTCCTGCCGAAAGACTCTGCAACGCATAGTGAGAGCAGCTGAGAAGATCATTGGTGTCTCTCTCCCCTCCCTCCAGGACATTTATGGAACCCGTCTCACCCGCAAAGCACTCTGCATCGCAGGTGATCCCACCCACCCATCACACAGCTTCTTCAGCCAGCTGCCATCAGGGAGGAGACTGCGGAGTCTCCAGGCCAGGACCAGCAGACTGAAGGACAGCTTCATCCACCAGGCTGTCAGGAAGGTGAACTCACCCCCGAAATTGCCCCCCCTCCCCTCTTCTGCCCCAGGCACCACTGAACTATGAACCCCCGCCCCCCCCAGATCCCTCCCCCCACTAATATACGTTGACATGCACCAGTCACTTTGTGCAGCATTGGTCTGCTCACTACCTCATTCTCCATGGAACTGACATCATTCCACTACCTCATCAGTCAGTTAAATAAAATAACTGCTCTTGAGCCACTTTAATCAGACTTAATCAGACTTAAGCTTTTGTTTTTGCACTAAATAATCTTTTATCTGCACTGTTGTTCACTTCATTGATTTGCACTCTATCTGCCTTTTGCCTTGCGCTGCTTTATTTAACTTTATTTTTAATTTTATTATATGTCTTTTTTAACATTCCATTATTGTATAGTTGTATCTACATTTTATATTTTGATCTAGATTTTTAGGCTTTAATGTTAATGTTGTCTGTGTGCACCGGGGGTCTGAGACTAACGCAATTTCGATTCTCTGTATGTATGTACTGTACATGTGGTAGAATTTACAATAAAGCAGACTTGAACGTAACTGTTACAGCTTTATTTCTTATCCAACAATCATGAAAAAACTTCAACATACTTCAATTAAAAAAGAGAGCATATAAAAGCAGGCGAACAGGCAGACAGTGATTACTGTGTATATAAAAGGCAGAAACATACAGTATGCAAAAGGGCCCTGTGGTAAGGAAGATGGAAGGAAACCATCTCTTTTCCTAATTCTATCTCTCCGTTTTATCTGTGTGTAGTAAGGTCAGAAGGTTTGTGTCAGCGAGTGGAGTTCAGAGTGAAGGATGTGGTCATCCTGATGAGAGGTTTAAGGCAGCAGTGGTTCAGCTATAGCTTCAGCATAGATGTCAGATCACAGCACCCACAGCAGCTGAACATAGTTTGCTTACTCTGTGCCACTCAAACTAACACCACACACAGTGGTAGTAGTAAAGCATAGCTTTATTGAGTTTGCCCGTCATGATGTTATGTTTATTGAGATGAATTAACAATAGGGCTAGGAGGGCTGAAGCCCCAGGGCCTGAGCAAGGAGGGGGCCCGTGATTGGCTGTGGAGTAGATTGACTGGCCATCGGTAGCACCAATCATTAAGGCCCCACCACGTCAAGTCAATTAGTGGACCTTTTATGTAAATTCCATTCATTACCATTAGAAATTGAAATGTCACTTTTGAATCTGCATTTTGAATTTCAGTAATTCAACTTTATAAGTGGACTGGGCACATGGAGCAAATAAAAACACAGCGTCATCATCCCCTCAGATTTTTGGTTAGTTTGATTATTTACTTGATGGATGTACAGTATATTGCTTTTTTTGTGTGTGATTGAATAAACTATATATTCGCTTAAGGGTTGGGACATAGCCCAGTAGAAATATGTCAATCTTTTTGTGCGTCATGATGTATGCTTATCATTTAAACGCGTTCTAAGCATTGTGGTTTAAAATCACATTTTTTAAATGTTCAGGAACATAAAGCAGCGGGACAGAATTCATTTTACAGCACACATTCAACATTTACAACACTTTATATATATACACTATATACACTATATATATATACATTATTGTGATGGGTGGGCCCTGCAATAAGCTATAGCCTCGGGGCCCAGTTACATTATATCTCACTATTGCAGTCCAGCTGTCAGAGGAAAATATGTATCTGCTTGTTAAGTCATAAGTTGAATACTGTTGCTCTGTTTCAAGTGAGAATACTATCTCAAGAGCCATTTATGAGCACTATTCATTTAGAGCAAAACTTTAAGCTAATAATTTATTTAAGCTAATAAATGTACACTACAATCTCCAGGCTCACAGTGTCTTGGACAAAAATATTTTTACAGTTATGGAAAGATGAGTCTCTGTCTGACCAACTGAGATCTGCTGTGGAGATTTTTTTGTTGTATTACAGCACACAGTGAGTCTATACAGCACTGTTTATATGAGCACTGTTTTCTGTTTGCTTTGCGGCTCTAGAAATGGTGACACTACATCAAACCTAAGCCAGATAAATAGAAATGAATAAAATAAAATAAAATAAAATAGAAAAAGTAGAATATTTATTGTTTTAGAAGAAGTCTCTTATGCTCACCAAGGTTGCTTTTTTAAGAATACAGATTAAAAACAATCATATTTTGAGATGAAATTAATAATAATTTAATTATTATAACCATTTTCTATTTGAATATGATTAATTCCTGTGATAACAAAGATGAATTTTCAGCAGCTATTACTCCACATTGTAAAAAATGATTTGTTGACACAACTTGACTTGGTCAAGTCATCTTGTTGCATTGACTCAGTTAAGTTTAGCCAACATTAGGAGTTAAGTTCACTCAACTTACATATATTTGTTGAAATAACTTACGTACTGTATCAATTAATAAGCAACACAATTGCAAAATTTAAACTCTCAGCATTTATTTTTTTAAACAGATGCATTGCACCCAAAAACAAAGAAAAAAATAATTAGCTTGCAAAGACATAAAAACATCACAAGAAAAACCCTCACATATATTCATCTCACACAAGCATGTGAAAACTTAGCACAGATCCATCTTAGAGCCATTCTTAGAGAATAGTACAAATAACTCTCTTTGTCACTATCAGATATTTTCATTGCAGGAACAGGTGTACATGAAGAATTCACAATAAGCTGCGTTTAACAATTTCAAATAAAACAGTGTCAAACATAAAACATGACAAGGAAAGAGGAAGCAGGACAAGGTAACAAGAAAACAGTCTGTTTGAAAAAAATTCAAGAATACCAATGTTACACTTAAAACAATGAGATCTAAAATAACAATTCTCTTAAACTTTAAAACAGTGTAACAGTGTAAGTGCTGTAGCAAGGAGAAAATATTTTATCTTATCTCAGCAACTTGCAAAGAGTGAACTATTGCGGTGCAAAGGTCTGATACAACTCAAATGAACAGGCACTGTATCACTTCAGAAGTGAATTTTAATTCCTTTGGGTAGTCAAGCTCACCAGGCCCATCAGATTCAGAAAAGCATAAGGTATATCAGGCAGGTGACGCATCACCACTTCTTCCTCAATCACCAGGGCAACCTCATTGTAGAATGCTGGGAGAGGTTCCATCACATTTTCCACAACCACTAGGATTCCAATCACCACACCCTTGATCACATCCTCTTCACGGTCACTGGGCTTTGTAGAATGAAAACAAAATTAAGGTGCTATTACTTAAAACCAATTTTAAAAAAAATAAAGTCCCCAGACCAACGAAAATGAAGAGATCTATTGTTCAATTTCCCCTTGTTTTGCCTTAAAGGTTTCAGCTTACCTCACACATGTTCATGAATTTAGAAGGAGTCTCTTGCATGTACCACGGCAAGCCAATATAGGATGGTTAAAGTACCTGCTTTATTGGTTCAATCCTTTCTTTTTACTTTTCGTTTATCCTTTCACCCCTCCTTCTGTCTTGAAAAATAAAAACATATTGTATTTATTGTAAATAAATAACCATTGATGAGGTGCAACAATAGTTGTTCATTACCTTTTTGTTCAGCACCAAAATAAGATTTAATAGTGGATGTAACCAGCTCATTTCACTTAAATTAGGAGTGTCTAAGGGTGCTTTCACACTGGGTTCGTTTGCTGCGGTCCGGACTCCGAGCCCGAGCGTAAAACATAAAACTTTAATCATGTGATTATGAACTACAAAAAGTTGACATTATATTAATACAAAATCATGGCATGTTACCTATATACTGTAGGCCTACAGAAGACGCGCCGTTTGCACGTGCTCAAAAACATTCATATTGTATGTCATTCGAAAAAAAATAACAACTGGGCGTTTAAGAAACATAAGTAAATCAAGCAATTTTATTCGTAATGGTAAACACAGATATGGACTGGCGGCGGTGCTTCAGATATTAATGTTACTGGTCATTCTGTGTTTCTAACGATAATGAGATCACGCTAAAAAGTAACTTATATGTACACTTTTTTTAATCTATTTACCAACATTAACTTATCTTTCTGCTCACGTCTCAACAGCAGCTCGGTGTATAACACACTGTACTGTATAGCTAGCGAAAATGTGCCTGGCAGTGCGTGTGGCTGCTGATTACTAATCAAGTTTGTCAAATTTGATAGCCTGAAATCAATACGAGGTTCTTGAGTGCAAACGAAACAATCCTAATTTTTACAAGAAAGAAAGCACAAATCAGGGTAAACTTACTCATTATTTGCGGTCCATAAAAATCGGTCCATATAGTTTGTTTATAGATAGATGCAACATGACAGCTGTTAGAAAGAAGCTGGTTGTGACTGACCTTTACTGATCATGTGTTTCAGTATTTTGTTTGTTAGGGTGTCATGCATCTACTACATAATGACAGTGTAAAATACACTGTTTGTGAATGAGATGCTAAGCACCTTATCATGTGTCCTTTCATTAACTCTGAGAGTCTCCTTTGCTCTTTACTTTATGTAAACACATGTTGACAAAAAGAATGTCTGACTCAGTCTCTGGCAGCGTGGGACTTCTGGACAAATGAAGTCTTGATTAGTTCAGTCACCTCGGATTAGTCTGGAGTGCAAAAATCCATTTTTATACTATATCAATGTTTTTCACAAAGATCTCAGACGCAACAGCCAATCACAATCAGCAATGAGGTGCAATGACACAAGAGCTGATGAGGAAGAGTCACTGACTGCTAGCTGATATTTCATTGTGTTGGATGAAATAAAAAAGATAAACAGCAGAAGCTACTGAGGATTCTGAAGGCTGCCATCATGCACTGCTGTGCGATGGATAGTAGGGTCGAGGACCTTAGCAAGCATTGTGTATTCCTAGCTACTTGTGCACTTTGGTAAGAAAGAGTCTCCTAGGAATGTCTATGTTAAGTAAATGCAATCAATCAGTATTCATGCATATCCCAAAACTGAAAACAACTAATTTCACTGACCTCACTCCCGGAAATGTATTGTAAATAAGACCGATAGCACACAGGCCTCCTCAACTCACTGTGCCTCCAAAGAAAGAATGCAAAATAAAATTAACAGGGAAACATCAGAAAATACCTCTGTAATTAAACATAAATAAAGAGCTGATACAGTTATATTAATTAGAACATCAATAGCTTGTTTTCCATTATTGGCAGGTCTTTTTGTTTACATTTACAACCATAAAAAAACGTTATTTCATCTGGTATATACATTTCAATTGCTTTAGCATTTTATTGACTCGACAGTGATGTCACTCTCCTGTTCTGTATTTCATTATTATTAAATGGATATAAAAATGTTGAGGCTTGTACTTCTTGATCTTTTCATGCGGAGTGATAATTCAAAGCGAACTGCGATGACTCAGTGGTGCTGAAGACAGAGAGTGTGGACCAGTTTAGGAGGCAAAGGCCTAGAAAAGAGAACGGTGTTGAGAGAGCAGGCTCGAGCGCTCACAAAGCCAGCGCTCTGTCTCCCCCCACCGTTCACTGCACGCGACGGGTGCCACTAAAAAAATATTGTTGACAAATAAATAAATAAAAGTAACTGTGGGTAAATTGGTTTGCATTCACTAAACACTGTTTATATAAGATTACACCATACAAAACAATTTCACAATATACATGAAAGTATATCCTTCACATTACCAGAAGGAAGTAACGTTAGGCAGTATTTTGTGTAATGCATATCAGAGCATTTGTACAAGACGTCACTTAACGTTACATCACCAGGAAAATACATGACGTACATGCAAAATTACTAGAAATAAAAATGCTTTTGAAATAAATGATTAAAACACTTTTGTGTTTATTGCAATGTGAAAACTGTGTTTGAATGTGTCTTAACAATTTGGTTTACCTAAATTATCATGGATAAGACATAAAAAAATACCGTAAAGTACCGTCATATTACTGAATACTTCAGCGATCTCTTTTCTGTTGTGCTAACAATATCTCTGGCCCACACTGGATGCACATTATGGTAACTTCACTCAACATGAGTTTCGCTGAGTTTACATCCGGGACTTTTCCCTAGGCAATGGGGGGCGCACTACAACCGTTCCTTAGGCAAAGTGAAATAAATTCGCCGCACCGTTACATAAACTAGTTCTCTTCTCTTGAGTGTTCTTTCGCGCTTGCCAATCATTCTTTCGCTCCGGTTTGCGACAATATTAAATTAATTTCCAACGTGATGTATAATGTGCTCCGTTGGACGAGTTATTTTGTGCGTTATACGGCCTGGTTTTGCTGTCCCATTATCTCTCCCCGGCGCGCATTGATACGCCGAGCGCACAAGCAGGGGGTGAATGGGATGGAAGAAGAGTTCTTGTTTTGTATATCAGTTTCTGTCTTTTTATGTATTTTTGGTTAAAAATCAAGCGAACAAAGCGAAGATTCCTTCTTTTACGCTGTTCAAAACTTTAGGGCGCTAAAGGGGGTAAATTCATCCGCGGGATAGGGTTGTAGTGGTGAAATGCTCGGCTGTTTGTAGATATATATTTAAATAATTGGTGAGTGTGTGTAAGTGTTTGAAGATCGGGGTTTGACTGCTGGAGGAGTGTGTACAAGGGTAAGTGCCCCTCGGTTTTTTTCATCTTTATTTTGTGAACTTTTGGGAGCGGTATCTTTGAACTGTTTTCGTGTTCTTTATGTGATTGTGATTGTGTTGGTAGTGATTTGAGTGGATGTGAAAGCGCAGAGCCAGCGCAGGGGGGTTTTGTTCATTTCTCTTTATTGTAGGAGTTGCTGGAGAGAGAGAGAGAGTGCGGCTGCAGTCAACGAAACCTTATAACTTACAGCCGTTACACAATACCGACTCGAACGGCAGCGAAACGCCATATAAACGACACTTGGTCAGCTGAACTGCGCTAATATGGATGAAAATGTGATTCCAGCGCGTGCTGCAGTTTTCACACCATGCCGTGAAACAGTTATAGGATGCCATTATAAATGCACTTTCCGCTTATATCTCCATTCACGAGAGCAAGGGACGAGATCTCGAGCAATAAACCTGATAAAGTGTGTGTGTGTCTGTGTAGTGTTGATGTGTTGATCTCGAGCAGCTTGTGCAGTGTTGAGCTACTGTTATTGTTAAGAGCCGCTAGGCGTCAAGACGTGAGATCAGGAAAGATCTTCCCCAGTTCTTGTTCTCGGCACCACGCCTTGACATATCAGCACAATCGCGAGCTCGCTGCAATAAAGTCTCCTTAAATCCATTCTCTGATCAGGTGGAGGAAGTTGTAGGCCCTGTGTAGTGAGTTTGATGTGTGATTGTGTGAGTATATAAAGTGATGGAGCTGTTTCCGGTGTGGATGCGCTGGAACGCTAATGATGCTGATGATGCTGATGACCTTTCTCAAGCTTTCAGATGGCGAGCAGGCCGTCAAGAGCTCCTGTCTCACTCTCTCAGTGTGTTTCACAAGGTTGTGTGTCTTTTTTTTGTATTAGTACTGTTTTGCTAATTGGGCCTGGGGCTGTACAGCCGTCATACAGTGTGGTTGTTCCTCATCACAATAAAACCCTGTTATTTTTTTTAGCTTGAAATCGCTACATGTGCTACGTTATTAAAGAACTCTTTTCGGTTATGTCATGCTTTATTCATGTGTAGCTATGCTCTTTCATTATCAACTATGTTGACTTAAGCCATTTCTTCCCACCACCTGCTTTTTTCTGCGATTATTTTTTTCCACCCATATTCAACCAGTTCAACTTGTGTTAATTAACGTTTCGGTCTATGATGTGTAATGAATTCATTTAGTTATATTTCCCCAATGCGTTATCTAATAATTCAATTTCATGATTTTGTTTGAAATAATACTTTTAGTTTTACAGTTATTTGTACAGTTGTTTAGTGTGTAAATAACATGTAATAGATTTCAGTGTTAAACCTTGAGGTCAGTGATGTTCTCTAGTGGTCGACCGATATGTGTTTTTTGATAGCAGATGCCGATATCTTAGAAAGCAGGGGGTCGATAGCCGATATAAAGCCGATATGATTATGAATAATGAAAAATATCATTATTAATATTTAAGAAATGTCAAATAATTTGACAATGGATTAAAAAATACATGTGTAAAATAAACATACTTATTCTTTAAATGACAAAGTATTTTTCACAAATAAATAAATATTTATTAAAAAAGTATAATAAAAAGGAAGTAAACATTGTAACAGGGCACTCAGTATTCTGGGAATGCATTTGGGAATCATATTTTTCAAATAAAGCCAAGGTAACACTAATTTGACATACAGCACTCAGAGAAAATGACATGAATATGACAGTGGGCAAATACATAATATCGCATAATTTGAAATCACAAGTTTAAAGTTTAAAACATTCAATTCACACGGACCGACTGTCATACAGAGAACACGCAATCACGTTGGAAACACACTTCGCAAGATCTCACAGCTGAATTGTACTAAGTTTGCAAGGTTTCTAAAATTAAATTTTCATAAATCATTCAAAGATTTGTGTAAATTATATAAATGCATATTCGCTTAATGCTGACGGCAAACGAGAAAGTTGATTAATTCCTTTGTTTAACCATTCTATCTGTATTAGACAGAACTGTTAACAACCACAGTAAACAAGAAGGGGAGTGTGAGCACTGTGTGATCAAGCACTGCTGCTCTCAGCGCCGTCAAAATAAAAGTCCCACCTCGAACACATAGGCCAAGCAGAAAAAAATATCGGCCGATGCCGATATTTGAAATATTCCAAATATCCTACCAATACTGTTCTCACTGTATGCTGGCATCATGTTACTTTAACCTAAAGATGGTGAGTGGATATGGTGGATGAGTTTTATTTTTTATTCCAAGTCACTTGACCTGAGTGGTTTCAGGGCCCCCTTTTCAGTGTTTTTCTGAGACATTAGGCCCACATATTCACTGCCCTTCCTCCAACCTCTCAAATGTCTGTTTCCCCCAGGAAACAGAAACCATTTAAGGATTAAACATGTTATAGATACTCACAAGGTGTATTAGGGCTGGACGATTATGGCCTAAAGTCAAAACCACGATTAATTGAACATTTTACCTCGATTATGATTAATGAACGATTATTTTGTTTCTGTTTTGATTTTTTTGCCCTCATAGTTCACTTACAAGTTTTGTACTGTAAACAGGGCCGTAGTTGGGGTTTGCGAGGCCCCGGTTCAGGTTGTACCAGTGGGTCCTGTTTGAAAGTGTTTAATTTGTATGTTCGTTCTGTTTATTTGTTCATCAACATGCCTGCCACGTCCCAGAATGCAACGCGGCAACCAAGCCCTATTAGGCGCGGTCACTTTAAGAGACAACGAATGCATCCAATATAATACACATACGATTTTTTCTCAACTGTTTACTTTAACTTAAGACATAACTGTCTTACGGGTTTGGAACAACATGAGGGTAAGTTATTAATTACATAATTTTGCTATCTGGGTGAACTAACCCTTTAATCTTTGTCATGTTACATTCATTTAGTTGATTAGTGCTATGTGCATTATTAACACAAATAAAAGTATACCCTTTGCAGTTACGAATGATGTATTACTCTTATGATCAAAAATGTTGGCGTATCTACTGAAAAAAAAATGCGAGTGATCACGCTGTCGCCTCAATGTCCCGAGGCGTCTCCGCACAAACTATTGGATATATTGCACTAGGGCTGTAGATATCGAAAATTTTAGTAATTGAGTATTCTACCAAAAATTCCATCGATTAATCGAGTAATCGGATAAAATGTGTTTTTGCTTAATTAAAGTGCAATATTAATTATGCAAGAGAAAATAAGACTCCTGGGTCTCTTAAAATGAACAACTTAGTTTCCTTTTTTAGAACATTTTTATTTTTTAAATGCATAGAATGCAATGCATACATCAAAAATAAACATTTAATTATTACCCATTGTTTCTCTGTCTGTACTTGTACTGTGAACAATGACAATAAAGTTGACTAAGGAATTAAGTGCATTTAAGTGCCATTCAGTTGGGGTTTTAAATAAAGCATTTTCAGAGATGCACATTAAACATTAAGCACATAAAACATTAATTTAATTTATCTTTTAATTATTGAAAATTGAGCAAACTTTACTTTTTGGTAAACAAAGGGGATTTACTATTAAAAAAAATGGAAGAAATGTTGTGTGATTAAAACTTAAAAAAAATCATGTTTGATTTGTTTTTTTAGTAGTAGGCTATGTACATTCTGCTGAACAATAGTAATACATATCTGGCAAATACTTGATTTAAACCACCGGACTTTTTGACAGGTTGACGTACCTTTACAGTTCTGTGTATGTGATGTGACGCTAGTCTTACTCAAATCAAACGTGTCAGAGCAGTTCTGGAGATGTTGTTCATGTGTTCACGTCTTATTTAGTGAGACAGCAGACGCTGAAATCACCGGAGTGTCACGCGCGCTTCAGTGTGTGTAAAGTCGCGCTTCTGAATACCATTCATTAACAGAGACACGCAGAACATGCAGGATTTATATTTAAATAGACTGTTCCGGCTTAATATTTACAGATATTAGTCCATATCGTGATTTGATGTAAGTGCAATGACCTATTTTTGATTAATTCATTCAAAATTTGGCAAATTCCGTGCCATTCCACGTTAAACTGTAAATTCCGTTTTTATGACTGTATTCTGCGATTTCCTCCGCGTTTCCGCCATCGCGGAAACCATAGGGCCCTAGTTGTGGTATGCCAGCTCTATCTTGCAATGGACACATGCCACGACGTTCTCTTTACGTTTGCCCATGCGCTCAGATCAAAACACTGCTGACTCCTTGCAGTATGCGATTTCGGACGCAGCGCTTGTGTCTCCTTCCGCTTTGTGACGTAAACGTGTTGTGTCACATTAAAAAAATCATTGCGAAAGAACCTGACGTGAGATTTAAAATAAATTAAAAGAGGCTTCGAGGCAGAGGAATTTGCCTCGATCATTTTTTGTAATCGAGTAACTCGAGTTACTCGAGGAATCGTTTCAACCCTATATTGCTATGGTTTAACGTTTAAACATTGTTATATGCTTGAATTGTTTTATGTCTATAGATTTTATTTTAGGCAAGTTGTGATGATTTGAGAAGGCTAAATTGATCAAACATAGGCTCAATGTCTGCTGCTGGCAGCTTGGTCGTTACTTAAAAAAAAAAAACTAAAAATAATATTTAACAAACAAAAAATGCTCCAAACATTTTTCTAAATTAACTTAATAAAAAGACGAAAATTAATATAATCACTTAGCTATTACATACAAAACAGGAACTATTTTAATAGCTGAAACAGTAATATACGCTGTTTAGGGACTGTTTAGCTGTTCAAATCAGACTCTAGCATCCCTTCGTTCAGACACAGTGAAGATCTGATCAGAATCAGTGTAGAGGGACCAAGTCTGGAAGATTGTGATGCTAGAGAGAGTGTGTCCAGCTGCTTTAGCCAAGGCCAAAGATCGAGAAGGCCAAACTACAGGAGTTGGCCATCCGAGGAGCATGTGACTGCAATTGAGGATAAGACACAGAGCTATGATATGTTCAGTTTGAAGCCCTTAAAACACTTAATTTAGATATTATTTTTATTTCATTTATTTTGAGATGTTTTAAGTTTAAATTTCAGCTCAGTGAAGCACTTTAAGCACCAACACTTTTTCAGTAAGTTACCTTTCTTGTAGAATTATCATTCAAATAAAGAACTTTATGTTGAGTAGATTGTTAGTTAATCATTTACAAGTCAATATTGCCTAAATGGACAGCAATAAAAAAAAGAAAAAAAAGGAGTGAACTTGTTAAACTGCAGTGTTAAATGTGATGTGAAAAAAAGTTAGGCGTAACCAGCGCAAAAAGTTAGTCTAGAGCCCTGGTTGAGTCAACCCTGCCCTCCTAAAAAGGCTCGTTCTAACACACCCACATGTCTACATCACAATGTGGGAAGATTTGCATAATGCCACCCAAATGTTCATGCAAAGAAAGAAGGCGTAACTTTTATTCTCGCTGTTGCCGCCACTGCCATGTTATGTAGAAGCTCTATGTTTTGTTGTGAAAGCGAAACTACTTTGTTTTCACTGTGATACGTGATACGCAACACATAAAAACACAGTATAACAATTATGTCCCCACTGGATGCAACAAATGGCTCGTTTGTAATGTGTTTTTTTTTTGGTTTTGTCTCCTCGTACAGAGACATGGCATCACAGTATGTTAAGGGACATAACATTTCTGTCACACGCTTGAGGTCAATCACAACACACTGGATAGCTGGCCAATCATAGGACACCTCCCTTTTCAGAACGATGAACTTTGTAAAAATCTACGCATTTCAGTAAGGCGGGAAATAGAGAATCAACAATAATGTACATTATGTGAAAAAGACTGTGTTTTTTGAATCTTAAACCACATAAACGTATTGCATTACACCAAATACACAAAATAATGTTCATTTTAGCAATGTCATATGACCCCTTTCAAGAAAGTTTACTTTGAGTTTACTCCTGCGTCCACTCCTCAGAAGTGTGACAATCATATGTTCCTTTTCTCTAAAGAGTAGATCTGAATTAATTTTGCTTCAGACTGTTTACTGAGCCAACAGGTGAGGGCTTTGCATACCAGTCGGATCAGGCAGGTGTAGTGTGTTTGTGATGATCACTTTGGCTGTTTGCCCTTACTGAATACAGAAGTCCCAGAAAATTGTCCCTTTTCTCTACTGTGGGCAATAATAATGCAGGATTTGATGTTTTTAAATAGGCAAAAGTTAATCTGCTTCCTGTAGGTTTGTAAATCTAAAAAAAAATGTATTCCCTTGGATAAATACTTTCCTGAGGCAGATACATCACAGTGACTGGTGCAACTACAGACAGAGGATGCCACTCTGTAGATGAGTGAGAAGCTCTTAGTGTGTGGAGTGCCCATCTGGTAGTCTCTGCTTTCATTCCGATGAGAAGAGAGGGATGATCTGTGGCAGAGACAGAGACTGATGCTATGACACAAGTACAGAGAACAGCTTAAACAAACTAGACAAAGCAGGGACTGAATTTGCGCTGACATCATCTAATACAACTCTGAAGACATATAAGATAGAGACAGTCCACTTGTACATGAATGAATGGGGGAAATCAAAAACTTCAAATATAAGGGCCTTTCACACCACTTTAGTTCCAGAACTAAATGTACAGTACTAAAGTACTGCGATTATTTTGCGCTAACTATTTCCCAGTACCATTTTAAAGGGTTGCATTTGAACCGACAGTGTGTAAGTAAGCCGGTTGACAGTGATGTCATTTGTGTGCGGCGCTCAACAACGTTAACAACAGGAGGATGGAGGACGCAGTGATCGGAGCTGTGTTTTTGTTGTGTCTCGTGGGTTTCACAATAATGGACATGGAATGTGGACGTATACGTAAAGCGATTGAAAGAACAGAAAGGAGAATCTCCAATGACAACTGAAAGTGCTACATTTGCTACAAGAGCCTGCACTTCAGTGTCTGTATATTTATTGGTGTTCATCATACTTGTGAAATAAGTTGACAAAATGTTTACAGTATGTTACACAGGGTTTTAACTCATGGCAGGTGAGGGCTTTTTCGAACGCGTCTGGCCAATCAATCTATACTTACGTCATGGGTAGTACCAGCTGTGCTGGTTAGACCCTGCTCCGGAGTAGGAGCTAATTTGGTTCTTGAAAAAGGCAGTCCAGTACTTAAATCGCACCTAGTTTCTGCGTTGCGAAGACGCCCAAAAGTGGGTAGTTCCACAATTAGTTCAGGTACTATGAAAAGGTTCATGCAGTGCGAAAGGCCCTATAGTGCTTGGCTATAGTCCCACCTTAAAATTTTTGATGGAAGCATTGCAACTCTCAACATGGTGGTTATTAAATAAGCCAATTGCTGTTTGTTTAGTGTAGAATGTGCTTGTTATTGGCCCGGATAGGTCTGAAAAATGCCCTTTTGTGTGAGTTGACCTTAATGAGCACAATTTATGATTTTATTTCCTGATTTGAGTTATGTCATTGTAAAATAGATTTCTGTCTTTCCCAATACAAGGGAAAAGAGCTGGAAATAGCTGTTAAGGGCCAATATGGTCACCAAGTGAACTAACTTGTCTGCAATCCATCTCTGTAAAAATGCTGTTCCAGGACATTGTACTAGCTACTTAGATTCACACTGTTTAGGGGACAATTTTTCACAGAAGCAATTTGTAGTTCTTCCATTCCAGGAACTTTGATGGTAAGGAATAGTTCACCCAAAAGTGAAAACTCTGTACAAGAAAAAAAAAAAAAACTCTCTGTTTGGAAAAAGTCACACAGGTTTTGGAACAACATGAAGGTAGTGATGACACTGACAGAATTTAAATTTTTGGGCTGAACTGTCCTTTTAAGTAACTTCACCAGATAAAGAAGCATTGTTTTCTTTTCCAGTAAGCCTCCAGTTTCTGTGTCCTCTAATTTTGAGATTAAATCAGCAACCTTTGCATGCAGCCCAAATCTGTTTTTCACAAAGCTTCCACTTTCTTCTATTTTGTCTGATGTAGATTTGTCACTCACCAGAGCGCTGCTGTGTGTAAATGTGTGTGCTCCTTACCATCCTCTCTTATCTATTCCAGCTCCACCCCCAACTCTGCCAGTTGGATGGTGTTCAAGACGGCAGACGCTGGGAAGGTATAGAATAAACCATTGTCCTAAGTGGGGTGCACACATTCTGACACAACTGTAATGGTCACAACTTTATGGTGTTTCATTGGATAGCTAATTAATTGAAGGGTTTTTCTGAACTACACAGTTTTAGTTTGAAGACATTTATTTACAAAAGACTCTCAGAGGCTGGGAAAGTAGGAAATGGTTAATGCATGCATCAGCATCATTTTCCCCAAAGAAGAGTGACAGAGGGAAAAGAACAGGAATATGTATGTGCAAAAGATTGCTGTTCAGTTTGATCCATGGTGTTGAGGCGGGATTTGATGAGAGTAGTTCTGATTGAATCAGTACACAGAGATATATCCTACTCACACTGAGCAGATTTACATACACACTTGCACTAGTACACTAACAGATCTGTCATGGCATAGTAATGCACAGTGTGAGACCTCAAAAAGCTCTCTTCTTTTTTTTATTTGTAGTTATTCAATTACATTATTACAATTAATGAAAGAATATCTGCTCTCTTCCTCTTATTCTCCAGGCAGCTGTGTTGGGTTTTGGGAAGAAGAGATCGATGATGGAACTGCAGAATTTACAGGAAGCACTCAAAGTGGAAATCCAGATCCATCAGGTATCCTCACCACCCTCCCCACACACCAGATGGATGGAGTGTTTGAAGGGGTCATATTATGCTTTTTTAAAGATCATTATTTTGTGTATTTTGTGTAACAGAATATGTTGACATGCTTTAATGTTCAAAAAAACACATTATTTCTCAAATACGGTACATTATTGTAGGTCGTCTATGCCCCTCCTCTCTCAAACGCATCAATTTCTACAAAGTCCCTCCTTCAGACAAGCGCAGTCTGTTCTGATTGGCCAACTGACCCAGTGCATTGTGATTAGCCGAACACCGCAAGTACTCGTCAGAAATGTAACACCCCTTTCCATCTTCCCTAAATAAATGTAAAGACAGTTAATAATGTCCTTAGTTTTACCATCAGTTCAAGCCTGAAAGGGGAACAGAGTCACGGGACAGACACAGTGATGAAGCTTGTATGTGTTTGCAGTACACAAGCCACAGACTGTTAAAACAGATGACTAAATACATCTACTTCTGGAAGGCCAAATAAAGTGCTTTCGCCTAGACACACACATCATCTCCCTGACATGACTGCTTCAACACTAACTGCGGATACTGAAACCACGCCTTCTTTCTTTGCATGAACATTTAGGTGGCATTACGCAAATATTTCCACATAGTGACATAGATATGTGGGGTGTGTTTGAACAAGCCGTTTTAGGGGGGCGTGGTGGAGTCTTAACTTTGTTAAAGAATATCTCTTTGGATTTGAGACTTCAGTCTTTGCAACATTGCAACTTTACAGATCTTCATGCACCAAGAGCTTGTAACACTCCAAAGAGAAAGGAAAACTTGAAATCGCATCATATGACCCCTTTAATTGTTGCAGCTGTAGTACCTTCTTTGTCCTCTAGATGTCACTGCATCGGCCTGTTTTTTCTACTCATGACAGTGCTAAAACTTGTTCTCTCTTTCTTGCAGAAACTCGTGAGCCAGATGAAGCAAGATCCACAGGTGCGTCTCCCTCACTGAATGTGTCTGTTACTGTTTGATCGATACGCTCTCATATACCGGCCGCTGGACTAGTGTATCAGGGAGGAGTGTGTGTGTTCTTTGTACAGAATGCAGATCTGAAGCTGCAGCTCCGTGACCTGCAGGCCAAGATCACAGCGCTGAGTGAGCGGCAGGTGAGAGCTGCTCTCTGAGAGAACCCCTGCTGCCGTATCAGTGTTCTCTACGAGCTAGACGTGTGTCTTGATCAGTTCAATTACTTGGGGTCTGAAAGTCTTTATCTCCTCGTGTGTTTCAAGAAAACGAGGCGATCTTCTTAGGTTCTGCATCATGCCGTTGTTTTGTGTTGTATTGTGCTGAACATTTGTGGTGTGATTTGTGCGCTGTGGTTTTGTGTTGCCAAATGAATAATTTGCCAACACACACACATGCTCAAATCTATTCTCTCCCCTTTCATTTGACATTTCAATAACTGATGATTAATGTCTAGGAATGATTACATGGCATACTGTCCTTTGCTTGAGCTTACTTTACAGAACCCGAAGTTCTGTGGAGGAGATGGAGAAAAGATGCGTTGTAGACTGCAGGCAGCAATTTTAATTAGTATCTCAAAGCTTTTTAAAGTAACAGAACAGAGCAGCTGCCATCAATAGGAGAAAAACACACACCTGAGGTCTTTCTGCAGAGAAACACAAGGTCAGCCCTATAATCGCTGTGACCGTCTTAAAGCTTCAGCATTCAGAAATGTACCAACCAGCAGCCCTATTTTAACAAAGTGCGCTGCCTTCCTCGCTCGCACACATTCTGTGTCCGGTGGAGTTCTCTCAGATCTAAGAGCGTGTGAGTTTAACAGATGGTGGAATGAGCCTGGTAAAGCTGTAATCAGTGAGAGGACTGTGCTGGGCTTGTGTTCATATTCATTAATGTAACTGTCACTCTGTCTTCAGTGGTTACAGAATCAGCTCACACTCAGCTGAACACAAACAAGGAAGCTGCATTGAGTAAAGCCAGGCACTCTTACAGCCATCTGAAACTTTTGATATCTCCATCCTTCTGTCCACTATTTATGAGTGTTATGGATCCATACTTTTTTAGTGTTGCTTTGTGTACACATGCTCATGTGTGTGAATGTATGTGCAAGTTTTTTGAAGCCTGTAACAAAGACAGTGAATGGCTTCAAATAAACTGCATTTGAGGTATGTGAGGAATGATCGTGTCCACCATTTAGAATCACAGTCTTTTTTCTCAGTAGAGGTTCTTATTTGCACAGTTATAAGGGACTTCAATAAGTGTGCAAGTATGCAAATTGTTTGTTTATTTTTCATTCCTCTACAAGCAACCTCCATTTCTGTCCCATTCATCTTAATATGATTGTTAATTTGTAAAGAAGCTACTACACGTCATTAAAGCATGTCTGTTTTGAAAATGTTTTTCATAACTCTTTTGAGCTTATTATGCAAATTTAAGGCTCAGTGTGTTCTTGTAAATGCTAATGGTCTAGTTCTTTTGTGGGAACCCTTCTAAAATAGAAATCAAATTTTGATTGTATTGTAAATAGGAACAGATGAACATTTTAACCGTAGGTGAATTACCGTGCTACTAGCAGCACCAAATAGAATTATATAATTAATGGTGTTTCCTTACAACTTATCCATCTGCCATTGACTCTTAAAGGGAAAGCCCACCAAAAAATACAAATTCATAAAAATATTTGCGCAGAACACAAAGATATATTGGAAGAATGCTTCAACTGTTTTCGTTCATACAATTAATAGATTCAAACAGACAAAAAACACTGAAAAAATCTAAATAAGATTTGATTGGGGATGTAACGATTAACCGCGAGCCAGTTGAAAATCGATTCAAATATGTGACGATTCAAATCGGTTGAGATGACAAACACGGTTCATTTAGGGGTAGGCGTTTATATGAATGCATGTCTGAGGGGAACTAACTGTCTTTATAAAAGTTTAGATGGTTGTTATTTCTTTTCATCTTGCCTCTGTATAATGCATTAGGGCTGGACGATTAATCGAAAAGTAATCGAAACCAAAATTAAGAACCATTAACCGACGTAATTTTCACATGTCGGTTATTTCGGTTATTTCCTGTTAATACTTCCCCCTTAAAGGTCCCGTTCTTCGTGATCCCATGTTTTAAACTTTACTTAGTGTGTAATGTTGTTGTTAGAGTATAAATAATATCTGTAAAATTCTAAAGCTCAAAGTTCAATGCCAAGCGAGATATTTTATTTAACAGAATTCACCTACAACGAACGACCCGTTTGGACTACATCCCTCTAGTTCCTGCAGTAATGACGTCACTAAAACAGTTTTTTGGCTAACCTCCGCCCACATGAATACACAAACAGGGGGGCGTGGCCTTGTTGCGCTCCGACGGAGAAGAGGAAGAGCTGCGTTTGTGTTTGTCGCCATGTCGTCGAAACGCTGTTATTTTCATCTCGGAGTCCAATCATCTTTGTTTGGGCTTCCCAGGGACGCTGTACTTGGAGATTTATGGTTACAATTTATGTTTAACTCGGTTCCCGAACATTATAATCCACATGTAAAACTGTGCAGCACATTTTGCTGAGGACAGCTTCCTCAATCTCACAAAGATTATTCTTGAAAGATGAAGCAGTTCCCTCTTTGTCTGGAGAAGGCGTTGTTTATGGACCACAACCGGTAAGTGTATTGTATTATTTAAGTTGGTGCGTTTAACAGTTTCTGTAACTTACTACACAAAGGGCAACACTGTTTAGCTTTGTTAACTAGATGTTAGGCTGTGCAAAAAAACGAATGGGATTTTCATGCGCATCTCATCAGTAAAAACGCTCCTGTGATTATAAATACATCTCCAGCACATGCTCCTGCCCACTTGCTTCTCAAAACTAGTCCAATCGCGTTTCCAGGAGGGTAACGTGCGCTCTGCTGCTGTCCAATCACAACACAGGAACCGCTGGCACAATCAGAACTCGTTACGTATTTCTGAAGGAGGGACCCGTCTGAAGTCATCAGCCCATTTTTGTGACAGTGAAAACAGCGGTATACAGATAGGTGAATTTTGTGAAAAATACTGTGTTTTTTACACGTGAAACATGAACACAAGTTATATTGCACACTGTAAACACAATCAAAGCTTCAAAAAAGCACGAAAAACGGGACCTTTAAAAGCGTGTGTAGCCACATGATTCTACCAGTCAGTGGCATAAAAGCAAAACACGGAGGTGAATGCCGGTTCAACACATAGTGATGGCGAGCGAGCGGTGAGCCTTGAGTCTTCACTAAACTTTGTCAGTTGTATTTGTTTTATGGTTTGGACGTTCAAGCGATTAGACGATCGGATGTGTATTATTATATCGAGCTCCCATGTTCGCGCAGCTGCATTGTCTCATAGCTGTGAAGATCGCGCGCACAGAGGAACGCAGAAACTAATTGTCAGCGCTGTCCTGTGATTTATCACTAAAGTATCTTAGAATCTCAAAACTTATTATAGCATATTTTTCTACTTTTGAAGGAACTAGGCTATTTACAACCCACAGCTTCAAAATAATACAGAGACGGTATGACTAATTCACACATGCAATCACTCGTACTGGTACTGTGCTAATTTACCTTTATCTGATCTTTATTTATCTCTTACACCAAGCAATAATCTGTAAGAAATGCTACTAACATAGATAAAATAACTGCTGATAGTGAGCTATGATCGCTCTTTCAATAGGAAAAAATATCCCACCTTTAATAGTCGATCTCAACCGTCTGGCTGAGGCCAGATTAAAGCCTGGAACACACCAAGCCGACAAGTTTTTGTGCGTCGGCCGACTAAGTTTCCTCAGTGTGTTCCGCACCGTCGGCTGAAATTGGTCCTTGTCGGCTTTTCTTCTGCCGATTCGACATGTTGAATCGGCGTCGGGCCGTCGGTGAAAGAGGGAACTCTGATTGGCTGTTCAGCTTAGTGAACGAGTCAGTGGACAAGAATAATAGCAAAACAGCGAGCAAAGTCAAAACGGTACAGATAGAGGCTGTTCTAATGATATGTCATCTTACCTGATTGTTCCTTGGCGAATATTTCAATATTAACACGAGAGGAGTGGAATAAAGAAAGTGTTTAGCAGGATTAATATTCAAAACAGTAAGCACGCGCTGCTTTGTTTACGGCTTGTATAACTTCAGCCGGCAGCGTCAGTTTCCCTTTATGAATGACGAATATATCTGCAGAAATAGACAGTTGTCTCATTTACACGCAGGCGCAGAACGCGCATTCTACATAACAGTCGGCAATAGTTCTCTCGTGTGTTCAAGTGCAGCTTTTTACCCCGACGCGAGGCAACAACACAGTTGGCTTTCATCAGCGTTAGTTCGTCGGCGTCGGCTTGGTGTGTTCCAGGCTAAAAAAGACACTCAGGACAGTTGACAGAACGCTACTGCGTGTCGTCATGAAAGCGTATAATTTTCATGTGTTATTAAGCCTTGCCACTTGCAAATGTAACCATTCAAAAGACTTTAAAGCATTCAAACACAAGACACGGAAAAGCTGAACTGAGTATCTGGTTACTCGCGCGCTGTGTTCGGTGCGCACCCGGAGAGAGAGCCGCGTCTCACAGACAGTAACACTGAACCGAGCTCTCGTTTGCAAAGTTCTCCTGCACCTCAACGAGCAAAAACAAATCGCAGTTTAAACAAACAGAAAAGGATGTGTAAGAGCCCACTTCAGCACCGCGTTGTTCTGGTGTTTAGGCTCACGCAGAGAGAGGCATCTCAAATCACTTAAACAACCTGAATCGGGGCCTCGCAAACCCCAACTACGGCCCTGTTTACAGTACAAACCCTGTAAGTGAACTATTAGGGCAAAAAATCAAAACAGAAACAAAATAATCGTACATTAATCGTAATCGAGGTAAAATGTTCAATTAATAGAGGTTTTGACTTTAGGCCATAATCGTCCAGCCCTATAATGCATATTAAAGTTCATAAGTGCAGCGCTGCTTTGTTTACAACTGAAACAAGGAAACGCTTTAAGCGCCACCTGCTGTCAGAGAGTGAATCTGCATCTCATTCAGCTCATCTGCTGTTGCATGCAAATATTTTTATGTATAGTTTTGTAAAAAGTCAAACCATTCTGTTTTTGCTTCAAATTTCTTAATTATACAATCTAATTTAGATTAAAAACTGCTCATGTTGAATTGAATGCTGGATCTTTGTTTGGATCATGATTAAAATGCAGTGGTTGCCTCTAATTTTAAATTGAAAGAGAAATGGAGATTTATTTTATTTGTGTTATTTATTTATTTGATTTGGGGCTTGTTTTAAATTTAGTTTTATTTACATTTACATTCTATTCTGGCAATTGTTTTAATTACTGAGGATACGCTTGATTTGAAGAAGCAAACGTAGTGACATACCTTTCCTTGTACCAGACATTGTTCATAGTCACAGCTGATGCTAATGGTAATATATTACTGATAAATGTTCCTGTTATGCCATAATGCTTTTTTTTTTTACACTTAAGATGTTTTAGATAGCAGGATACTGTTGGCCCCCTGCCTGAGACAGAAAGTGACAAAGACAGAGTGATGTTCAGCTGTAGGGACTCTATGTTCCCTCTTGCTGTCAGTGCAAATGAGGCCAAATCCAACATCACAAACTCGCTTATCAACAGCAGGCAGAAAGAGAGGGTGTGAGTGAGGGAGATTTCATTGCAGGTTCAAGTGACAGAACACACAAAAAAATTAACATGCACTTGTTCTCTCTCTCTCTCCTTCAGAAAAAGGTGGTGGAGCAGTTAAGGAGAGATCTACTGGTGAAACAGGAAGATATGAAGCTGCAGACACTACAAGCCGATGGGCAAACATCTACCTTGCTCATCACGCAGACACAGACGCCTCTGCCTGCTGCCAGCCTCACTGCTCCACAGGTACACACACAACAGAAAAGAAGCAATATAGCAGGACTTCATACAGGACCTCTCTAAAAAGTCAATACCTTGTTTTTGCTGAACATTTAAAGGTTTACTTCACACGAAACCAAAAATAGCTTGTTTGCAGTAATGTGTTTCTGATGACTCAGATGGAGGGCAGGAAGTCAAAAGCACAATTGATGTGATGGAGGAAAGTCCGTACTGTACTGGTTTAGACACTATTACAAGACAAAGGTCTAAACAGAAAATCACAACATATGTTGGACATGATCCTTAGACATGATCCAACTAACCCTGATTGCAAACAACTATTTCGAAAGTGAATCCTTAATTTATATGCTTCTATATAATCCCTAAAAAGCTGTCACTCACTCAGTTTATCACAATCTCACAATGTTCTGTTCTTATCAACGGAGCCCTCTAAACTGCACAATGAAACTCTTATTTACATTGTGTCTGTGTGGCATTTAGCAGTGAGTGAATTCTGAATGTTTCACAATGAATGTGTGACAGTTGGCATAGTCAATGTATAGGTTTAAATATATCTTTATTATATCTTAATATATTATTAATATCTTAACCATTTGCACAAATGAGCATTATCTGACTCTGCTCCTTCCGACCACAGATGCAGGTTTACAAGCCACTTTTCCTGCGTTTTTTTAGTCAATTTCTTGTTTTTTTCCTACTTATGAACAACACCTTTTGGTACACTATAAAAGCTCCTTGTGGTTTCTCGGTTTGATCGATTTGAGCAACCATAAACAACACAAAACACGCATTTTGAGTTTGTGATTGTGCTTCCTATGTAGAAAATCACTTGCTGTCCTCCATCTGCACAGCAACGCAGTGACGTCAAGCTATTTGACAGTATTTGACAGACTTTCTTTCTGGGATCACAAAAGGAATGAAGACCTGGGCTGTCAAGCTCCAAAATGACAAACACACACTAAAAGTCTTATAAAAATGGTCCATAGAAATATTATGAGAAATTTTGGAATATCGTTTTGGTTATGCTTTTCTATGCAGTTAGGCTAAGCACAGAAGCTGTCAAGCTTCAAACAGGGGCACCATAAAAGTGGTCCATATGACTCCTGAAGCCATATTATACATTTGTGTGAAGAAGTTTAATTTTTGTTATCCACTTGAGATCTACCCTAACTCTCTTTGGCATTTTCTTGAAAGTCAATGAGAGAAGTCGTTTTTTGAATTGGCTGTTTTGAGTCAGCGGTCTGAATTATTCATTTATGAATCAAACTGATCTTGTGAGACTTGATAGCTACATTTACACACATCCAAGGAATCAAATTGATTTGGCTTAATTGGACTGAAAAACCTTTATGTAAACACCTCACTCGATCCAAATAACCTAAATCCAAATTAAATTGGAGTGGTGTAGACTTGAAATAATTAAATCAATAGTCAGACATCAGATTCAAAAATACTTTGTGCACATGCACAGTTTACATCTTGGGGATGTGTATATGCTTATTTACGTCTTACTAAATGGTCACTAGAGGAGACTGAGTATTTATGTATTTAAGTATCTGCTAAAAATACTGAAAGTTCTGACATATGTCAACTTTCTTTTTAGATACAGTGTCATGCGAAAGTTTGGAAACCCTTGCAGAATCTGTGAAAATATGAATAATTTTAACAAAATAACAGAGATCATACTAAATGCATGTTATTTTTTATTTAGTACGGTCCTGAGTTAGATATTTTACATAAAAGATGTTTACATTTAGTCCACAAGACAAACATTCAGCCAAGTATGGTGACCCATACTCAGAATTTGTGCTCTGCATTTAACCCATCCCAAGTGCACACACACAGAGCAGTGAACACACACACACACACTGTGAGCACACACCCGGAGCAGTGGGCAGCCATTTATGCTGCAACACCCAGGGAGCAGTTGGGGGTTCGATGCCTTGCTCAAGGGCACCTCAGTCATGGTATTGAAGGTGAAGAGAGAACTGTACATGCACTCCCCCCACCCACAATTCCTGCCGGCCCGGGACTCGAACTCACAACCTTTCGTTTGGGAGTCCGACTCTCTAACCATTAGGCCACGACTTCCCTATTGTCAAACAAGGGACTGAGATTGCTGAGATTATAAAATAACTACATTTAAAAGTTTGGGAACCCTTTTTCTTAATTCTGTGTGTGGTTACCTGGATCATCCATAACTGGTTGTTTGTTTTGTTCATGAGTCCCTTGTTTGTTCTGAACAGTTAAACTGAACACTGTTTCCAGCATCTTTTGCATATTTGCACTCTTTCCAGCAGTGGCTATATGATGTTGAGATCCATCTTTTCACACTGAGGACAACTGAGGGACTCAAACACAAATATTAAAAAAGGTTCAAACATTCACTGATGCTCCAAAAGGAAACTAGATGCATTAAGAACCGGGGGTGAAAAGTTTTGGAAATTAAAGATCAAGGTAAATTGTACTTTATTAGTGTTCCAGGAAACATACAAGTATCTTCTGTTGCTTCCGAAGGGCAGTACTAAATGGAAAAAATATATATTTCAACAAAACAAGAAAAATGTGGGCATCTTCATCCTGTTCAAAAGTTTTCACCCCCAGTTTTTAATGCATGGTGTTTCCTTCTCGAGCATCAGTGAATGTTTGAACGTTTTTTAATATTTGTGTTTGAATCCCCCAATTGTTCTCCGTGTGGAAAGATGTATCTCAAAATCATACAGTCACTGCTGGAAAGGGTTCAAATATGCGAAAGAAGCTGGAAAACGGAAGAATCTGCAGGACCTGATGTGAGTGAGTGAAGTGACATTCAGCCAAGTATGGTGACCCATACTCAGAATTTGTGCTCTGCATTTAACCCATCCAAAGTGCACACACACAGAGCAGTGAACACACACACACTGTGAGCACACACCCAGAGCAGTGGGCAGCCATTTATGCTGCAGCACCCAGGGAGCAATTGGGGGTTCGATGCCTTGCTCAAGGGCACCTAAGTCGTGGTATTGAAGGTGGAGAGAGAACTGTACATGCCAGCCCGGGACTCGAACTCACAACCTTTCGATTGGGAGTCCGACTCTCTAACCATTAGGCCACGACTTCCCCATGGATGGATTTTTCTGAAGAACAGTGTTCAGTTTAACTGTTCAGAACAAACAAGGGACTCATGAACAACCATCACAAAACAGAAAGACAGTCGTGGATCATTCAGGTAACCACACACAGTATTAAGGACCAAGGGTTCCCAAACTTTTGAATGGGTTTTTTTTTGTCTTGTGGACTAAATATAAACATCTTTATGTACAATATCTTACTCAGGACAATACAAACTTAAAAATAACATTTATTTTTTATGATCTCTGTTATTTTGTTTTCACATTTTGTCAGATTCTGCAAGGGGTTCCCAAACTTTCGTATGCCACTGTATGTCATTAAGTCAAAATAGAGCAGTTATACTCATGGTAGCTTCAGTGACATTATCTCAGTGGCTTTTTTTTGTCTTTCATTATAAGAAGAGTGGCCAGAATAGTCTGCAGAGCCTTAGGTTCAGTAAGAAGACCTAACCTGTAAAAGAAAAAAGAAACATGTTTACAACAGTGTATGTGTTTGTGACCCTGTAGAGCTCTGTGGCTCCTGTCATTGCTTCAAAGACTCTACCTCTGGTGCTGAGAGCTGCCACACACACCTCACCTATCATCATGACACCAGCACCTACTTTCACCGTGGTTACAACCCTCGGCAGCACACTCCTGGCAAGCCCTCCTAGCTCAGATCCTCAGAAGTCCCCAGTAAACTTCCAACCGGTCATCCAAACAACCAATCAGGGAGCAGAGCCACTGCAAGTCATACCCAACAGCACTGTTGTTGTAAGTATTTCTCAAGCTGTTTTGGCCCTCTTGTTATAGAACAAGAAGAGTTTTGTTTTCTTATTCTCCCTTGTTTTGCAAACTGCATGTGAATTGGGAGGCAAAATCGGTTTTAATATAGATCCCAAGAGCTCAGGGCTGCTTCCTTTAGATTTTAGACACAATTATTTCATTGCATCTGCCTCTATTTGTGGCTTAAATAGCTAAAGGTCTTTGTTGTAGGATGTGTGTTGGACAGGTTAGTGAAGTAAGGGTGTCTAAATGGTCGGTCTTGTCACAGGTGCAAGCTGCCTCCCAACCAATCAAAGTTCCTCAGTTTGTTCCTCCAGCCAGACAGACAACTCGGCCAGCCACTCTACCACAGGTTTGTTTCTACAGAAACCCTTCACACCCTACTGCCTGGCTGGACTAGTGAAAACCCCTCACTGCTGAGTGTTAGTGTGCATCTATGTGTCTTAGTGTTTTTTTCAGCTGCAGGTGTTACTTTTCTGTGTGATGTTTTCTTCATGCTCCACCTTGTCTTCTTGCTCTGCATTTAATTTCTCTGTGCTTACAAAATGTTTCATATATTAAATGATGCAAAGTGTTTTTTTTTATTTTTTATAATTGAGTAAATTACATACTTAAAGGTACTTTATCATGTTTTATTTTTTCTCTTTATTCAGAACTTGATGGATGCAAACTAAAAGATAAGGTTATTCATAACAAATAATTAAACATTTTATTGAAATGTTTATAATATAAAATAATAGTCAATACATAGACAACTTTCAATTATACTGGAGTGGAGCTGGTGTTAGTAGTATTGTGTCGTAGTAATGTAGTGAACGATTTTCTGTGCTGCTGTGTTAAACTGCTGGGTAAAGCATCACTTTTCTGATACCTCAGTCATTTTTTCACTGCTTAGGTCCACCTTTTATTTTCTCCAGTCATTCCACAAATAATTCTTCTCTTTTTCCTGTGTATATGTGAGCAGGTCAGACCAAAACCTCCAGCGTCTTTGTCTCCAGCTGCTGGTCAGGTTTCTGTGCACACCTTACAGTCACCGGTTTTACTGAGCACTGCCCTCCCTTCCTCTGGTCACGTCCAGCAGATGCGGATCCTCAATGGCCTGCCCTGCCCCAACAGCTCTAACAACACAAACATCCCGATCTCCCCATCTACACAAACGCAGCCATCTGCACAGAGACACACACAGCACTTACCTCACAACAGCCCAAGCTCTGACAACACGGTGAGGGGAATTCACATGAAGTGTGTTTAGGTTTACTCTAAAACATTCATCAGCTCATAAAACATTTCTTTAAGGAAAGTCAGTTCACTCAGCAGCCACCTTTGTCCATCTCCTTCTAATATTGCCTCCTTCTAATTCAGCAAGGACACGTTAAATTAAAATGTGACAGTAAAGACAAATTATTTCTATTTCAAATAGATGCTGTTCTTCTGTACTTTCTATTCATCAACTAATTCTGAAACAAAAAAATATATCATGGTTTCCAAAAAAATATTAAGCACCATTGATTTCGATAATTGATGATGATATGGAATGTTTCTTGTGCACCAAATCAGAATATAAGACTCATCTCTGAAGTGTTATGTGACACTAAAGACTATAATTGGCGTCACAGTAATACATGGCATTGTTTTAAATAGTTGTAATATTTCACAATAAAACACTTTTTATTGTTTTTCCGCAGTCCTGGTGAGCATAAGAGACTTTTTTCAAAAACATTTAAAAAAAAGCTTACAGTCCACAATCTTTTGAATTTATGTGTATTAAAACATCTTTGTTTCTGCTTCAGATACCCGCAGTGGAATATGGGACAGAGCCAAAGACTTCATTGCTCATCTCTCCAGACACGCCTACACACACTTCACCTCCACAGTCTTTAGATACGGCATCTTCACCTACCCCCACCAACACACACACTCCTGCCTCCAAACATCAGGAGAGCCCTCTGGTAAAATACATTTATGTTTATATCACAGTTTATAATGACGATAATGATAAGTATGGTAATGTAGTTTATGTTGATTAGATAATAGCATGCATTCTTTCCACAGAAACTGGCCTTCATGTTGTCTCTGGGACTGGTCACCCGTGACTATTTAGAAGGTCAGGAGAAAGAAATGTGTCTGTGTGTGGGTTTGTTTGTGTGCATGCATGTGTATTGACCTTTCCCGCTTTGCTTGGGTAGAGATTCAAAGCAGGCGTCAGGAACGCAAGAGACGAACAACAGCAAATCCAATATATAGTGGAGCCATGTTTGAACCAGAGGTAATCAATCAAGAGCAGTTCAGTGCAGACAGATTGAAAATATCCAATGGAATGAGCCATGCTTACATGTACATGCATGCTTCTGTGTTTCAGCGGAAGAAGAGCTCAGTGTCGTATCTGAGTTCCATAAACCAGTCCAGCAGGAAGAGAGGTGAGTTCAGTCTCTCTGTGCCTTTATTAGAGACTCCGCTGGAAAAAATCCAAGCATTGACATAACAGGTTGTTAGAGGTTTTTGCTTAAGCAAGCATCACTGTTGCTTTCGTTCTAACTTCAGGGAATTTAACTTGTCCTCCACCATTTCTCCTACTGACATTAATGTTGTGATGTAACTGATGTAGCGACAGATCTTTTCCTCCCAATTGTAACACATATCCGAGTGTAATAGATTATCAAAATTAAAACAATCTAAATAGAGGTGGAGACTTGGTTCATGCATTGGTTGTTGATTGGAGTCAGATCTGAATGGGAGTTTGCAGTGGATTGTATGAAAGGGACGGGGTTATAGTGAAAGAAGTCTTGTTGTTTCACTGAAATTATGGCATTTTGCTTGAATGTTTCAAGGTAACAAAAATAAACATTTTGTTATTTTGACAACGAGTTGTCTAGTTTTATTGCTCTAAAAATCACTAGCCAGTTATTATTCAGTTCTCTAAGCCCTGTTTTTTACACCTCTCCTCCTGAACTGGTCCACTCTGCTTTATTTCCATCAGTCAGTCTCCCTCTGTCTCACACAAGCACACATTCAGCAGTAATGACTGTTTGATTATGTAATGTGCTTACAGGCTCTCTGGAGTGTATGTGTGAGGCAGAAAGAAATGACCCTGCAGTGTGTTAAGTGGGATAATGACTGTCTTCAGGCTGCTGTAAAAGTGTGTACATTAGTAAAAGACTCAGACAATGTACACAGCCTGCTTTATAGATTAACCATCAGGCGAGTTGTGCACATCCTAAAGGTGCGACAATACAGTATCAATAGTGTGCCACTAATACTTGTATTGGGCAGACTCAAGTACAGAGACTAGGTTATCTTTTGATACTACTGACATGACCAGACTGTTGCATATTAAAGGGGCATTTCACCCAGAAATGGAAATTCTGTCATCATTTACTCACCCTCATGTTATTCCAAACCTGTATGACTGACTTTCTATAAGATATTTCGTTTTTTATTGTTCTTGTCTTTGTAATAAAAACCTTAACACTGACTTTCATAAGGGTGAGCAAATGAGTTTTCATCTTACAGTAAACTATCCCTGCAAGTTAAATCCTGAAAGAACTGAAGCTGTGAGCACAAAAGTTAAAGATGTGGCTTGCCTGAGACAATTATCTGTCAGAGAGTAAAGTGAGTATTAATTTGATTGAGGACAGAATCAGAATAACTTGCAGTAGAGCCAAAATTAAGCTTTTTGATTAAAATTCAAAATTATGCTTTTTGATATTTTTGGATTCAGAAGTTCCTGTCTCATTTAAAACCTGTTGTTAATATATTTGTTTGAAGGCTGATTAAAAGCCTCCTTCTCCAGTAGTAGTGTTTGTTGAGAAGCTATTTCTTAAATAGATCTTTAACACATTTGGGACCAGGTCATGTTTATTGGCTATATTGTTTAGTTGGATTTAGCTCTTGACTTGGCTCTATGTGTAAAATGAATAGAGCTAATTTAAAACAATAATACATTATTTCTTTCTTTTATTTGACATTGAAACTTTGCTACCCTGTGATAATGTAAAGATAATTAAAGATGATATTACATTAAAGATAATGTAATGTAATAGTGCTATGAGTAGTTGATGATAAAGGACTTGTTCTGTTAATGCTCAGTGCACACATGAATGTGACATTTCTGTTGATATATGATGCTGCATATTCACTTACAGACTCGTCTCAACATTTGACAGCATCTGTGTTAGCTGTAGATGAAAATAAGCTTCTTGATGCCTGATAAGCTTCTTTGAATCATTGCCCTCTGATCGTTCTTTGTTATTGGCATTTCTTATCCCCATCTGCCTAAAAATAATGCCTTCTGCCTTTATCAACTGATCTGAGGCCAGCTTTTGCAGAATGTGTTGTTACCCAGCATGCAATGCTTCCTTTTGTGATCTAACGTTGCTCTCTCCCTCCCAACCACCATCACACCACCCCCGCCTGCTCCTGCTACCCTAGCCAATGAGGACAGCTTGTCAGAGGTATGCTACACCAAAGTTTCGTCTTCCTTTTCCTTTTCTTTTCTTTTTCTTTTCTTTTGTGTTTTGTTTGTCCTTTGTTTCATCTCACCCAGGTCGCCTTTCTAAAAACTGCAGTATTGTGGAGCGGGGGCCCCTCCCCCCAACCACCAGCAGCCATCATTCTGCCTCCCCAGAGCTTCAGCGGCCCACCGCGGGCAGCCCATTCTCCCCTGCCCTTTCACTCACCCTTCCATCTCATTCACCCTCACCCAGCCCCAGCTCAGCAGGGGATGTAAGTAGCTGTGATAGTCCACTACAGTTACTAAGATAAATTCAGACTTCCCTATCCCAGTGTTCGCGGTGCTCACCAGCGACATCTAGTGGTAGAAGAGGTGCATTGAGACTTACATTGTCATTCATTTCATTTTTTGTACCATGCCATGTCACATTTCACTTTTGTCACTAGTCTTACAAAGCAGACAGTCTTTATAGAGTTAGTTTAACTTATGTTCATTCAATATAGACTTTTAATATGAATAGCATTGTTATTTCAGAGCAACATTTGATGAAATTGAAGACAAAGACGCCGCTATTTTACCTCAAACCAACCAAAAATGTTCTATTTACATATAAGCTCAGTTTAGATGGAATGGAGACTACAAGCATGAGGTTTTGACTGAGGAGTCAGTATTTAGTGGCTGCAGTGGGCAGCGTCTCGTGTGTGATGCTTGCTAATAATCTGGGCGTCATGCAGCTCTGCCTAAAACGCCAAAGCCAGAGGCGTGCGCCCACAGTTCTGCTGCTTAAGACCCCTGAAGTTGGAAGAAATTGATGCAGGACCTAATATTTACTCCAAATATTAAAAGCAAGAAATTTCCATCAAGACTGCTCCAAACTTTGCAAGTTTAGCTAGCTACATTTCTTTCCACTTCATTTAATTTCACTATTATGAATTAATTTCCACATTAAAGTTTATGTTTTTGTGTGTTTATGTACGTTTATGTTTTTGTGTGTATTACTTTGAATGCAATGCAGACTGTGAAGAATTGTGTATTTCAGTATCATTGAGTTGTTCTCGTTTTCTTCAGATTCTGCAGAAGGAAGATGCCATTGAGTGGCCAGGGACTCTTGCTATTGTCCATTCCTACATCTCCTATAAAGCAGGTAAGGAGTTTCACATATAACTAATGATGCTGTCTAGAAGTCTCTTTTTATGAGTTTCTTATGAAGTGCATCAGCAAATCTCTGATCTTTGGAAAAACTTAATTCTTGACTTAATTCTTCAAGCCATGAACCAAACCAACCAGCTCTGAGATGAACCACGACATTGCACACTTTAAGAAAAGCAGAAACGTATATGACAGTCAGGAGAAAAGATGAAAGTTGTAGCCTGTGCACTTAACATCTCTTTATGAACTACATAAGCTACACCTTTCAAAGTGTTGCAAATTATATAATCAAATAAATAATGGTAGTACAATGTACTACTCTGAAATACAGTACAACGAGACACACAAGGACAGAAGTATAATATGCTATTTGCTTATCAAGATGATAATGATATTAGATTTTATTAATATTATTATATTTGTCTCAGTGTTTGATTTGCTTTGAATACATAATAAAAATACAGACTCCGTAGAAAGTAGCCTACTTTTAAATATGAAGAGATTGAAGCACTTGAAGTAAATATGCTATAAAACCTAGCTCTTTCAAGAACATGTATCTTAAATGTGTTATAAGTGCCTTAAATGCTTACCATTCTGACTATTGGCTCCAACAAAAGCCTCCACAATTGATTTTTAACCTCAGCTCTCATGGTAGATCTGTTTCAAAAGGGTTCTACAGAATTATTGAAAATCGCTTTCTCTGTGGGGAAAATGAATGAGATTTTGACTTCCAGAGCACAACCTGTTCTTTCTGTAGTTATTTAAACATACACTCATTTCCCTGCAGCTAAAGAGGGAGAGAAAGATCGTCTGAAGACATGGAGCACAGAGCTGCGGCAGGAGAGAGAGACGCTGGAGCACAGAATCGGACAACTCAGCAACTCTATAACAGTGAGAGAATTCTTACGCTCATATCCACTTTTGTCTGCGCGATGAGTCATACCACTGAAATTACAAATCGAACTGATGCATTCATTTATTATTCCGTACCTCCAGAAGGCCACTAACTATATAACAATGAGATTTTGGTTGTATGAGTCAGCAGCACTGTGTCCTCTCTCCCTGCACAGAGCTGTGTGGACAGCAAGAACAGCGTACTGGCCCAGCAGAGAGAGATGGAGGCTTCGCTTGAGAAGATGAGAGGGCTGGTGCATCTGATCAGAGGGATCCAGTTGTCTCCCTTCATCTGCCCTGGGGTCATGGCGAATGGAGAAACCTCCCACAATGGAGCTTCCAAGCCCAGCAGCTTCAGCGCGGTCACCACAGACACAAACAACAACACAAATACCCTAACAAGCTCCTCAGAAGCGACGGTGATAATTAACACCCTCACAAACACGAGCGATACCTTTAAGCAGATCGCCACGAATAACAACCCAGAGGCTGCAGGTGCGAAGAGCGATGAGGGCAGTGAGGAGAGCGCACAAATCAACAGCACGTCCAGAATCAAGAGCCAACCCACAAATATAAACGCCACAGCCTTCAGCAATAACAGCAGCGACCAGACGCTTCTCAGTACCAACGGAGCCGTGTCCACAGGGGAGGAGAATACAAAAAAACACAAAAACAACAAGGACCTCAGCGTCATCCCACAGGCCCTCCTCGGCTCAATCCTACCCCTTACAGAAGTGTCAGAGGGGGTGAAATAGCATCTACTACACCGCCGCAGTTGGGGCCTAAAGCGTGCCAGTTAACAGTGTTGTTGTTTCGTGTTTTTGTTTCATCTCTTGTATCTATGAGGGACAGAAAATCCATAGTGCCATTTACTACATGCAGGAAGGAGGTTCCTAAAGTACCAGCAATGTGTATGCTCACGTATGCACACCGAAAAGATTTCTACAAAGAATAATGATATAGAAAAGAGTAATAAAATGTAAAGATATCACACCATTGTGTGCCTGATACAGTTGCCATAGCACCTCTGAGTGGGAACGCTTCTGAAGGCTGGATCGGGGTGAAGGTCTCGTCCTGCTAGATGAGTAGTGCAGCTTCCTATCAGGTCCTGTAGCTCTGATCTAAGACATAAGATACGACGTGTTGAGGAGTTCAGCGTCCGTTTTGTCTGTGAAACGTAACCGAGGTGCAGTTGTTTCGTCTAGTTTTCAGTTGTTGTGTCTCCAGGACGGAACTTGGAGCGCAAACACAGGTTCTTTGTCACACACTGACAGAAATACAGGTCTTCCAGGCGTTCTTCTGGAGGTTTAACTAGTATCATTTGCATTGTTTTTAAAAAGCGAAACACTTCTGTAAATACGTTTTGCTATTTTTTACCTTATTTATCATTTTCTTCTTTCTTACAAAAATATTCCGTAATTCTGTTCTGCCAAATAATCGATGCCACAGGGAACTGTTCTTTTACATTACTCTGAACATTAAATAGATATTTAAGAGTAGTAGAGTAGTATTTGTAGTGTCAGTCCTGATATGTCTGAGGTAAATTCTGACCATGCCTTATCTACTGAACAGATGTGATTTATTGAGAGCGTGGTTCAGGCGCCGTCACAGAAGGTAATGATTTGAGACGTTTCTCACATTACTCTCACTCCATTTCTACATTCAGAGGATTAACCCAGACTGTAGCAGGGGTCTCACGCCTTGCCCAACGGCTTGCAGTCAGAAATATCCCATAAAACCGCTATGCCAGTAACGTTATACTTATGGGCCAATTTAAGGGCTTCTGTTCTGTATCGTTTTAACTTTACTACACTGTTCTGTAAACCTCTCCAAAAGCACAGCACAGCAGGCGTATGTTATACAGGCCTAGCTCAACTCTTTCACTATCATCTCTTCGGGGCTCTTCTGTTATCACTTTATTTACCTTGTTGCATTTCTCTAACCGTTTCGGAGCTCTCGACGCTCTCTCACCGCTGTGCATTTCACAGTGTGTGACTGCACATGAACAAGCACAGACAAACACACCAGACCAGTTCTAACACCTGAGAGACAGCCGCCGTAGCATGAACACCGTATCATGTGCCAAGATGACACTTCCACAGTGTTTTTCTTTAAAAAACAAAACAAGCACAAGAAATAATCCAGAAACACGGTGGTGTCAAACACTCTTGATAAAAGACGTTTATATCTTCATTTCAGGTTTGTGAGTGTTTTCAGTGCTGAACATGAAGCTCTGGCCTGCTGTAGCCTCTGTATTATTTGCCTTAAGTTGTATAGACTATGTTAGGCTGTTTCATCATAGTGTTATGACCTGTCGGTGTCTTAGAGTCAGTTGTCAGCGAAACGTGTGCATATTTTCCCTTTTCCGAAACAGAACCTACTTTATCATCCAGTGTGTGATCATTCAGGTTGTGTTAGTGAGGACAGAGTCTGACCACTCCTCAGAAGAACTCTAAAGTTACGTCTTATATCAAAGCATAAAATAATTTGCCGGTTTGTTTATGAAAAAACTTTACTTTTGAGTTCAACCATTCCATCCCAGTCTGATGATCTGGGTATCCGCCTCTTATTTTATATCAGCATTTTCAAGAGTTTTCAACAATCCCAGAAGTATTGAACACATTTTGTATGATAGACGTTAATACTAAAACATATTTCATCACAATTGCGAAAATTCCAAAGTGATGTAGAGAAGCTGCGTTCTGTTCGGTGGTTTAATGGTATGTCAGATTTTCTAAGTGCATTGAAAAAAGAACGAAAAGGGAAAACAGCCCTTACATAAATGCTCATCTGATTTGACTTTTGCAAATGTCATCTCCTGTCCTTTAGGGGCCAAGAATCCTGAGGCCAGACGTGGTTAGTAGGACTGACTGTGCTTCTGTGACAGATGTTCCCTGAAGAGATAGATGGGAATCTACTGTGTCTCCTCATTCATGTTCCTTACACATGAGAATTGGGTATTGTGTCCCAAAGTGTATGAAGTCTGATCTCCTCAGATATTAATAACGTTTACTGAGAGCTCAGGCTTTTGTACATGTTTTTAAGATACGCATAGTAATGCTTTTGAAGATTCACGTTCTTACACCTCATGCTGTTACCTCATTCAGGTTGATGAAACACTCTAAAAAAATCAAGGATAGATTATTGAAAATATCAAGAACACAATTTACTTCAATTTGTTGTAAAAAAAAAAAAAGAAAAAAAAAAGTGTAGATTCTTTCATAATAGTTTTTAAAAGGGATGTGTATTGCTCTTTTCTTTCATTTTACTTTTTTTATATTTTGTATGTTTTGTTTCTTAATCTTGTGTGTTGCCTGATGTCTGTTTACCTTTTCTCATAGAAGTCCATGTGTAAGTTATTTGAATATATAACTTCATGAATTCTTTCTGTTGAGGAGGCTGGATATTACTGGAGCATTTGATCAATTTGTATTTATTTATTTTTACCATTTTTGCTAAATAAAATTGTAAATTAAACAGTCTGTTTTTCTCTCTAGGAGGAGTTCAGCGTTCTGTTTTACACTAAAGCAGCAAATATTAACACTGTCATTCTAATGAACATTTAAACAATACATGCACAATTAATAATACAACATTTAGCAGTATGATACACTCTCCTGTAACCCATTTTGGAAACAATTTACTCCACAGAGTGGATTGTGCACACTGCCAGGACATAGTAAGTCTAAAAACAGCTGTGTGAAATAGAGAAACACCGTAAAATTGGTTCTGTTCCCTCATGACATTTCAATCTAATGGAGGCACATGAGAACAGAATTGGATCAAAATACCAAGTTGGAAGACAGATCATCTGCCACATGGTGCGTCATCTGCCATTTTAGGCTCGACTTAATATTAGACAAGCTCAGTCTATCAGAATGAATTCAGTTCCTATAAATAAGCATTTGTGACTTCTCACACATTAAATTCAGTTTAAATACAGAATGAATGTTGCATTGGAATGACATCATTTATAGTAAAATTGATGCAAAGGAAGAGGTAAACTAAGTGGTCAATAGGATCCATTTTAAATGTTAAAGTACTTTCTCTTAAACTTGACTTTCTGTAGAGCAGTGTCGTGTAACTCGATTCCTTGAAGGCCTGAAGCCCTGCAGAGTTTTGTTCTAACACATATGTAGTTTTCAAATAAGTCTGAGGACTTGATTGGTTGGATCCGGTGTGTTTAATTAGGGTTGAATCTAAACTCTGCAGGGATCCAGCGCTCCAAGATTTGAGTCTGACACCCCTGCTACAGAGTATAAACTGTTTATCAAACATTTCAGCTTCTGACTCAATCAGTTGTAAGTGTGAGGGGAGACTGCCTGTCTCCTGCCAGGGAGTGTTTTAAGTCATTATTTTCACAATTTAGTTAATTCCTGCCAGTGGCCCATAAATTGCACACTGCACCTTTAAAAAAAAAACACTGATTTTTGGTTTTTTATCCTGTCTGTCATAAACACAAAAAGATCACAATGTTCATGACACTATTTGGAAATCCAAAAGGCACTTGTTGTTCTCTGAAAGGTTACTGATTACAGCACTACGGTTGTCATCTCTGAACTACGTTTAGTCTTTCTGGTCACCACTGCATGGTTTTACTCCGTGTGAGCTTGTTTTTGAGTGCGTGTCTCATCTGCAGCATCCGTGAGCGCTTGTCCATAGCCAGCAGATGACGCTGAAACTCCTGACGCACTTCACGCACCAGCTGCGCACACGCGGCCTCCACTGCTGAAGCGTCCTCTGCCACAGACAGCTCAAAAAAACTGCACCTACACCACCAGTGAAACCCTACCTTTAACACACACAGCAAAACCTTCTCATTCAAATAAATGATTTAATTGAGGCATTTCAATCAAACTGAAGATCATCTAAGTGTGTTCAGACTTTTTTTTTTATTAGGATGGATAATGGAGTTCAAATAACCTTTATTTGTATGTACTTCATACTATCACTCACAACTGTGCAGTTAATAGTAGGAATAAAGCATACTGACCTCAGGTCTGAGGCTAATGCCTGTCCCTCATCTGTCCTCACCACTCGGCCATTCTCCATGTCGCATTTGTTGGCAACGATGACTGTTGGAATACCTGGAAGACACACACACACACACACACACACACACAAAGACACAGAATGATGTAATGGATAACTCTGACGAAGAACAGACTGCCATTAAAATGACAGTACCTGAAGATGAATGGTGTAATAAAATACTGCAGAGTTGTAATCTATCTGTAATTTACAAACTTACACTCACAGGCTGCAGTTTACTATATTAAGAGTTCATGCCTGAGGTGAAATCTCTGAACCGAGACCAGTTAAGGCAGGCTGAGTCACACTGATGGATAACAGCACTATTTGCTAGTTGAAGGGACCATATACATAAACAAGACTGCTTGCAGTAGTGCTAATAGCAGAATAGTGTCACTATTTCTCCTTAGTTTGTGATCATTCACATCCACAATCTGAATGGTCTTACCAAGCGTTTGTTTAACGTGGTCAATCAGTCTCTTCAGGCGCGACACAGCCTCAAAACTGCCACGATCCGTCACAGAGTACATAATGAGGAACCCATCGCCCCATTTAATGGAACTCTCCAGAGACGACGCAGCAGGTCCCACACATTCCTGAAAACAAACACTTCTCAATCCTGGACTTAGAGTCGAAGCGCTGCACATTTTGGATGTCTCCATTATTTAAAAGGATAGTTTTTCCAAAAATAAAACCATTTTATAGATAAAGCAACCATTCAGTATAATTGACAGAAACATTATTTTGTGTTCTAAAAAGGAAAGAAAGTCAATCGGCATGGTGATGAGTACATGACGACATTTTCATTTTTGGATAAACTATCCCTTTACCCACACCTGATTTATATCATCAGCTTATTCAAAGACCTAAAATAGGTGTATCAAAGTCCTCCAAAATACCAGAACCGCTACTCTACTGCATTTACACAGACGGTGAAGCTACAGCCTAATCTTATGAATTAACAAGTGCTGCTCTACTGAGTAACACGATCAATGGCAGGCGGGCCTATGGAGTCAAAATAACGCCTTATATATACGCAAAAAAATTAAAATAAAGTTTTGCAAACGAAAATTAAAGTATTGAGGAAAATAAATTTGCTTTTTGCAAACAAAAATTAAGAATTGCAAAACATAAATGAAACAGCGCGAAAGCAATGATTTTGCAATACATATTTTCCATGGTCATATCTATTAATTTATCTGCAGCGCTGCTTTTATTTTGCGTGTCAATCTAGTTTGAGCTTGCAATACCGTTTTTCCTTTGCGCTTCACTTTTCTGCACATCTCTTTGTGGCACTGTTTTGACGTGGGGGTGGAGTCAAGGGACGGGGGCGTGTACAACATGCCTCCCTGGAAGTGACGTCATCGGCCCGAGACGCAGCTCACTGATCCAGGTCCTGTCATGATGAGCGAGACTTTTGAGTGGATCGTTTCTTTTTATTCAGTAGCATTAAAACATTCATGTTTTCGTTTTATTTACTTTATTAACAAATGTATGTGTATTAGCAGCGTTTGCTCAAGTTAAAGAAGTTGTTAACGTGAACATCTGCTGTTTATTTCTCTCGATGTGCACACTTTTATTGCATTAAAATGTGTATTGATTCATTTGGTTAACTGCAAGTGTTTGTTTAAAATCTCTTAACTTGTGGAGGACGCCAGCGCACAGAAGCTTACATAATGTAACTGGGAACGCTTCTGTGCGGTAACAACTTCTTTAACTTGAGCAAACGCTGCTAATACACATACATTTGTTAATAAAGTAAATAAAACGAAAACATGAATGTTTTAATGCTATTGAATAAAAAGAAACGATCCACTCGAAAGTCTCGCTCATCATGACAGGACCTGGATCAGTGAGCTGCGTCTCGGGCCGATGACGTCACTTCCAGGGAGGCATGTTGTACACGCCCCCGTCCCTTGACTCCACCCCCACGTCAAAACAGTGCCACAAAGAGATGTGCAGAAAAGTGAAGCGCAAAGGAAAAACGGTATTGCAAGCTCAAACTAGATTGACACGCAAAATAAAAGCAGCGCTGCAGATAAATTAATAGATATGACCATGGAAAATATGTATTGCAAAATTATTGCTTTCGCGCTGTTTCATTTATGTTTTGCAATTCTTAATTTTTGTTTGCAAAAAGCAAATTTATTTTCCTCAATATTTTAATTTTCGTTTGCAAAACTTTATTTTCTTTTGCAAAACGTAATTTTTTTTGCGTATATATAAGGCGTTATTTTGACTCCATAGCGGGCTGTTAAAGCTGCTCCAGCAGCCTGAGATTCAGCACAGCACACATGAAAGGAAAGGAATGGTTCAGAGAGTCCTGTGTCTCATCAGCGGTTTGACAAGGCAAGATCACCCTGCTGACTTTCTTTGTGTCTATGGATAAATAGGCCTGTAAAACAGCACAGCGGCATATGCACAGTGACAAAGAGATGCTCATTTAATTTTTTAGGTAAGAGCCAAAATACAATACAACAACATACTGCAAGATCAAATCTCAGGCACTCTGTACCTTATTAACAGTGTCTAAAATCTCCAGCTCAATCGCCTCCTTGTCCACGATTTTCTGACACCTGTAGGTGACCTCTAAGAGACAAAAAAAGTATATGGCATGTCATATGATGCAGATTACTTGAATACAATGCAGATACACAAATGTTTAGAGCATGAAAACAGCTTTACAGCATCACCGAGTTTGTGTTTCACTTGTTTTACCCCTTTTATGTTCATACTCTCCAATGAAACGTCTGGTGATGAATCTGACACACAGAGCTGGAGTTCAAAAGAGAAAAACCGATCTATTAAGAGTCATCAAGACCAACCAATAGTCATTAACCTCGAGAAGAAACACAAAAACAGCATTGTTACCTGTCTTCCCACAGTTATCTCTTCCCAGCACCACGAGCTTCGGCCTCAACATCTTCCGTACAGATTCTGACATGATCACTGTGGATAATATTATATCTGAATATAATAATAACAACACTTTTAGAGGCAGGCCAAATAAATGACCGCGGCTGCTGTTAGTAACATGTTCTCTTTCTCGTGTTGAGCTTGACTGCACTTCCGCTACGCTAAAGATGATAGATAAATGCGGCAGAGCAGATGCAAATTTAAGTATAATACAAAGTTAAAATACAAGGCACCGTGTTGAAGAATGAAACAAAGTTCCCCAGAAATACTTACTTTGCTCTTGAAAGTTGTTAAAAGTGTGAGCATCTATATCACTGTGTTCCAGTGGAGACTCTCGTGGAGATCATATGCTGCAGTCTCTGCTGCTCCTGCGCTCTCCGTCTGTCTGCTATTAGTAATTACATTAGAAATAGCGCGCGCGCGCGGACACACACACACACACACACACACTGCGGACAGCACACACACCGGACTCGACACACACCGGACTCGACTGAGAGACTCATTAAACAACCCGCTGATTTATCGCCTTTGACAGGTAGCCTCCGGAGCAGCAGAGACAGAACCATTCATTAACTCAGGCTAAAATTAAAGCTTTTTATTTTTGCCCTGATATATCTTTTACTCAGATTACAGAGCATCAGTGGGGATCTTTGAGGAAGATATACTTAGTAGGTAAGTGCTTCTGATGATATGGACTAAAAATTTTACAATGTGAAAGAAGCTTGAGTTCATGAATAACTAGCAAGAGGTTTGCCTTGTTTGGAAAGTCATTTGTTCCTGTGGAACTTAAGTTTTGAAACATAATGCACTTGACAGAGATATAAACAGACAAAACTACTTCTGATGTGTTATTTATTGATGTCAACATTTTACAGGTCTATGAGTTTTGAGTAAAATATATATACTTTTTTTTATTAGAATTTCAATAACTTGTAATAAAATACACTATTTTCATTTCTCATTGCTAAATACTTGTAATTACATTACAATGTAAGTGTACATTACTTAATACTATTTTTTTAACTCCAGCTTTGCAGTTTTTTGTGTTCACAGGACCAGAGTGATAAACAGCACACTCATAAAGGGATAATTCACCCAAAAATGCCATAATCATTCACTTTGTCATTCTAAAACTTTATGACTTTCTCTTTTCATTTTGAAAATTAAGACAATATTTTAAGAAACATCTCACTGTTTTTATTTATTTGTTTACTTACTTACTTTTGTCCATACAATGAAATGAATTAAAACTTTGAAATATCATCTTTTGTTTTCCACAGAAGAAAGAGGAGACTGAAACAAGTAAAATGTTAAATTATGATTAAATGACAGATTTTCCTAACTGAAATGATTTTGGATGAGTTCCTGTCGAACTCTGAGAGCTTCTGGGTCGACGGGGTCATTGAGATCAATATTCTCCCCTGATTGGTCCGTGGCCTCAGTCCTCTCAAAAGTCCAGGCATCAAGGCCAGACTGCAGGGAAATGTTATGTAGCACACAGCAGGCCTGGATTATATGGGAGCATTTCTCCGGGGAATACTGCAGGTAACCTTTAGCCCCATCCAGACACCGGAAACGCGTCTGAATGGCTCTGAATGTGCGGTCCACAATCTCATGCGTCGTCGTGTGGGCCAGGTTATAGCGGTACTCAGCAGGGGACTCTGGACTCTGCACTGGAGTCATCAGCCACTTCTTCAGAGGGTAACGGTTGTCACCTGGAGACAAGAGACAGAAAATACACTGACATTTTCACAGGATACTTTGGCAACGTCAAGAAAAAGTAACTACAGCAACCAAACTATGTGTCTCACCTAAAAGCCAACCTTCATCATTGTCTTGCTCTTCAAACAGCTTTGCCACACTGGATTGCTTAAAGACAGCTCTATCTGTCAGACTACCTGGCCAATGTGTCTCAGCGCTCAGCAGCAGTCCTCTGGCATCACATACTAATTGGCAATTGATTGAGTGAAATCCTTTTTTATTTACAAACGAAGAGTCATCTGCATTGGGAGCTTTAATGGCTATATGTGAACAGTCCACTACTCCCATGACATTAGGAATTCCTGCTATTCGGTAAAACTCCTCTTTAGACTGCTGCCTGGTGGCCTCATCCCTAGTGAAGCCAATAAACTCTGGTGCTTTCTCAATCAGAGCTTTAGTGACGTTAGAAACACAACGGCTCATGGAGGCCTGGCTGATGCCGATCGCGTCTCCCATCTTGCTCTGGAAAGACCCGGTGGTGTAGAATCCCAGGGCGGCGAGTATCTGGACATCTGGGCTGATGGCTCTGGATCTCTGTGTCCGTCTCAACAAGCTGTCCTTTAGCAGTTCCACTAGGTAATAAATGAACTCACGTGGGAAGCCGAATGTTGTCATCAGAAATTCATCGGACACTGTCTCGATATCGAATCGATCAAGTGTTTTGTGCCCCCGGCCATGCAGAAGCAGGTCACAGTCTAGGATCGCAATAGAGATTGCCATTCCACACACTCAGGAGGACCTGTGGACAGATGCCATGTGTGAAGGTCAGCTAGTGTCACGTTACGCCATGTCAATAACTAAAAGATGATACAGCCGAATGTTCACATTTCTAGGCTTCTCAGAAGTGGAAATTGTACTAGTTGGGTAAACATCTATAGTGATGGATGAAAACTACAACAAATATAATTTTTGCCTTCCTATAAAATCCACAATAGCATTTCTGTGACTTTCCAGAAGAGGGAAAGAAATTTAGAGAAACATGTCAAAATTGCTGTGACGCCCATTGTATTAGGAACTCATCAGCTTTTTAGTTTCTGTCATTTAATGGCAAAGGAATAAACCACAAAATGATAAATGATTCTGCATGCGCCGCTGCACTGATTTCGCCAATGTGTGACTGCTTACAACACAATCTTAAAGCCTATCTTGACCTAATCACGTATTTGTATTACAGTAAAGTTACTTATCGCTCTTAAACTGAGCTGGTAATATGATCCAGTTTGTCGGCTCAGCACAGTATTTTACACAAAACCGACCGTGATCTCATAGTGAACAGATGTGATGAACGCAACGGCAGTGGAAACAGTCAGATTGACTGAAAATGAGTTGATCGTTACCTGCTGCACTGGAGATTGTTTGTGTGCGCCGACATCGAGATGTGACGTCACGCACGGAACACATTTCCAGTTCGAGGGCTACACTTTCGATATTTGTATTGGTTGTTTTAAATAATAAACTAAGAGCAGGCCCATTCATATCATAATATAACACATATGTGCATATAACTGTATTATATCTCAATTGCGTACAGTCATTTGACTATATTTAAAAAAACAACGAAAGTGGCGAGGTTGAATCGGTACAGGCTACACGTCATTCCTGACCTACCCAAACAAGAAAAATAAACAAAAACGGGGAGCTTGTCAGCGTGTGACGCTGTGGTGCTACGATGTGATTGATTAAAAATACAGGATCGTCAAGGCTGTATTTGATCATTTCACGCAGTCAGTCACGCTGTTTTGCTGTTATCGTCACACTCTGCGTGTTAACAGCTGAATCTCCGCTCGGTGATGAGCTGTAAGTATCTGCGCATGTTTTGCTAAGGGGTTAGCACTGGCTGCACAGACAGACAGATGACTAAACTATTTGAGATGTTTTGCTGTGAGAAACAAATGGACTAGCAGCTGTGGGGTCACACTGATTCTTATGAAGGGGTTTTAGTGTTGTGTTTTTTATTATTATTATTGAGTAAAGTTAGAGGCGAGCTGCCGTAGAGATGCGACAGTATTCATGAAGACACCAGTACTTTCGTTAATTATTACTATTATTAGAGTCGGATGGCGCAAGATGACCCCCACCTTATTTTTCCTCTTGATCATAGAAGCACATAAGTCCCTAGTGGCATGTTATTGTTATTGTACTATAATAATGTAATATGTTTTAACAATGGTTACTGAATAATAATATGCTAAAACCTGCTTTGTCTGTTGTTTGTCTGTCATCAGTCTTTCAGATATTCAACTAAATTGTCAAAGTACAATTTTTAATAGAATAGAACCAGATGATGCAGTATTTTACATACATATCACTCATCTTTTACATGTTGTATCTAAATATGGTACGATTTTAAAATGTTAAATCAAAATGTGCATTATTATTATTATTAAGGGGGCTTTTTCCTTCATCGTATCCTACTAATAGTCCTGACCTTCAGTTATGTGTATTATGTTCCTTTTTTATTATTGTGTTATTTATATCAGCTTTTTTCACTCTTCACTGAGGAAAGTGTCTTTAATTTGTATGTCTTAGGCTTGTGCGACAATGGATAGTGAACTGAGCTCACAGGACAGGAAAGACTTGGATAAATTCATCAAATTCTTTGCCTTGAAGGTGATTGCATTAATTGCTACAATGCTAAGGGTATTGTTTCATTCATGAAATCTGTTACCCCATGCAACAGGGTGATGATATCCTTTGCTTTATGTGTGTGTCTTTCAGACAGTGCAAGTTATAGTTCAAGCTCGGCTTGGAGAGAAGATCAGCACTTGCTCATCTTCATCACCGACAGGATCAGACTGGGTAAGACACCTCCAGGACGCTTCACTTACAGAGGTCCTGTTTTCTTCATCATAACTAATGTGAGATCTGCCTGTCTGGTTGTTTTCATGTTTTTATCAAGTTTAATCTGGCAATAAAAGACATCCCAGAGGTGACTCATGAGGCAAAAAAAGCTCTTGCTGGCCAGCTGCCTGGCATCGGCCGATCCATGTGTGTGGAGATCTCCCTCAAAACCTCAGAGGTCTAGTCTTTCTTTTAGTTCACCATGACAAAGATATAAATATTAATAAAAAAATGTTTACTTGAGTATTAACAAATTGTGTTTTCCCATGCAGGGAGACACCATGGAGCTGGAGACGTGGTGTTTGGAAATGAATGAAAAGTAAGCAAGCCCACACAGTTCCCCTTCATAGACAGGAGATTGATACATTATTGATAGAGCCAGTCAATATTTACTATAGCAGGGCATAACTAGGGTTTGCATTTTTCCAGGTGTGATAAGGACATTAAAGTGTCCTATACGGTTTATAACCGTCTGTCTCTGCTGCTCAAGTCTTTGCTGGCCATCACAAGGGTGACTCCTGCTTACAAGCTTTCACGTAAACAAGGACATGATTATGTCATACTCTACAGGTAATCAACACACTTTCTTCTTGCACCACAAAGCTCTATATTGCTTGATACATGAGTTCATATAGAGAAAAAAACAGGATGTCATATGTACAATCCAATCTTATTAATATCTCTATGGTAGGATCTATTTTGGAGATGTCCAGCTGACAGGTCTCGGGGAAGGTAATATTATGAAAGATTCTCTTCAGAATGCTAATAAAGGATTTGTAGATGTTCTGTAGTATTTGTTTATCCTCTTCACTGCTTTCTGCAGGCTTCCAGTCCGTGCGGGTGGGTGTTGTAGGCACTCCTATAGGCACCATCACTTTGTCCTGTGCATATCGCACTAATTTGGCCCTCATGTCTTCAAGGTATATATTATAGCTTCCTGTATTCAACACATTCAAGTATTTGGATATTCTGGTTATTGTAGTTTTGTAGTGTTGTTGTGCAAGAAATTGTCCTTGTGTGTCTCACAGGCAATTTGAGAGGACAGGCCCTATCATGGGTATCATCATTGATCATTTTGTGGAGCGCCCCTTCACTAATATGGCACACATGCATCCCTGCACTTACAGGTGCGTAAAAATCCTAGATATGGTATAGGAATTAATACTTTTTATTAAAGCTTTTATTCAGCATGACATTAGTTGATCAAAAGTGGCAACGCATACTTTTACATTGTTACAAAACTAGGGATGTAATGATGCCAAGCTGGTTGAAAATCGATACAAATATGCAATGATTCAAGTCGTTTGAGAAGTTAAACGAATCACAAAACAATTTGTGGTGGGGGTTTATATTAATGTATCTCTGAGGGAAACTGACTGTATTCAGAAAATTCAATGGTATTTTCTTTTCATCGTGCCTCTGCAAAATGCATATTAAAACAGTATTTAAAAAAAACAGAGTGCTACTGTGTTTGCAGCGATAACCTGCAATAAAGGAAACGCTTTATCGCTGCTGTTCCATAAGCGCCACCTGCTGTCAGAGAGTGAATCTAGCTCTCGTTCAGTGCATCTGCTGATATTGTTTGTAGCATAATTTCACAAAGCTAAAGTCAGACCATTCTGTTTTTGCTTTAAATTTTGAAATTATACAATCAAATTTAGATCACAAACTGCTCATGCTGCATGTATTGTTTGGATTGTGATTATAATGCAGTGTTTGCCTATACTTTTAAATGGAAAGAGCACAGACAAAGCCTAAGTTTGTTTATATGAGATTTATTTTATTTTTATTATTTATTTTTTTGATTTAGGATTTGTTTTAAAAATACAGTTTACTTTTGTTATCAATTATTTGACATGAAAGGTGTATAATTTTGTCTGAGAAATTATAAAAGGACAGCTTTTCATTTATAATTTGTCGTAAATGTAATTTTGTTAAAGAAAATCGTAGTGTGAAATCAGTATTGTGAATCATATTGCATCATGAAATGACTGAATCATTAACATCCCTATACAAAACATTTCTCTTTCCAATAAATGCTGTTCTTTCTATTCATCAAAGAATTATGGAAAACAATATATCATAGTTCCTACTTATTACAGAAAAAAAAATGCTAAACTTTTCAACATTGATAATAATAAGAAATGTTTCTTTAGCACCAAATCGGCATATTAGAATGATTTCTGAAGGATCATATGACACTGGAGTAGTGGAAATTCAGCTTTGCCATCACAGGAATAAATTTAATCATAAAATAGAAAAAAGTTATTTTAAATTGTAATAATATTTCACATTCTTACTGTATTTTTGATCAAATAAATGTGGCCTTGGTGAGCATAAGAGACTTCTTTCCAAAACATTTAGAAAATCTTACCAACCCCCAAACTGTTGCATATATTGCAGTGTAGAATATCACCTGAATTGTTATTTACAGTCAAATTTATATTTAATTTTTTTTTATTGTAAAGTAGAAAGTAGTTTTTTTTTCAGTGTTCAAAATGAGTTGGAATCAAACCATTAATACCAGAAGTTAACCTTTACATACTGATAGTACAAGGATTCAAGCTGATAACTCTGCTTTCTTGTCCTTTGGCCTGTTCTCTTTTCTCTCTTAGAGCCCCTGGAGAAGATGAGGGAGGGACTTATGCAGGAATAGAAGACTCTCAGGAGGTGTGCACCACGTCCTTTTCCACCTCCCCACCATCACAGGTAATGGCATCACTATCAACGATCCATCTATCCCATTAAAAATAACCCTTCACCACCTTCCTTGTACAGGTCAGGCTTCAGTACAGGTGCAGTGCAGCCTGCCATAAGAGATTAACTGTTAACCTTGGATAAGCTGTTTTCATTCATGAGTCTCTTTCAACTCTTCCCTGATGTACAGGTCTCATTCTTTATATGGGGTTTTGCTCCAGCCATAAATATGACCTGAGATTGCTGCTTAGTACAGTACATATCTTCCCTATTCTTAGGTGTTTTCTTTCATTATTTTTCTCAGCTTTTGGTTAGTCTGCTGTCTCGATCAGTGTCATTTTAACTAATATATATATATATATATATATATATATAAATATTTTTAAAAAAATACTTAAAATTAAACAGTAGCACACAGCTACAAAATGTTCTAAAATTTAAAGAAATTTTAGGAATAAATGCTGTTTTAAAATATTACTAAATACTAAAATAGTATATAAATAATACTAAAATAACATTGGTCTTGGTGTACTTGCTTTAGTATTTACCTTTCCACATAATGCTTGTGTAGTATTGGAGGTTGCAGAAAACTAGCATTAAAGTCATTTATGTGACCATGGAATCAGATTCTCTCTCCCCGTTATCTCTTTCTGTGGTAGTGCTTTCATTTCTATTATTGCTTTTGTTTTCTTTCTTTCTTTCTTTCTTTCTGTGTGTGTGTGTAGTGTGTGTGTACCGTAAGTCAGGCACATTTTAAGACACCTAAGCCGGCTCTGATGGCCACACTGAAGGTTCCCCTCATGGGGCTTGGCATCTCACAGCAAGTGAGTCCAGTATGTGTTTGTGAGAGAAGTGTGTGTACACGCATGCAGCTGGTAGATTAAGTACAAAGTGTGTGTGTGGCCTGCCCCAGTTACCTATACTCCACTGCTTACCCTTCATAACCTTGTATAACCTTTTAATGAAGAGGGTTATACAGTACCACTCACACAAGAGATTGTTTGAGCACTGCTCTGACAAAAGCACACAAATCACTGCTGCCTTCTCCTTAAACTGAACTGCCTGCTGAAGCATTTGTGTGTTTGCTCTGACTACTACTCTGATCCTTCTTGCGCTCTGCTCTGCAGTGAGGTTTTAACAGGACCAGATTTAAAAAGCTGTCCTCTTAATCTGACATTTGTCTCTTATTTGTGATATGAATCTCTCTGTCTCAGCTGTACAGCTCTCGTCTGTCATATCAGACTCCGGCTCTGGGAATTGTGGATTTGTGCCATCCTACAGCTTGTACTGCTGCTGCACATCCTCACCAGGTACGGCACACAGTGCGCCAGCGCATACACACATGCAGGAGCCCCACCCTCACTATCATAACTTCATGCCCTTGATCCCTTCTGATGTAGAACAGCTGCTTGGAATTACTTGCACGTGTCTACAGAAATGAGTTTACTTGTGTCTTTCTGAGCTGACTGTGGTGGCCATGTATGTGTCTCTTCCAAATCAGATGGTTGTGCCAGGTAAAGAAGGTGGAGTCCCACAGGTGCCGGCTCAGCCTAATCATGGCACTGCAGCTGAGCATGGTCGTATCCCATCATGCCCCAATGGTCAGTCCCCTCAGCCGGCACAGCCCACATCCTGTAGTAGGTAAGAGTGTGAAGAGATGTTCAATACTGATTTTTTCATTGATCAATTCAGCAACATTTGATTCCGTGTGTGTGTGTGTGTGTGTGTGTGTGTGTATGTGTGTGTGGGTCGTAGCGAGGTGAAGACTGTGTTCTGTGATGCTCTAGAGACCACCTTCACCAGGAAAGTTGGTGCTTTTGTCAACAAAGCCACCACTCAGGTTAGAATATACTTATAATTTATAATAACCTACTGAACAAAAATGACCTTATTGTATATTGAAGTAGTTCTCATAAAAATCAACATCAATCAGATATGCTGATTTGGTGCTCAAGAAACATTTCTTCTACTTCTTTTTGTAATTATTGTACGCTGAGCAAAATTGTGCTCCTTAACATTTTTGTAGAAACTGTGAACTTTTCAGAATTTTTTGTTGCATAGAACGATCCAAATAACACCACTTATTTGAAATAGAAATCTTTTTAAATGTCATAACTGTGACTTTTGATCAATTTAATGCATTTTTATGAATAAAATGATGAACATTGAAAAGTGATGAACACTGTCATGTTCAGGGAGAAATGCATTCTGATGTGTTGTGTATGTGTGGAACTCAGGTGACAACAACCAGCCTGGATCTTCCTTTTGCTGCATTTGCTCCAAGAGCCTATGACCTGGAGTTGAACGACCCAATGGTATTAAAACCGAAAAACACACATGCATACTATGTATTTCAAATTAAGAAAACCCACTTGGACTCTACGTTTCCTTAGTGTGCAGCTGCATCATCCACTGTCTCCTATTTAGAGGTGTTGTTCTCTGTTTGCAGGTGCACCCTCCTCCATCCCCAGCTCCTTCGTCTCCCTTGCAAGGCAGCCTGCACTCAAACAGCTCGAGCCAAAGCGGGGGGCAGCCACAAGATGACTTTGTCATGGTTGACTTTGTAAGTACACCAACATATAATAAAAATTCACTTCTCAAGATCTGCTGAACAATTGAGAGCTATATAAAAGAGAACACACTGAAAGGCACTGCATCAGTACAATGAGTGAATTTGAACTGATAAGTATCATTAGAGAGATGGGTTCTGGTTGGCATTTTGTTGTTTTTAAATTCTCATGTGAGCGGTTTGATTTAGGGCTGCACGATTACGTCAAAAATCATAATTGTCGATTATTCCCTTGAAATTGTAATTGTGATTATTAATTATGATTAGCACAATTTACATTGAATGCACTAAAAAGCACTAAAAGTGTTTTCAGTTAGTGTTTTCAGCTTGTTTATTTTCATATAAAAATACGGCATGCAGTTGCATCAAACAATGGTATAAATATCATTCAGTGTAAATTGTGATAATTGTAAGGGAATAATCGACAATTATGATTTTTGTCAAAATCGTGCAGCCCTAGTTCATATTATGTTTTAAAGACCAGTTCTGTGTTTGTGTGCCAAGCAGAAACCAGCATTCTCTAAGGATGACCTTTTGCCAATGGATCTGGGAACTTTCTATAAAGAGTTTCAAAACCCCCCTCAACTTGCAAGCCTGTCCATCGATGTCAGCGCTCAGTCTATGGCTGAGGATTTGGTGAGAAACAAACACATTTTCATCACGGCACATACTGAACATTTTTGCAATCTATGTGGGACAGGTTGACCTTTAAAGCAAGAAAAGCATGAGAATATACACTTGAGTAGAGACACTGAGAGTATTCATATAGGTATGATTACATTAGTAATTTTGTAGCACCAAACCATTGTGTAGATAATAAAAATAATTGCAAGTATTGTTTATATGTAGTACATTCATGCCGTAGTATGATGTTAAAACTTCTGTAACATTGTAATGTGTTGATTATTAGTTGTTTGGTAACATGAACGTATTTTTGCAGGATTCTCTTCCAGAGAAGCTGGCTATTTATGAGAAGAACATTGATGAGTTTGATGCATTTGTGGACACTCTACAATAGAACAGAACAGAGATTGCATCCTTCACAACTTCTTTACTCTTCTTGCTTCCTTCACTGAAGCATCCCTCATTGGATGTCTTCATTAACCCTGTTTTGTGTCAGTTTTTCCTTGTGCAATGAGCTATGAAGAGAATCATCGTTCAAGAAAAAAGTGAACTGAGGTATAAAGAGAACAGCATCTGTTAAAGAAACTGAGCAACATAAAATTTCCAACACTTGTATTTATTAAAATAGCAGAACTGTGTAAGTAAAGCTCACTGTAATGAATGTATAAACCGGTACCAGCCTTTATTTTTGTTTTTCTCATCACGACAACACACGTAGTTCACTGATTTCTGTCATTGTACTGCTGACTCCATACAAATTCTCTACAGCTTAAATGTGAGGGGGAAACTTGAATCATCTAAGAGTATGTCCACTTTTGCTTTATAGAGTTAAACATGAATGACACTACAGTGAATATTGACAACAGTGAATTGTGAGTCTGTGTCTGCTTATCTGGTTCTTGTAAATGCATCTTACCTTAACTTTTCATCCTTTTTTAAATTTTATTAATTAGGGACAGTTTATCAGTACTACTTGTCAGTTTTTTAGATGGTGAGGAATGCCTTTTTCCCCCCTTTTTTTTCTTTTAAAGCTTATGTTTGGCAAGTCATTAGGAGCTGGACCGTCTTTTATTATTTTAAGTGTCTTCTTTCTCTCCTCACTTGGTTAATATGGCATGTAAATGTTGGGTAATAAACTGATTTATTTCGGACAAACCTGTGCTTGTTTCCCCTGTATGCTGAACTCGTCAAAAAACATTACGCAAACCTTGTAGTTGCACTAGCTAATGAATATTCGTTAGCTCGACGTTCGCCCAATGGAATGTCGAAGGCTTGGCTTATGAATATTAATTAGGGTGCGTTACTGAAAGGCAACCAAGCAACGTCTCCAGCGGCTATTTTCATAAAATTCATGAGCACGCCTACATCCTAATTGGGATGAAAACTTCTTTTGACAGCAGTTGTGAAATGTTTATCTCTTGTCCAGCTATCGTAACACCTATATGTAAACTTGACTGCAGTCTTTATTCCTTTTTAAACGCGGATTTTAAGTGCTCAAAAGAAAGTTTTACATAAGTAACGTTAAGCGTACATTTGGTAAGTCCTATGTTTTCTCTATAGTAGATGTGTACCCTTCTGAGTTCTCCGCGTTTTGAAAGATCGAAAAATAGCCGGCATGGTACACTCGTCCTCTATAATATAATAACGAATATGTAATATGTAACTTAAAAATATTCGAACTATCATGGCGCCCACCCCATCATTGCCTGTAGTAATGGGGACATTGGATTAGCTAAAAAAAAATTTTTACTGTACAGTCATTGATATGGTAGATATGCTGTGTGCTGTAGAGAGCAAATGTTGCGCCTGGGAGAGTTGGGAGTGGGATCCGGACAGTAAATCTCCTGATGCTCATCTGTCTCTGTGCCGACAAGCTGTGTATTTTCATGTCAGTCCTCTGCTGGACAGTCAGGGTACTGCAGGGGTCAGAGGCACCAAAGGTGAGATCACAAGTCAGCTAGTTTTATTATTCAAGTACAATCTCACATTTAATCAAGATTAACAAGGGAGGAAGCGTACAGAACAATTAGACCATATGAAAGCACACAATGCTTTTCTTTTAATCATTTTAACGGTGTTTATTTTATTGTTATTATCAAAGGCATCGACAGCGAGAGTTGGGGTCTGTCATACAAAGGCTTCATCTGGCATAACAGAAGGAGTCACAAATACACAGAGCCTTTTTATGAAAGAAATACAGTCCTTGGGGTTTTGCTGGACTTGAGCGCTGGAACACTGACGTTCTTCTGGAATGGAGTGAACCTCGGGGTGGCCTTCACTGGCCTGGAGCAGGTACTGTAAATATCACTGCATTGAGGATGTGGAAGTACTGGATGTAAGTTATATGTGGGGATTTATAATGCTCTTGTAACTTTTGTGTTCCTTTCAGGCCAGCGAGGCTCTGTATCATCTGGTGAGCTCCACGGCTCCTGAAACTCCAGAGAATCTCCTCCCTACAGGAACAGTGCATTCACATCATCACACAGTCCCTCTCACATTATAGACACGCACACGAATTACCATTACCCACATCTCTGCTCTGTCAAATACACAAACATGTGCATTTATAAAGGAGGTATGACCTGTTTCTGATTCATTTAGAGCATGCCAACCTCAAATATCAACACAAATATGTCTAGTGCAGCAGATCCATTTTATATGCAGCCTACCTCAAAAATTATATTTTTATTACTTCAGCTGAACAAAAACAACATGTGTGACCCCAATGTAATCATATTACTGTTTGTATTCTTAATTTATATGCCATTTCTGCATTTTATAGATGATGTTGTTGGCAATGATTGTGTACCAAAATAAGATGTAATTACCTGTATTTATAATTATTTGTAACTTTTTAGGACCAAATATGTAAAAGCCAATTAAATATAACTGCCTGCTTTAATATGTATTGAGAAAACTGTGGTAAAAGTGTTTCTATTTGCTCACCAAAACCTGTGGATGTTTAAAAAAAAAGGGGGGGAGGAAATATCACACCATCTCTAACGATTTATTACTCTGAAATCACAACATGATATACAAAAGTAAAGATTTCAAAAGCACAGAATACACATTAACAGCCAAAATGGAAGAAAAAACCTTCACAAAAGAAGTAATGAGTTCCACCTGGAAACCAGATATACACGTCTACAGTACAGGGGAACAGGGAGGTGTTTGGATACAGATACAACAAAATGGCACAAAGTCTACAGATCTGTCCAGAGAAAGGGAATTTAACAGCTAATATCATCGCCAGTTCACTCCATTAAGGCACACGTACACTTGGGTTTGAGGGCGCTTGTCTAAAACTATTTAAGCCACTGGTTCACATGTCAATGCTCGGATGGATTGACATGAACAGGACGTTTACATGACACGGTAAACAGTTACAATTTTATATCAAGGCTAATGACACTTACCCAAGTACCTGCTTTATGGTTCTCTTGGATTTCAGACCCATGAAACAAGACTCTATTGTGCGAAATCTGGACGATTCACTTCACATACAGAGCCCTGGGACACAACTAAAATGTCGCTGTACTATTATGTACTCCAGTACACCAGTGATAACTCATCGCACTGTGATATGTTTCTTCAAAGATAAAACCACAATTTCACTGATAGGACAAAATGACATCAAATAGTTCTTTGCTATTTCTATCTTGATTTGGGCTTTTGTTGCACCCAAATGCACCTATGTTTAATGCCACTGTCCTCGACAGGCAGTACGTCTTCCAAGTTACAAATAAATTTGATCACACAAACATTTTAACCATATAATATTTGCCGAAAATAAATATGTCTAGGGTAGAATAATACAACAGCATTACTGAACAAACCACACACAACTCTGTGGACTGTTGGCAGACATACAGCATGTATATAGGCGTGTGTGAATATATATATATATATATATATATATATATATATATATGACATATATGACCCTGGACCACAAAACCAGACTTAAGTGTCAAGTTTACGAAATTGAGATTTATACATAATTGGAAAACTGAACAAATGAGCCTTCCATTGATGTATGCTTTATAAGGATCTGACAATATTTGGCCGAGATACAACTATTTGAACATCTGGAATCTGAGGGTGCAAAAATCGAAATACTGAGAAAATCACCTTTAAATTTGTGCAATTAAAGTCCTTAGCACTGCATATTACTAATAAAAAATGAAGTTTTAATATATTTACGGTAGAAAATTTACAAAATATCTTCATGGAACATGATCTTTACTTAATATCCTAATGATTTTTCCCATAAAAGAAAAATCAATAATTTTGACCCATACAATGTTTTTTTGGCTATTGTTACAAATATACCCCAGCGACTTAAGACTGGATTTGTGCTCCAGGGTCACACACACACACACATGCATATATAAATGTATACACACACATACAGTTTTTGATCATAAAAATGACTTTTCTGTTTCAGCATTATTAAATTTGTGCTGGCCATAAAGCATCTGCCCTGTTCCTGGAACCACTGAGACACCAAAAAAAGATGAAACAGATTATAGAAATAATAAAAATATAATGATATGATAATATAAATGAAAACTGAAAGCTCTTTGAGACAATACATAATATCATATATTTTATGTAAAAAGCAATAATCATGTTTAAAATAAGTGTTTCAAGTTTGAGTAGTAGTGCTTTATACTTGTGCCAACTATGGCTTACAAAAATGTGGCCGTGTGCATTTAGTCTTATTTTACTTGGAAAAATGAACTGAAACGAGTCTCTAACAAACAATATATGAAGTATTGCAGATGAGCTACCAAAAAATAAAAATAAAAGCAGCTACTTGTACACTTGGTTTATTGATCTAGGCCTCTGCTAACAGACCATATAAAACTCTAGTGCCTGTGCCAGTACCATTATGTCTGACAGTACCCACATGACTTCTGCAGGAAAGAAAAGGAGACGATTGTCAGAATTTGTCAGCTTGACCACTCTGCACCCTCCAGTATCCTTTTTTTATTTAAAATACTCATGCATTTGGCAATACTGAGGGAGACATGAAGGACGGGACACAGCCACAGAGGAGCAAAGCTATGGAACTAGGAGGGACAATAACCAGAGAGGAGTCATCGTGAAAAGTTCTCCCGCTCCTCACTGGGTAAAGACCTCCTGATGTAGGTCGAGCAGGATGCGGGTGAAGTTGTTGATTGGTCCGATCGCGCTGAGTGTCATAGAAGCATCCTGCCCCCACAGCAAGTTGGGCCCAAACACCACAGCCAGGTTGGCATTGGTCATCTTATTGACTTCACTCTCAGCAGACACCTGCACATCAATAACAATAAAGATCAGAAACACTAAAGGGCTTGAAGGAGAAAGGAGGAAAGAAACTAATTATAAGAAGTTGCATTTAAAATTCTAAATGCAATATAAAAAATAAGTATAATAATAATATGTGCATTTATATTATTGTTATATATTTACACACACACACACACACATATATATAAAATATGTAGATATATATAATTATATAATATGTAAATATATAATTAATATAAACTTTAAATAAAACTTAAATTAAACTTTTAAATAAAAATAATTTTTGCTGAGCATTGATGAGCATTACCTGAGCAAGAAACTGTACAAGGAAGCGCAGTGATGCATAGTTCTCCTCAGGAAGTGACATCAGCATGTTCTGAATCCTCTCTGCCTGAGACTCTGTGTCAACATCTGATAACACATCACACGTGGAATGCAAATCAAGTTTGTGTGAATGTGTGTGTGGTGTGGTCAAGTCACTTTCAAGGCTCATTGTAAAAAGTCTACATGCAAAAGCTGTGGTTTTAACAATCAGTAAACAAATGTCAGTATAGTAGGTGTACAGATTAGGGATGTAACGATTATCCGCGAGCCAGTTGAAAATCGATTCAAATTTGTGACGATTCAAATCGGTTGAGATGCCAAACAAATCGCGATACAATTGGAGTAGGAGTTCCTATAAATGTATCTCTGAGGGGAACTATCTTTAGAAATGTTTACGTGGTATTTTCTTTTCATCTTGCATCTAAACAATGCATATTAAAGTAGTGTTCATAAGCGCTGAGCTGCTCGAGCAAACACTGTATCACTGCTGTTTATAAGCGCCACCTGCTGTCAGAGAGTGAACCTGCGTCTCATTCAGCTCGTCTGCGGTTTCATTCAGATATGTTTTATGTGGTATAGTTTCACTATACCACTAAAACTAAAAAGAACTAAAACTAAATTCAGACCATACTGTTTCTGCTTCTAATTTTTTTATTATACAATCTAATTTAGATTAAAAACTGCTCATGTTGCATGTATGTATCTTTTTTTGGATCATGATTAAAATGCAGTGGTTGCCTCTAATTTTAAATGGAAAGGGCACAGACAAAGCCTTAGTTTGTTCATAATAAGATATTTATTTTACTTGTAAAACTCACTTCCTTGAGTTGGGGTTTGTTTTAAAATTTCAATTTAGTTTGGTTATATTTCGATTTCACAAAGAAACAATGCAGGAATAGCCTAATAAAACGACACCTTTTCAATTACTGTATGTCTTCAATCTCATTTTGCAAAAATCGTGAAGCGAATGGAACCGTGAGTTGAGTAAATCATTTCATCCATTGTACAGATGTGTGTGTGTGTGTGTGTGTGTGTGTGTGTGTGTGTGTGTGTGTGTGAGCTTTCTGGAAGCTGCTGGTGTTGATGTGTGAGTGTGTTGTGTTTTGTGTTCTCACTGTGGAAGTTGACAATGTCGTTGTAGAGCTGATAGGTGAGCAGCGGCTCTGGCAGTTCTCTGAGGAACATCTTTAAGATCACAGCTGACAAGTGGACATCGTCCAGCTGAGATAAACTCACTTCCTCTCCTACAGACACACACACACAAGATTTAAAGACCTGATGACAATCGTTCTTGTGAACAGGAAATGTGTGAGGATTCTTCTGCATACAGAGCATCTCATGAATTTACCGGAGTTATATTTCAGCTTAACATCCTTAACCAAAGAAACATTAGCAGAACGCCGGAATATTCCCTCTGTCTTGAGACCTACAATGAAGATGGGAATAAAATTCACATTCTCAATTTAAGAAAGTAAATAAATAAAGTTTAAACTATTCTATAATAAACAGAATAGCCCCCCCCCAGGCTAAACAAAAAGACTACTACTAGTATATCCAACCTTACATGGATACATACAGTACACTTACGTTACGTAAAAGTTTGATTATAAATCTGACTTTACTAAAAGACCTACCGTTCTCTTGCAGGTATCCAATGGTGTCACGCATGACTAGTGGAATTCCCTCCGAGTCTGCAGCCCTGTGTCTCAATCTGATTACAAGCAACGACACAAAACATCACCTAAATAAGCTCCTCCAAAAAAAAATTTCTCATAGTGCACAATCAAAGAGTAAAAATATAAATTCTGTAGTATAAATGAGACTACATCTTCAACTACATTCGGTCCAAACATTCCGTCAGGAATAATATCTTTAACAGTAGCTGTGTGAGATATGAGAGGAACTGTTAGCGACGTTACTTACACTGACAGTGGAACCCCAAACTGCTGGAAAGGAAGAGGAGGACTACGAGGGGGAGAGATCGGTCCAGGGACGACAGACGGCTTCAGGGACAGATGGATCTTATCGTCATACCTACACAAAGAAACTCCTGAATGCACCTCAAAAGAACTTATAATCCGGCCTCAGATGTGACAGTGTGATTCAAACACATGAATACATGCCTATATAAAAGCATATATAGAATTTCTTACTCTCGGACTCTGTTGGGGATCACCAGCTGATCACACTTCACAATCTCCTCCAGTTCACTCAAATAATTGATGTAATTTATCTTGCGGCCAAATTTAAAGCTGTGAACAGAACATAAGCACATGATGTATTACGAAGTATTATGCGTTCAGGCTGTAAGATTCAGATTACAGTACAGATCACACTTGATAATCAAAGTGAGAATAAAATAACATTGAGTGTAGTGTGGCACGGACCTGATGATGGGTTTGAAGAGAATAAGGAGGGTTCTGATAAACATGGTGGGGTGGACAATGTACAGCGCCTTGATATTTTTCTTATACCTGCAACAGACACAGCAAACTGAAGCTTGAGGTTTGCTCTCGTGTGCCGCAGTTAAAAGCACTCAAGAGCCTCTCCCTAACAACAGCGTCACTCACTTCCTGTCAAACTCTCGATAGGCATCTCGAAGCCAGCTTAGAGAGGGCTTGTTCTCGCTGGTCAGACCATGATGGAAGTAGATGAGGGTATAATCACTCTCCACATACTTATCAAGAGTCTGCTTCAAATACCTGCACACAAATATCAATGAATGCACACACCAAATCAAAACTTGTTTGAGTTCATATTAGACACTAAAACCAACAGAAGGAACATCTGCACTTATTGTTATATTTATGAATCAGCTTCCAATTACTGAAACTTTAGGTTTTATTTATACACTTCAGCGCCTGTAATATATGCTCTAGATTCCATTACACAAACCCTTCTGTTCTCTGACGTTCCCAATAGGGAACTAAACTAAGTCTTGATTTCACTTCATTAAAAACGTCATTGTCTTAGGGTGCTTTGCCCCACTGAACACATGATTCATTTAGAACTCAGCATACGAGTGGTTGACATTTAACCCCAAAAATGAAGAAAGGAAAACCTCAAAAATCGTCCTAAATATATTTCTCACGGGAATATACATTTTGGCATTTTAAGATAACTAGTTTAACTTAAGAATTGACAGTTAATCCCTGAAATCATCAAATGATGTGGCATATGGTGTATCATACATTTATATAATAATGTAAAATGACATATTTATTTTCAATAATCATTCCACTGACTGGCCAATCAGAGCACACTGCGCTTTTCAGAACGATGAGCTTTGTAAAAATCGATGTGTTTCAGAAAGGAGGGGCATAGAAGAGAAACAATAATGTAGAGTATGTGGAAAATTTATGTGTTTTTGAACCTTAAACCGCATAAACACATTGCATTACACCAAATACAAAAAATAATGGCTTTTTTTTAGCAACATCATATGACCCCTTTAATAAGAGGCGACACAGTGTATTGAGCCAGGCATGATACATCTAATGAACCACTTAAATGAAGCAGAGCAGCGATGCCTACATGAGAAGTTTATGATGATCCAGCTGATGTTGGGGAGGCATGCGGCAAGCATTAAAAACAATGACCTTCCGACCAAAGTTATCATCACCTAAAAAGAAAGATAAAGATCAGGAGATTTTAGAATTAGAATTAACCCTCGCTGGTGATGCTTGTGCATTTCATAACACCTCACCTGCAACCTCCACAATCTGATGTCTGGCAATGTCATAGAAGGGGTCGTCCCAGGACAGATGTGATGGGCTGCCAAGGCTTTTAATATCTGAAGCTGCAGGAAAGACTATAATGAATGCTACATTTTAAACAAGTAAAAAAAAAAAACAATTTGCTAACTTAACCAGATGATCAGGATTTGAAATGAATAACCACCAACCCAACAAATGCAAGTAAAATCAGCCATGGTAATAAATATCATGTCCCCCAACCAGAAGCCTTCAACATCAAAACAAAAGGCATAAAGAGGGCCACACATTGGACCAGAACCATTTCCTGAACCCCCTAGGAAACATAGCCACTTCTTCTGAGCTGTTCTCACCTTTCTTTTTTTTATGGATATATATGTGTGTGTGTAGCTCAAGTGGTAGAGCATTGCATTAGCAGCGCAAGATTGTGGGTTCAATTCTCAGGGAACACATGTTAACTACAAAATGTTAGTCTGAATATACTGTAAGTCGCTTTGGATAAAAGTGTCTGCTAAATGCATAAATTTAATTTAATTTAACATAAATTGTCAGCATGCTAAGCTTCAACGTATTAAACACTAATCATTAATTTTAGGGTGACCTATATTTGGAATTACAACAAAAAATAAACAAGAATTTCTATTGTATTTATTAATTTTTTTTTTTTACAAATACATTTTTAAGGTATTGGTAAAAAATGGTTGACTGTCGTAAAATTGAAGGCCATTCAATGATTAAGAATCAGGTTTAATAAAAAATATTTTCAAATTTAAGCAGTGATTTTGACCATCAAGTTTATTTCTGATATTTTTGTTCCAGCTAGAAGAAATTCTGAAACACCAGAAACTTAATTTAGTAGCCAAATTGTCCACTAAGTAAAAACGTTGATTTCAAACTCTGAATTACACTGGACTTCACGAAGCCCGCCCTGTAAGAGGGGTAAAGTGTGCCTCTGGGTATATGCCTGTGTAAGTGTGTGTGAGTGTGTACTGTATGAGTAATGCTGTATGACTCCTTCAGTTCTCTGCTGCCTCTTAAAAAGGCAGTGACAATTATATCAACCGGAAGGTTTCCGCTTCACTTGCCTCTAAAAATATAGCAAGCATATGATTGGTATTCATGATAAGCTGGTAAAGAAGTTGACAATTACTTCCTTTTTCTTACACTGCTTTATTCTTTGAAAAGATCAGTATAATTCTGCAAAACTGAATGTCAAAATGATTATTATCCTGTATGACACACATAAACTCCCACCACCATGCACTCACCGGATTTGCTCAGGCTAACAGGGTCATCTGGTGGCCACTGTTTGTCCTGAACCAGTTTGAGCTGGTCCAGGGCAGCGCTAGGAGAGTCATCTCCTCCCAGATCATCGTGAAGGTCCACCAGCAGTTCAGAGGACATGATGGTCCTCTTAGACAACACAATTCACACACAAAGGTTAGACACAGAACAGCACGTTACAATCCCACACAATGTAACTCTGAGATCTGTGAAAGCTCAGCTGCCGTCACACTAGGTTCCTGTCTGTCCAGCATAAGCCCGGGTAAATGCAGCATTTTCACACGGGCACACTTGCATGTTTAGTGACTTCCTGACACACATGATTGACCACGATGTCAAATGCTGAACAGGTCGTTTGAGTTTGTTCCGTAACTCAACCTAACCCCCCCTTAAAATGAAAATGAATCTCGTGCATACTGGCATTTCAGAAAAGATCAGGGTAGTCATGATATCGGTACTGAAAATTCTTCAACGATTCCCTGTCCCTTCTCACAAAACTCAAAAAAACAAACAAAAAAAAAAACACCTTAACTTCTTCATTGCAACAATATCACATTCAAAAGAACAGGTAAATGGTTGCATTAAATTTGATTGTTAAATGAGCTACAGTAATTGTGTCTATTAAAAAAAAAAAAAAAAAAGCATGATTAAAAATGATTCATTTCCAGATCACATAATCACTAGCTGCTCTGCCCTGCCATGTGCACTCCATCGTGAGCAAACTAAACCCAACAATTAATACCTAATGTTCTTTCTAAGACAGTCCACAGTGCATTCATTTGACAGCTCGCCTGTTGTTTGAATGTTTTTATTTGCCACAACCATAATGATCACAATCAATCTTCTCAGCGCGCATGTCGGAAAGGTCAAGATTTGTGGAACTAAATTCTTAATAATATTATTATTTCTTATGTTATATATTTTTGAATCTGTGTGTAGCTATAGGGCTACCAGAGCAGGCGTCAGTAGAGCTCAGACAGTGATCTGCTGTGACAGTTCTTCTGCAATGAGGCCGTCCAGCCGGATACTGACAACAATTCTCTGTTTTACCCTTTGCACCTATTTATATCCTCAACCCTAGAAGAGCCAGTTTCACATTTACTATCATCTGTGACAGCCTTTGTTCTGCTATCTCTAAATAAAGTGATAGCATTAGAGCAGTCTTCAGGTGATGTAACCTGGGCCATTAATCTGTCGCTCTGATTAAAGAACATCTCAGTTATCTAGCCTTGTTGTACTGACAACACTCTTGCTATAGATTGCTTATAGTCAAAGAAACCGTATAAAGAAGCTTTCACAATTCTTAGGTTAGTTGGACTATCGTTGATATTGATACTTTATACATCTCTTGGTTCTAACCAAACAGCACCTGTCCAAAATCAATCCTGTCCCTCTCTACAGTGCCATCTCATTCATAGCCAGTTCAAAAAGATCGTCAGCAAAAACTATGAGCCTCATTCACACTTTTGCTTCAAGGCTGCACTCAGTGAATTAACCAGCACTTCAGACAGAAACAAAGACCCTAAAGAGAGCATAAAACAAGAGACCTAAAGAAACCCCGAAAACCTCCACACCTCCAAAATCAACTACACTTTCTAAAATATAAAGACCACAACATAAAGCAATAACTGCCAGAATAAAATCAATAGCTAGTGCTTTTCTCATGTACTAATGAGCTTATTACAATTATTAACAAAATACATACAATCAAGAATTCACTCTAAATTATAATATTAAGAGCAAAAAAAAAAAAAAAAAATACAGAAAAAAAAATTCTGTACTTGATTTCTGCCCATTCACATGTTAGTACATCTGTGGCTGGTCACTAATACTGAGAGCCAGACATCGCTAAAACCAGCTCCATATCCCTGTAACGTTCCTCAGTCATAAGTTACTAAACATCTGCTAAAAAAATGCAAATGTGATAATTATCAGTTCCATTTCAAGTACAGCCAGATGGTTTAGACGTGCTCGGCTGACAAACACAGTGAGATACCACAGAATAATCAGCAGAAAGGAGCAGACGAAAGCAAAACTGAGTGTGAGGTCTAGATCTTAACAGCATCATGTGATTCTGCTCTTCTCTCTGCAGTGTCACCATCCACACGTGGATCCAAGGAAGAGAAACACGTACAGAACAAATGATCTCTGCACGTCTCTGACGATCCCCTCCGCTAACTGCTGGATTAACTGTGATAAGGTCATTTGCGATAAGGTAGACATTTATTACGGTAATTAAGAAATTGTAAGAGAGAAGGGGGGGGGGGGTCGATATGAAGGATTTCCTTCACTAGTCATTTTTAAAAGGCCCTGCGGTGAGATAAATTGTTTTCAGAAAAAATAAAGGTTAAATGTAAGTCTCTCAATTAATGTGAGGTCATAAAAAAATGCATGCACAATAATAATAAAATAACAACTAATGGCTGTTTAAAAAAATAGTATCGGATGAAGAAGACCATGTTACGCTGCAGTGCATGTCAATAACCCAAAACCCCTTTTTTGTTAAACAGGTACCACCATGTACTACAAATAGCCACGGTAGAGCCAATATTTTACCTCATGAACAATATTACAGGAAAACAATCGACATTCGGGATAAGGGCTTAGCGCTTGGTAACGTTAGTCTATGAGCGATTTCTCTGTGGCAGGTAAGACAACATCACCGATCGTGCTCTTCCAACTTTCAGAGTGTTTTAGTAAAATGACAAACGTTTGCTCTCTTTTTGGTCGTCTGATGTAGATACACGTCTATCAAGAGAGACAGTGTCTGATTCCCAGCGTTTCTAGGGAAACGCAACATCTGCACGCGCAGCCGCGCGCCTGACAGCACGAACAGAGTCAACATGTAGACATGTGGTTTCATAAATAATACGCAATAGTTAAGGGCTCAGTGATGGCGAAAAAAGCCAGATGCCGCACATATTTGTGCAGTAACATCATTCGACAGTCTGCTAAGCTAACTAGCTACAAATCTGTTTAATATTGACTCACGAAAACGGAGATTCTAACAAGTGTCGCCCTGCCGAGTGACTAGAGGCTTGTGCGGAACAGAGAGCAAAACAACAACAGACGTTATGAATCGAATATGGAGAAATTAATTTACCTAATTGTCAGCGCTCCCTATCGAAGTCTTCACCAAATTTCATGCGGCACTTCCTGTTTGCGATCCGTGTAGTTGAGTGTAAACGGCCCGGATGCGGGAGGGGGACGCCTGACCACACCTCCGAGAATGTGGTGTGTTGTGATAATCGTCGAACAACGGGGAAAATTGCCCACATATTAATATCTAATTGTCTAAAGCAAACGCACCAATGTACACATTTTATACTGCTCTTTGTGGGTTCAGTCTTTTATCATAATGTGTTGAACACAATGATCTGTAAATATGCTCTCTATTATGGATCAGTGGTTGAACAGGACAAGAGCCATAAATGTCAGCCTGCCTCTGTGTCACTCCTTCATTCTGGGACCATTGAATCAGTGCGACACCATACGTGAATTACAGTTACATTATAACCTTGTAAGAAATGTATTAGTTTATGTCTGTTCAACCGAGGTGATTGCCCTGAAACTGCCTGACATTTATTTTAGCATTGGATGACATTTTAGTGTGAAATACATAAATTCAGAAATTAAAGCATTCAGTGATCAGTTGCACGACATCCTAAATGATCTGGGAAGATGATTTTTTTTTTATTGAATTACTCTTAATAATTTTGTCTGCATTCCCATTTTATGCAAATTTACTAATAGGAAACTTTATGGCCTTTAAATTGCTATTTTTTAATCTTCTTTCAAAGCATCACAGCAAAATACAGTGGATTTGATAGTTGTGAAAAATAAGCGCATCTTTGGTGTGTGTTGTAATCTCCCTCAAAACTGTTATCATTCAAAATCACAGTTCCTTCTCTATTTCTGTATGGGAGGAACCTGGCATTTAATTTAATTTAATAAAAGCAGAATTACATTACATGTGTTTCATTATAAACAAGACACCTGCCCATTCTCACCTTCAAAACACAGAAAGAACTCCAGGATCACAGACGTGTATCAACATACAAAGATTTCAGATTTATTTATCCATTTGGAGGTTTAATCACATTTGACCAAAGTGTTCATTTATTGTGTGGCAAAGGTGTTCTTTCAGCTTGGAAGATCACTCGTCATCTGCTGAGCCTGTTTTCTCGATTACTTTTTTCATCCAGCGACGCATACGGAATAAGTGTGTGTAGAATCCATATTTGCCATCGCGGTCACAGCCCTCGCCCCACGACACAATGCCAATCTGATACCAGCGACTATCTGTAGGACTCTGTGGGCAGTAATGGGTTTTAAAAGATGTTCAAATATAGAGGTGTGAGTCCAGCAAACAGAGCTTTATAGGTCACTGACAAGTCAAACTTGTTTGAGGAGAGAAAAGCATAAACACTGTACCTTCATCACAAAAGGTCCGCCACTGTCTCCTTCACAAGCGTCACCTCTTTTTGTATCATCTGGCTGGTAACCTATAAAACAAAAGATGACCTTGTGGTGACACCTGAGTGCAAAAACATCAAACAAGCTCTCAGCAAATGAATTGTCTAGGGTCTAAAAGCCATGAAGAATATAAAGTATATTACCGGCACAGAACATGTTGTCAGTGATGATGACCGAGGTGGAATCACGACAGATGCTTTGATCCACAATGGGCAAGTGAATCTGTTGCAGCACTGATGGAAGATTGGTTGGGTTTGAGGACCACGATTCCCTCAGGTTCCCCCAGCCAGTCACACGGCCCTTGAAACCTGCAAACATCAAACTTCAGAGAGAAAATCTGTCAGTCACAGCATACTTTCAGTTTGTTCTAAAGTTATGCTAAAATGCTTTTTCCATACATCGTCATTCCCCAAGAAAATGTTTCACCATAAATAAAGATAACCAAATGCATAAAGGGGGTTGAAGGTGTTAGCATCATTATGGTGTGAAGTCTCAAAATCGTAATGAAATGAAAATCTACTTTCTAAATGCATGTTATTAATCTTATTGTGACTGATTCATTCATGATTCATCGAACTATTAGTCTGCTGACACTCTACCTGTTTCTTACAATTGACTGCTAACTTGCATTCATGTACCTCCATCCAATCAACAACCCATGAGTAGCGCCAAGTCCCTGCCCTACATGATTTTCTTCTCCAATAATCTTTTAACTTGTACATACAGAATGGAACAATATATCTGATGCAACATCTGTCTCATTGTAAATATATATAGATATTAAACTACTGTGTTTTCTTACTTCTTTGCAATGCTCTTGGTGGGCAGACAAACAGGGTGGATCTCATTCGTAAAGGTTACAGGCTTCTTCATGTGCAAAAGAGCAATGTCTCGGTTCAGATTTTCCTTCCAGTTATATTTAGGGTGGACAATGATTTCATCAATGGCCACAATCTTCTCAGTGCCCCTCTCATACCTGACTCAGAGAGAAACAGGAAAGGGTTTAAAACACCTCAACCTTCAGTAAACGGATGTTTCTCAATTACTTGGGATAAATAAAGTATGTATTTGTGAAAACTCCAGTGCAAAGAACTATATACAGGTTTACTAGAATTTTTTGAAAGGCTCACTTGGTACGCGAGTGTTTTCCGAGGCGTACGATGATATCATCGATGGAGAAGTTCTTGTTCCACGGTGGATAGAGAATGCAGTGGGCGGCAGTGAGGATCCATTCGTCACTGATCAGACTGGCTCCACACAGCAGCTCCTGAGGACTACGCTTATACAGCATCACCTGCCTGCATTAACAAACACATCATTAGCTGTCGAGATAATCAGTAATGTCAAGATGTTTAAAAACAGCCTCTGTGTTGTATTTACCATGGGGCACTGCCCACTTCAGCCTCCTCTCCTCCCACTATTCTGCTTCCAGAGTATGACGCTAGCAGCTCCTTCTCGTTCTTGTCTTCTTTGTGGGTCTTCTCAAACAAGGGGCGCACTCCACACTCTGACAAAAAACAGTTTAATCATCTTAATTATCAGCTGATTTTAGAACAACTCAAACTTCTAGTGATAACATCCACAAAACAGATGGGCAAGGTATCAGACTCTTACCTTGCTCTCCCTTGCCAAAGCTACGGGGATTAAAGAAAGCTTTCCTTTTGTCTCCGAGAGTTGTTCTCTCTCTACCATCTGATTCCTCGACAAACTTGTCCAAAGGGGCATCTGAGAGTAAATGACAAAGACCGAAGGATGTTCAGTGTTGGCTTAGTGGTGTGTTTATAATTGATGTCTAATGCACTAAGGCTTTGAAAATGACATTTAATCCTAATTTAAACACTTTGGTTGCAGATGTCCCTTTCAATGAAGGTTCAAGGGAAGAAATTCATATTTTGTTGTTGAAGAGATAGTTCACCCAAAAATGAAGATTCAGTTCTAAAGGTCCAAAGAAGAAGAAGTAGAAGTTGAGTAGAAGACATTCATACAGGTTTCTAACAACAAGAGTAAATGACAAAATGTACATTTTTGAATGAACTATCCCTTTAATGTATGTGTGTTTTTGTAGAAGGCACTACTGTTCACTTACCGCACATCTCCAAGTCACAGTAATCAATGGTAATGTTTCCGCCTGCTCCCTTTACATAGCACCAGGGACCCTCCATATCTCCATCTGGGTTTCTGCAGTGGTTCTTCACCAGCTGAACTTGAGCTAGCAACTCTTTCCCCTTTATTAAAGCCTGCACTTCTGCTGCGCTCCACTGCAGACATGTGCGACCCCCCAGAGTAACAGACAAATTCCCCGTGTAGCTCTCCCCAGATCCATCCAGACAGTCTTCAGTCTTCAGGTAATGCTCTTCAGGTTTCACACTAGGTAGTGGAGGAGGGGGAAGAACAGTCTCACCTGAGGAGGAAAGAGTGAGATGATCAGGCCAGGTGGGACAGCATAAATGATGCAATGGACATGTAGAAACTTTTTTTTTTTTTTTACGTATTTACACTGAAGCATAAAATGTGCCATAAACACAGGGAACAAATATGTGTCAGTTGCTATAAAAAATATGCATGTTTTAGTAAGTCAGCAGTCATTTAGCAACCATTTCCTCTGAGCAACCTGGTTCAACAACACAATGCTGATGGCTCAACATTCAGGTTGCCAGCACAGTGCTTTAGTTATTGCACCGCAGGACATTTTCTCTACCGCATTTTGGCACGCTGCAGGACTCCCTCCTGACTGTTGGGTCTCTTGTAAAACACCAAGGGCCTTGATCGCTCTTATCTGGGTTTCTGCAAAAGTTCTCCGGTAGCTTCAGCTGTGTCGCATTAACTTCGCTAGGGGGGGAACAAGACGGTCATAAGACAGAAGAGCTGCTTCAACATTACGGAAGGCTTTTTAAGCTAAATGCATGAAAACAAAACACCCTTTTCTTTACTGAGAGCATTTGTGTTTTCTAATCAACATAAAAAGATTAAAAGTGGTTCAACACAAAAACAACATAAACAGGAGTACATACTGAATCCTGTGGGGGAAGTTGCTTGTCCAGTACTGGCATAACTTTCCAGACTTCGTGACAGACACAGTACCACTGTAGCTTTCACCCTTGTCAGTGTAACAGTCTCCTGTCAATCACACATCCAACTTATAGGGTTATTTTGTAACATAGAAACTAAAGCTTTTACCAAATATGTATTTGTGTTACGAGAAAGACTCATATTCTGTGTTATGAAAGTATGCATCACTCTTACCCTCTGTTTGCACACATACTCTCAAACTCTTTATATTAGTTGGTGTTCTGGATAATTTTGTTCCTTCACATCCTGTTAAAAATAACAGAGGCGCCAGTTCGGCAGCATCAGAACAATTTCATAAAGTTATAAACAGTTAATATAAAAAAAAAATAGCTCAAAATTAAAGGATTGCCACTTTTATAAATGATATTTGTTCACAAGCTGTCATTCTTAAGGTAGGTTTATTATTGCTATTATTGTTTTAACCTGATACAAATCTCTTTCATTTGTAAATTGAACAGGGAAAGGTTAGAGAAAATGCACTTTGTCCCTGGTTCAATAGAAACTGTTTACACAAAATGTTGTCACTGTTTACACTGAAACTTTCCGTAATGTGATATATACATTCTTACCCAAATATTTTGCCCAAAAAATCTCCTGTGAGGCAATGGAAGAAAAAAAGTGAATAATATAATATACAATATTAGATTAAAAAAAATATATATGCCACACTTAAAATATCTGTAATTCCATAAAGACATACCTTAAAAAAAATTATACATTAAACACTTCCATTTATTTTCAACTGCAGCTAATCTGTCCACAAAGGCACTGCTCACCGTTTTATCAGCCATCTCGAATACTTCTCGAGCTTCCTCATGGTCACAGATCTCTTCCACACACTCTCTCTCCAGATTCCCAGGTTTTAACTCCTCAAGAAAAGTGTTAGCCCTCTTTGCCCGAATGATCTGAGAGGCTCCCTTATTGTCGATGAACACTAAGGTACAAAAGTCAATATTTTTCCAAAATCATCACAAAGAATCATCACAAAATAATGTTTTAGTTCTTAGCCTAAATCTCTGTTAATGCTTACCATTACGACACAAGGCGAGTTGGAGGACTTGTCCAAGAAGTAGGGATAGTAGGAGAGTTGCTGGTTTTGCTCCCATTCTTGAGTAGCTGAGCCTGTAATCCTGAAAAAAACTTGGAGCATCTCATTGAATCTCTTCGCCCACTTAGTCAGAAAGCCCACAGCTAGAGTTACTGGAGTCACCAAGTTAATATTGAACCAAAGTTCAAAGAGAACAAACTGTCTGAACTGTTGATACTCTTCACTCAAAAAAAAGCCACTCTTCAGTATCAGATCACCCTTATATCAAAGTGGAACATTCTTTGCTTTCTGAGGAACATGAATCACAGATATATTTAATGAAAACATGATGATACGCTTCATATCTCCAAAGCTATGTGAATTCATGCGTGAGGACATATTATACAAGTTCTAATATTCAAACTAAAAAAATCTTACAAGTCTGTTTAAATATTTCACACGGTGCTTTTTTTGTTGTTTAAATATATTTTATTTAAATGTAAATGCATTTTGTTACATGCCATCAGAAAGAGCGTTCATCATGAAATTATCTCTATGCAGCTGAACAGCTCTGTTAGTGCTCCTCTTATCCACTCATTTATCAGTAATCAGTATGTACTTCATGTAAAAAGTACAAACATAGCATTTCAATTTTCCTGTTAAGGTATAAATGACGTGCTTATTTTTAACTCCAATACAACAGATATATCATGAACTAATTTGCCAACCCAACTGTGTTTTGCTGCTGTACTTGTACAATGTCTGTATAAACAGTGATGAAACAAGGTCCACTGCACACAGGAGTCAATATTTACTGATACGTGCCACAAACCCTCCTAAAAATCAAAGAACAGCAAGACTTAAATTCAACAGAGCTTATACATTTATTTCACAAAGGTTGTTCGAGACATGTGAGACATAATATGAAGAAACTATATGAAATTCAGTGTCACAGCCCTGTCTCTATTTCTATAGTCTCTGCCACTGAACCTAGACCATCCTGACCTTGTAAAATGACCAAACAATTATTAGCAACATGTTCTGGAGCTACAATACAGCCACTGCTGGCATCGTCTTCCTGCACAACTAGGCATTTAGCATTAGCTTCATGTTCCTGAAGCTCTATAGACTTAGAAGGCTGTTCTTGCACTACTATACACTTGGTATTGTCATCGGAGACAATAATCTCAATGATATCCTCACTGATCTCAATGCGTTCAAGCCCCTTTTCTGCTCCTTTTTCCAAAACAATTGTGCCACGGTGGTAGACACCAGAGTCCAAAATGACACCTTCTGGGTGAGACAACATAGTGAAATCCTCTGAGGCTTGAACATACGCCACAGCCTGTCCCTCCTCCAAATTACTGCAGTCTGTCCTCTCCTGCTCACCTTCTGCTTTCTGGCCTGACCTTTTGGGTCGACCTCGTGTCGGTAACGCATGACCAGAGTCTGAGTGATGTTGGTGCGACTGCAGATGCCGCTGTAGACTCTGCATCATTGTGTATTTGGCTCCGCACACCTGGCAAACATGTGGCTTCTCCTCTAGGTGAGACTTCATGTGGCGCCGTAGCTTGGTTGCCATCGTGTACCCCTTCCCACATTGTTCGCATTTATAGGGTCTGTCTCCCGTATGCAGCCGTTCGTGGGCCCGCAGTGTGTGAGGGTCCCGTAGAGCCTTACCACACACAGGACACAAATACACCTCACCCGTGTGTGAAATCAGATGCCGACGTAGTTCAGGCACTTGGGAAAAGCGCATCTGGCAATGGTCGCACTGGTAGGGTTTCTCTCCTGTGTGGATGCGCATGTGTCCCAGGAGATTGCCACGTTGGCGAAAGCTCTTGTTGCAGTGCTGGCAGACGTACGGCCGTTCTCCGGTGTGTAGACGCATGTGGTTCCTCAAAGAACCAGAATTGGCCAGTTCTTTATTGCACTCTGGACACTTAACTTTGGGAGCCTGGTAGTCCGGCTCTTTCGTCCGGTGGACTTCCCTGTGGACGCGCAGCGAGGGCCGGCGAGCGAAAGCTTTTCCACAGATGTCACAGACGAACGGTTTCTCGCCTGAGTGAAGAACCTGGTGCTCCTTGAGGTCCCGTTTCAAGCCGTAGCTTTTGTCACAGTGCTGGCACTGAAAGGGCCTCTGACCGCGATGCATCAGTAAGTGGGCTTGGAAGCTCTCCTGCGAACTGTAAGATTTATCACACTCCGTGCACGCGTAAGGCTTTTGATTCTGATGTGTGAATTTGTGTTTCTTCAGATGGCACAGCTGGAAGAAGCTCTTGTCACACTCCTCGCATTTGTACTTCCTCTCTCTGATAATAAAGTGAGTAAAATCCCGCTCAGTTTGCTCTGCTTTGGAATCCTCATTAGTACTCAACGTCTGCATTGTGTTGTCTTTGTTATCCGAGAGCTGCTTCTTGCTGCTTAGGCTTGACCTGTTTTTTGATTCTTGTCGTTTGTAGATATGCATTGTTGACGAGTGCACTTTTCGAGGTTTAGCGGCAAGGCGAGAGCTGGCTCTCAGGTTTCTTTCTGGGTTCAAATGTTCTGATGAACTCTGGGCTTGTGATGCACTCATACTAATGCTTGGACTCTCTTCTCTAGCAGGACGCTCCTCGCTCTGATCAGCTTCACTGTCCCCGTGTGCCTCATCCACCCCATCCTGCTCCAGGACACTGGAATCACAGGCTCTAGACTCCTGCACAAGATTTTTCTCCTTGATTGAAGGCTTTGTAACCTCTTGTGTGACACTCTGAACAGGATCTGTCAGAATACAAAAGTTTCCACATTTTCTAAGAAAAACATTATATCATGGACCTTATACATAGCGTAGATATTATGTATAAACTCACCTGCACAGCCTGAGAGGTGATCTAAAGCGATGGCCTCTAAAGCATCATCTTGTTCTCTGTTTGGTGTACTACTAATTTCACAGGCTTTTACTTGCAGTACTTCTTTTTCAAGAGGGGCTTTTTGTTGATCTTTCCAGAGGAGCAGTTCTGTTCCTGGCTGAACGTCCCGACAGACCCTGAGGCCTAATTTTCCATCCACCTCGAGCACACTGACATTGCTCTCTTCCTCATTTTGAGTGCTGCATGCAAACCTGTGGAGGCAGTTAAACAAGTCTGATTCTGTGTTGTCTTGATATGCAACTTAGTCATTGTATTAAATATAATACTAAATGAGTTCTGGGTAAACTTACCTCATCCAGTAGATTTTATCTGAGATTTCACATCTGAACTCATTAAGGCATGCAAGTTGCAACACCTGGATAATAACAAGATTTACTTCTTATGTTTTTGCTTCTTAATTTAATTACTCACTTAAACAGTTAAAAACAGCAACAACCCATGTAATGCTAAAACTGCTCTTGTTCTTGTTGAGCCAATTGAACGTAGCTATGACATACAGTACTTGCAATATCAGGTGAGAAGAAAATGTAAAGGCTGCTATTATCTAGAAGCAGATTTGCTGTAGTGGTACTAAACCAGGGGTCACCAAACTTGGTCCTGGAGGGCCGGTGTCCTGCAGAGTTCAGCTCTAACTTGCCTCAACACACCTACCTGTAAGTTTCAAGTATACCTAGTAAGAGCTTGATTAGATCAGGTGTGTTTGATTAGGGCTGGAGCTAAACTCTGCAGGACACCAGCTCTCCAGGACCCAGTTTGGTGACCCCTGGACTAAACAAACAAACCTTTGTCTCAGCTGTATGGTGCAAAATGAAATCTGAAACACACGGCTACGCATACCTCAGCCTTTTCCTTCCTGATTATTCTGTCAGGTTCCTCCAGACCTAGCAGGGTGTCTTTCTCCAGCACGCGCCCAACACACCACAGACCCAGCTGTCCATCTTGGGCCAGAGAAGGACCCAGGGTCAGCCCTCGTGGTACTGATCTCAGCACGCTGTGGATGCAGTCTCTCATGTTCCCGGAGTCTTCATCCCTTCCAGTCTCTGTAGCCACTAGATAAAAACACATGACAGTAAGACAAGCTGCTACTCTCACACTTTCATTTTGAAAACTGTCTGTCGCTCAGAGAATGAAGTGATAAAACTGAGACATCACTTACAAAACAAACACTTCTGATTCTAAATAAATGTATATTCGGCTGTTAATTTTTCATTAAACCATTTTTCCCTCTTATATTTTTATAAGATATTTTATTACATTATTTATTTATTTTTCAGATTTATCAAAAAGGTTTCCCTCATCTTAAGATTTCTCATATTGTTACTGTTTGAAGGAAAGTTTATAATAACTTATTATGGTTTTACAGTTATAACCACAATGGAAGTTACTGCTAGTCATTATTGTACTATACGAATTAATGCAGTTGCTAAATTGTAAATGCACAGTTTTTATAACAGTGTGGTAAATTATAACAGTGTGATAATACTGTTTGTAAGTTTATAAAGCCATGTGCAGTTTGTAAACTAGACAGTATAATGGGAGAGCAGCGCTAGCTGATGACAATATATATATATATATATATATATATATATATATATATATATATATACGAAGTTCAATATTAGTCCAGTGCATTCCATCTTTCATAAGTGAAATAAAATATTATACAGTAACGCGCGATGTCCTATAACTCTCCATCAAATATTGTTTTTGTTGTATATCTATAATTAAGCTTCTTCACAGAAACAGATTGTGCCAAAAACCAGCGCTCGTCTAGAAAGTAACAGAATCTGAAAACATAAGCATGAGCATAAACATGTTCAACCAACTCAGGGTTATATTTCCTCTGCGCATTGGCCACTCGAAGGTTGTTTATTCATCCAAAACTCCGGGAAAACTATCGTTCTCCAGCCAACGGAGCACCGAGCGGAAGTCAGGTAGCTGACTGTCCCAGAGAAACGGTTCCCTCTAGAAACAGCTACCGCTGCTCTCACCCTCACCAGAGAAAGATGACAGTCACTTGGTTTGGAACTTGTGTTAAAAGAAATTTCATTATATTATAAAGGCTTTTAGCAGATGCTGACAAAAGGGTCGTATATACGTTACAGGTATATAGATGTTCCTCGGCTTGTCGTTTATGGATTTTAACCGCTGAACTAGGAGAACCAACCCTTATTTCAAATCATTAAGGAGGTTTTGCTGAGCTACGGTTTAATCTTTAAATTTAAATAATGTTTAATGTCTTAATCGTTTAAAAAGTAAAGAGACTTTAGAAACAATCTAAATGCAGACAAATTTTCCAGCACTAGGTGGCGCTAGAGACACATCTCTGCTTTACATACAGAGGAACACAGCTAGAGCACAAGACAAAGTCCTTCTGGACGTTTTGACAAAAAGACCAGCCCACTGTTTCACAGACAAGGCTTAAGCTAGTCCCAAACTAAAACGCGTGTTTGAGCTGTCTCAACCTAAAATATTTTGCTCTGACATATCTTTAAATATGTCATTGTTCTGTGTCAAGATGCACACCTAAGGCATTTTTGTAATAAGTTGCTTAAATATAATTTAACTGAGGCCTAGTCCTGGTTTAAGCTAAGCCCCATTTGTGAAACCAGGCCTAGAGGTTAATAAGTATACTTTAAAGTATAAAAGAGCACGACATTCTGACGTAGTGTTTGTATTTTACCGTGTTCATGCTGGCTATTCACACTTTGCCCACAGTGTCAGTACAAATGCAAAACCTAGCAGATTACTTAAATCTACTGCTTCATCATTCAACATGTTTTAAATTCTACAAGCTCTGACATAACATTAATTTCCTTAGAAATGCAGAATACACCAGCAAAATCACTTTTCCATGCCACTAAAGCCTATGAGAATCTATACTATATCTTTTTGCAATGCCATTAGAGTAGAGAGCCTTTAAAATAATAAATAAATGCATACATATATGAAGTCTTTTTCATTTTAATTAAAAGCACAGGTGTTGTCCTTCATCTACTCACCAGTATTTCAGTCTAGCTGAGGTTACAGTGTTAGTTTAGACCACTGCTACATCAATTTCAGATTATTTTGCTATTTGCTATTTTTGTATCAAGAGTTTCAAACATATGCTAAATGCATTTTAAAGATTTCAAGAAAGTGAACTGATAGTAATATACTTTGAGATTATGTGAGCTGTCCCTGATTGTTATGTAATTCTGTAATAGGGAGACCGGAGCAGAAGAGTAGGCTAATGCAAGAAACATATTTTGCAGAAAGATATGTTACAGTAGTCTAATATGCCTGAACAAGTGTGTGCCAAGGGCAAAATTTTCCTTTTGTTATGCTACCTGAAACAGATGTTGCAGAGTGATTCGTAAAGGCTAGCTGGATGTCCAGTATGCATAGGTGATCATGACTGCTGTAATGGCTGGCTTTAATCACAGCAGCTAGCAGTGCCACTTATATGGCACTTACAATGGAAATGGATGATTTGTATAATTACAAGTTTTTGTCAGGAAGAAAAACCTGTATTAGATCTCTTGATATATGTGCAGTTCAAGGACTGCCTTAATTCTTTGTGGCATAGATTCAACAAGGTGTTGGAAACATTCCTCAGAGATTTTGGTCCATGTTGACATGATTTGTCGGCTGCACATCCATGATGCAAATCTCCCATTCCACCACATCCCAAAGATGCTCTATTGGGTTGGCTATCTATCTGGTGACTGTGAAGGCCATCTGAGTAAAGTGAACTCATTGTCATGTTCAGGAAACCAGTCTGAGATGATCTGAGCTTTGTGACATGGTGCATTATCCTGCTGGAAGTAGCCATCAGAGGATGGGTACACTGTAGTCATAAAGGGATGGACATAGTCAGCAACAATACTTAGGTAGACTGTGGCATTTAAACGATGGTACTTAGGGGCCCAAAGTGTGCCAAGAAAACATCCCCCACTCCACAACCTCCAGCTGACTTCTGACATCAACAAGACATTTTCGTCTTGCCGCTCACTGGATATTTTCTCTTTTTCGGACCATTCTCTGTAAACCCTAGAGATGGTTGTGTGTGAAAATCCCAGTAGATCAGTAGTTTTTTAAGTACTCAGACCAGCCCGTCTGGCACCAACAACCATTCCACGTTCAAAGTCATTTAAATCCTCTTTATTCCCCATTCTGATGCTCAGTTTGAACTTCAGAAAGTCGTCGTCAAATTGATTCAGATATTACTCTTAGTGGCAAGAAAAATTATTACTTGGTCCTGGCTCAAGGTCCAACCCCCTACGCTTGCACAATGGGGTTAAAGGAGATATATTGTATAGAGAAAATCACACCCCAACTTCACTTGAAAATTGATCAGTTTAAGGATCTTTGGGACCCAGTTATTCAATATTTGAGCTGGACACAATAAAATGTGAGTGAAGGGGGGACTTTCTTGCCTATTTCTCTTGCATTTATCTTGCATTTTTATTTTTATTTATTTTATTTTTTTCAAAGCAGTAAAATGCAGATAAAGAATATTGCACTATAATTGTATGCTATGGGAATATCTAACGAAAAAATTTAACTGTTATTTTGGATACGAATTGATATTTTACTATGACCTTAATTTTTATTTATTTTTGTGTGTTTGTGTAGGACACTGCCGAGTTTGCCGTTGTTCTTCTGTGTTTGTAAAAAAATAAAAATAAAAGTCAATTAAGATGTGCATTTTCTTAAATAAAAATGTTCAAAAAAAAAGAAAGTCGACGTCACCACATCTAGATGCCTAAATGCATTCAGTTGCTGCCATGTGATTGGCTGATTAGCAATCTGTGTTACCAAGCAATTGAACAGGTGTACCTAATAAAAGTGGCCAGTGAGTGTGTGTGTATATATATATATGTATGTATATATATGTATGTATATATATATATATATATATATATATATATATATATATATATATATATATATATATATATATATATACATGTATATATTTAAGATATAAATGTAATATATGTATATTTATATGTATATATATATATATATATATGTGTGTGTGTGTGTGTGTGTGTGTGTATTCATATATATAAATATACACAGTACAACCACATATATTATGTAAACAAACTTTTATTTTGGATGTGATTAATCATGATTAATCGATTTGACAGCATTAATACATACACATACTGTACATACATACAATGTGTTGTTGTTTTTTTTTTACTTTTATGTGCTTTTGACCATAATATACATCAAAGTAGAGCAGCTTATAGTGCCAGAAGACACATCCAGTCACAGTGAATGTGTTAAGCAGCTAATTCTTTAATCGCTTACTTGCCTCTGCATTGAAATTCTATCTGTTTGTTTTCTTGAAGATCGATCAGTTTCAGTTTTTTCCCTCTTCATTAGCTCTGTTACTTTCCCCATATCCTCTTATCTCTGTCTCCTTGTACCAGTTATTGATCTCTCTACTCTGGTAGAATTGAATGTTGAATTGTTACTGTTAAGGACCTGCACATTTTGTCTGTTAGTTTTGAATCGATTGTTGAGGATGAGGAGATGGTCTGAACTGATGTTTCTAAACCTTGATGTTATTCAGCAGTCCTTACGGTCTAAATGACCAGCCAGCCCAGTTGATGAATGCAGAAAAGATCTCGATCACTCAGCCTTCTCACATCACCGTGGCAACATGATCAGTCTAACTAACCCAGGAGAGGCTCATAGGGCAGACTGGATGCAACACAACACACACACACACACACACACACACACATGACCCGCTCGCTTCAAGCTGTGATTTGTAAAACATGTATACCTTCATTCACAGGTTTTATGGTGGCTTGAATGAGCAGAGAACACATTCTCATATAACATCACATCTTTCTGAACATTTAAGAAGGACAAAAAAGGTGTGCAAAGGACCTGATTTTGTTAACCAGAGTTCATTATCATCTGAATGGAGCTGCAATAGTGTTGTGAATCAACACTGTATCCATGCATGCTTGTGTGATGGACACAATATTAAAGGAATTGCTCAGCTCAAAATCAACATTTTCTTACCCTCAGGCCATCCAAGATGTAGATGTTTCTTGACAGAAATAGGTTTGAAGAAATGTATCAATACATCACTTGCTCACCAGTGGGTCCTCTGCAGTGAATGGGTGTCGCTCGCCAGAATGAGATAAAAACATCACAGTAATCCACAAGTAATACACATGACTCCACTTCATCAATTAACATCTTGTGAAGCAAAAAGCTGCAAGTTTGTAAAAACAAATCCAATATTAAAGCTTAACTTCTGGCCAAAATACCAGTCCATAATCCATAACACTTCATCCAGTGAAAAAGTCCATTCCTTGTTGTCATCTCATTAAAATCCACTTACATTTGTTTATAACTGTTTTGATCTGTGCATATTTTTTTTCTTGATATAGACAAGTAAAGGCTACTTTTCATTGGAGAAAGTAATATTTTGACCAGAAGCGACGGGTTAAAATGAAAATGTCTTAATGGTGGATTTGTTAATTGATGGACTGGAGTCATGAGTCTTTCATACTGAGAACTCTTCTTATGTTTTTAGCATAATGATGCATTTAATAGTTAATAGGCCAAAGGCATCTGTTTTACCTTTGTGGTATTTGTATCTTCATAAAATATTGATGCAGATGAAATATTAAAGACCTTAGTTAAATTAGACGGCATACTGCATTTAACTTGCGCAGTTTGCACAAGAAGGTGTTGTCGGCGCTGCCCTGATGATTTGATCAGTTAACATATATAGTGTAGCAACTTAAAGGCTAACGTTACACATGACATTTCTCACTAGCGAGGTAATAACAGCACTGTTTAGAGATGCGCAGAGGTAACACACAAGCTCTCTCTCTCTCTCATTTTTCCCTCAGGTTAGATATTGATTATTGATTAAAAAACATACTATGCATTGGCAAACTTATTGTTTTTGAATGAATCGGTTGAATGAATGTTTAAATAACTCACACATAAAGATTGTCACCACTTCCTGAAGTAAGGTAATGTAACCTGCAGAAAGAGTCACTTTCTGAATTCCCACCACTAATGGATAGACTGACAGTCTTTCAGGAACACAGTACAGATAGAGACAAGTGGAGTGATGGATACAGTGAAAATGCTGAACTCAAATTCAAAGACCAGAACTAACTGTTTTTATTTGTACAACATAACATTTAATTACAGTTCTGATAAATCCTACGACACTTATTATCATTTATCATTTATCATTTATTAGATTTTTGAATCCATAGAGGACTTTTAGGTCTCACTGTACATGGTAGTGACTTAAGAGTGTTTGTGTGTGTTCGAGATGTTCTGCTCCTCTCCCTCTGTTTCTGTTTGAGGCAGCTGATACCACAAAAATACAGCAATATTAAACAGGCCAAAAAAAGGAGAGAAAGACACAGAAGAGCTGATACAAAGCAGTACAGGTTGCTTCGTGCAGTGTCTTTTTTTTCTCCCTGCTTTGTCTGAGAGCCAAATTTCACTCAGCTCAACATCAGAATCATTTTCTATAGCAGCATGTGTTGTTTCTTCGGGAAGAAGATGGTCTTGTTCAAAGCAGTGTTGTGGTCAATGTGAATGAGGACAGTGCTTTAATGCTGTTCATGCTGGGCAAAGGAAGGAATGAGCTTTAATTTTGCGGTTTTCAAACAGTAAACCATAATGAGAGCTTTAATATGCTCTCTCTCTCTCTCTCTCTCTCTCTCTCTCTCTCTCAACTCAATTCATGTGAGCTTTATTGGCATGACTTGCACAGTTTTGCCAAAGCATTGGCATATAATGCATAAACAAAACAAGAATAGATTTATAATTCAGTACACAAATAATTACGTTAATAAAAACATTTTTATAAACAAGACATATGAAAATAGTTAAGATATTGTCTTAACTAAAAAAAAACTTACTATGTACTACAACATAAATAAAATAAAATTGCTTTAGTTTTGTCCAAGGCCTGACTCTCTTCGTTTGTGACATGCTGATAGGTATTTTGCTCCCCCTGCAATCATGCTGGAATTTTCTCCTAAAATATTACTTAATTTTTTTGCCTTTGGTAATGCCATAAAATTTGGTTGTATTTCTTGGAATGTAGTGAAATCTGCAGCTCTAATGTTGTGATGTTCTCGTGGCTGCCATCTCTGTACCGTCCTCGCTCTACAGCCAGACAGTGATCACTCAGTCTGTACTTTGTTAGTGTCTTTCTCAATTTGTGCTCTTTTACACAGCTCAGGTATTCTGCTGGTTTATAAATAGAGCACCATCTTCTTTTGTATTCTAGTGGCATCTTTCACATTTTTTAGGCAATGTGATTGTGTTTTTGTAACTGTGTGATTTGGTTGGGCCGGATTGTGCCGTGCTGGTTTGGGTGTAGTTTGAGCACCAGCTGTAAAAGGGCACTCCTCTGCAGGGCTTTAGCCTGGTACGAGCTTGCCTCACTGCATTTGAGGTGCTGGTACAATTTCAGAGCTCTTTTTTGAATACTAATTAATAATTTGTATTGTCCAAATTCAGCACTGCACGAGTTCTTAGGGGTTGCTCTGTTTACTTTTAAGATGCTTTTATAAATTTGTGTATGCATAGTTTCGATTTCTTCTTTTTCCCATTTAGAGAAATCTTGGGATTTTAGGGCTCCCCATATCTCGCTGCCATAAAGAGCAATTAGTTTGACTGACTTCTGTTGAACTGTTTCTTTGATCATGTAGAAGACCCCGTCTTTCACTTTCCTTTTAGTTCATTCACAGCCAGATTGACGTTCCCTGTTGAACAGATTTTTATTCCCAGGTGTATTCGTGGGTGTGTTGGAGGACCTGGTTTCCTTTCCTTTCCTACACCTGGATCCATTTTGAAAAATCAATCAGTTTTTGGTTGATTTTAAGAGCCCATGTTTGACTGAACTCTCACTCAGTACATTTAAATGAACATGTGCACGGTTTTATTCTCCATTAAAACATCTGAATGAACTTTAGATATGTGTCGTGTATAACTAGGAAAGAGTGATGAAAATCCTTTCCACGGGTCATTCTCTCCACTTTTTCACATGATCAGAAACATATTTATGTGAATTTACTTGCGAGTTTTGAAGAGCACAACCCTGATCAATGAGCCTGTTGTCAGTGATCAGCCATCATTTTTCAGTCCCTCAGTCCTTCTGAAATAAGGACAGTAACAGACAAAAGACATTTGTCATGTGACTTGTAGTGTGTTCTCTCATTCATTCACACACGGCTCCTCTGGGAAGAGCGAGCCAGCAAAATCATTTCTAGCTCTGGCAGGGCAATATCAAGCAGGTGGGAGTTTGTTTTTTTATCAGTGGAGTTATGTAAGAAGCTCATCAGTGATGCATTGCAGTTGCCGCTGGTATCCTGTGCCATTTTCAAGGCTGCCGAGCAGACAGTCAGTGGACTCGTCCATTCTGATTATACAGACTACTGTGCTCTGTCGTGCCCACCACTAACCACACAGAACACATTACTGTCACCTGTTATGCAACAAGACACTATTTATGTGTAAAATGAGAGGGAGAAATAAAAGGCAAAAGAAAGATTTCTTTAATATTCTGTGATCCATTTAGTTTCCCATTCTTGCTCTCTGTCTTTCTCTGATATATTTCTCAGTGTGTGTTCATTTGCCGCTGATTGTAGGAAGTGCTGCTGTTGGTCTGGATATCTGTCACTTCCTGATATTGCTCATCTGAGTGTCATCTATCAAGTCTGACCAATTCTGTAAATAAATCATTCAAATCTCTGACATTAAGCAAACACGTGAGAAATAACACATTCTGAGAAAGTAATATTTATTTCACACCAACACGTGGCTATTTGATTCAAGCATATCTGTGGATTAAAAATACATTTCTGTCAGTACGAAATCGAGAGTGTAATGCAGTAAGTCATGTAGATGGATCAGACTGCAGTGATTAACATTACATTGGTCACCCCTCTCTGGGAAAGTATCAAGCACAGCAATCATGTCAATTCAAAAGTCATTGCACTGTAAATATTCAATCATAACTGAAGGACAAATAGAGCTAAAAAATTGTTATCTAATGTTTTTACACATAAGATGGGGGATTTCATTGCTTTTTTACTGCTACCCAAGGAACCTCTACAAATATATTTAAAGCTTAAATTGATCAAAATATCTAAACATATCTGACATAAACATTATGAATAATTTATGGTCTAACTGGAGATGTTATTGTAATCAGGTCACACAAAACAGATTAACACTAAAATAAACAACAAATACTTCAGCAAATATCTTGTGTGACTTAGCTGAATATTCACTTACAGCTGATTGATTTAATTTGTCATTTGGTTGAATCACTACTTTGTTGATTATAGCGAAAAATATACATTTCTTCCTAGACAAATGCACAATATTTGATTTTAGTGGTATTTGGCATGTCACCTCTAGAATGGTGAAACACAAACCCATTTTTGGAATAAATCAGGGTTGGTTGTGTTTGGCAACAATTTGACTTGGATTTGGAAAGAAGGAAGCATTTTTAATGGGACAAAATTTCAGCATTTTACAACATTGAGCTATAGATCCGTAGCTTGATGAGTGAAGCCTGTTTTCTATACAGAATAAATTATTTTAATAAATAAATGATTTTCCTACAATCTGTTATATAATTTTATAACAGAATTGCAAGAAAAAAGATCAGAACTGATGTTACCTTACAATTGCAAGTTCCCAGAATTGCATGTTTATATCAGAGAGATCTAATAAAAACTCAGAATAGTAAAAAAGAAACTGCTTCACAATTGCTTCTCAGAATTGTGTGTTTATATCTCACAATTCTGTTTAGACATTTTTTTTTCACGATTTAGATTTTGTTTCTCGCAGTTCTGGGGAAAAAATTGTCCGTCTAATTGTCTAATTGAAATAAAATGAGCAATTACCTTTTTTAATTTTATCCAATTTTTTTAAACAGACTTTCATCTCCAAACTGAGTAATTTTCATTACAGTTATGAGTTTAATTTTGTCATCTAAAATGTCCTAAAGCACAATAATGGTAGAGAACACCATCTTCTATTACACTCAAGAGTATAAAGTAACTTTCCTGGAGCCTGGCAGTACCTGTTGAGATACTTTATCCTGCTAATACACATATGGTATATAGAATACATATCCTGCTGTTTATATATATTTACATTTTTTAAATTAAAAGACAGTGGTACATTTAAACTTTTTTCTGTATTCATGCATCTTGAGGAGACTTAAGCTGCAGTATTGAGACCCTTTATATTACTGCTGTAAAGGTAAAGGTACTAGCCACAATCTACAGTCAGTGAGCAGGACTCCATCTTTCCAGCTGTGACAGTGTGACTGAGAGGATCCATAAGCTTTCATAGCAGGAAAACCACACTGTTTGCTATTAAACTTGAAAATGAATTATATTCGAATGTCTTTCTAAGTGTTCCCGACCACAATAGACTGACTTCTGTTTTCTGATGCTTTCAGAAAAACCCTGCCTGTGGATCATATAAGGGCTTCATCTGACAAAGAATGCTTTAACCTAATATTTGTTGTGATTGTTTATTCAGGATGAGTTATGAGGGACATCTGTTCTGCCAAACCTGGTTAGATACATTAGTTTAACCTTTCTCCTGATCTGATCCAGCCAGGCTTTACACATCAGATCTGAGCCGTTGCTTCTCTCTCCCATCAGTCACTATGATATTGACTGAGTGGGCTGTTCAGTCATATTTTATATCTGACAAGTGTTAGGAGATGAGGATGGCTCCAAGTCGGACCAGTTTAAAATAGCAGTGAGTAATTTGAAGACTCATTAACAACAGCAAAGCTAAATGCAGCACTGCTTACATTAAAATACTCTAAACTATTGTGTAACAATATTAGTACTGCAGAGAAAACGGTTTCATATTACAGAATTAAAACAACTGGGTTCACACATTATATCTAGTTAAATATTTATTATATTGGAGTACTATGTTTTTACACAGCAATAGAGTAGTGTCCTAACAATCCAACCACACATTTAACCAATCACTGTGTGCAGGTGAAGTTTTGCAGAATATTAACCTGTATTCTAGGTGTATAGAGGGTGCCACATAGCAATTTGTTTGCGTGGATTATCTAACATCTGTTTCCAGTGCTGCAGGCCGGTCCCAGAGGTGCAGAGCCCCAGCATGCAGCGGCCCAGGGGGAGAAGGGTCCCGGGACTGGCCAGGTTCAGGACCTCCAATTCAACGCTGGATTTAGCCAGTAACTCACTGGGCAGCTCCAACATCATCATCTCGTTCCAGACTGGATTCATCTTGTGCTTCACTCGCCGCGTCTGCTTCTTCTTCAGCTTGGCATTTAGATGTTTTAAGGTCAGCTTTACCGATAGATCTATCAGAAAACATACAGGATACAGTGTTCTCTTTATTACACCTAAAACATTGATATTAATATTGATTGTACTGACTTTATTTAGAACCAGCAGTTTAGAAAATGAGTGGATGGATGGATGGATATATTTATTGTGTGTGTACATATACACGACCGGTCAAACGTTTGGAATAATAAAGAAATGTGAGTGTTTTGAAAATTGTTTGAAAAACATTTTTAAATAGAAAACATTTATTTAGAATTGTAATAATATTTCACAGTGTCACAGTTTTTATTGTATTTTTGATCAAATAAATGCAGCTTGGGTGAGCATAAGAGACATCTTTCAAAAAACAAAAAACTAACTATTATTCCCTCTTGTTTTAAATGGTAGTGTATTTAATTGAATTGTTAAATGCATTGCACTGAGCTGATGAATCTTTAGCTCACTTCCATTTTAGAGCAGAGATAATCCAGACGGTTATGTAACTAATAGTTGATTTGGGATTATTTGTAATGTTCATATTAATTTATGTGTCGTTAGGTCATATGTTGGGGTAAATACCTATGTTATCTTTCAGTTTGTCTGACTGTAGTCCTCTTGCCTTCATTACCACCACCCCAAGTCTATTGGCTGCTGGCAGATAACTAAGTGACAATAGAAGCTCTCCAGATGATGATGCCACTTCCTGCTGAAAAAGACTGGGTTACTTCTTGTGTCAGTTTTTTTTATTATTATTAAAAGCATTGACTTGAAAAAAACATTTTGTGTCAGGATATTTTACTTAACTCTGTCTTCACATAAATATGGATTTTAGTATTTGCATATTCATAAAGATCTCTTTGCAGGGTTAATGAACTTGGCTTTTGACTGCATAAGGAATCATTTCATGCAAATGTTCTGGTAATCTGCTGATTTGAAATTGTCAGATTGTCAGCACAGTCCTCACATTAAACACTCTGAATGATGGGATTTCATTAGCATCATGACCTTTGCCAAACCTTCTCTGTCTTAAGTCCGCCCCACATAATCAGCTGCATGAGCAAAACATGACATTTTCTTTTCACAAATTCTGAAATATAATCTGGTTCTTTTGGAGGAATAATCTCGGAATAAATTGGATTTATCAGATGATACGGAAAGCCTTAGGGTAATGCAATCATTATTTTGATGGACATTCTTGTCATTGAGTTAAATTTGCATAATATTATTAAAACTGAAGTCTGGATTTGAACTGAAATCACATTCAATGCATGCAGATATATCTGCCCATATACACAGTACATAACTTTCCGTCTAATTCCCACATTCATCAAAGATACCTAGCTGCAAGAATGGAATAAGAAGGCAGAAAATAATACAGTCCAAGGTCTTCCATTCACAAGCCAAAGTCCTATCCTGAATATTCAAACACGAATCATTTGAAAAATCAGAGCACTCAAAAAGAAAGAGTGTGTGAACATTTTGTTTTATGTGAACAAATAATACATTTTTAATGATGCTTATATAACCCAGTTCAACTTGCGTCATCCTTTTTATCACAGGCCTGGACCGAAACATATAGTACATTCAAAATACACACACACACACACACACACACACACACACAGACACAAAATCTCTCTCTCTCTCCTCTCTCTCTTCTCTTGTCCAATGGTAGTTAGTAATTCCTGGCATGTCTTTGTGTATGTGTCTGTAAGAACCGGATCTCCTCTGGGGGGTGCGATGACGCAGATAAAGATCTCTAGCTCTGGAGGTCTATGACATCATCAACAGATCACACAATAGTGGGGGTGGACTGCGTGCGCATATATGTGTGTGTGTGTGTGTGTGTGTGTGTGTATAGTTTGGGACCCAAGAGATTGATTTAAAACAAACAAGGTGAGGAGGGAGTTCAGTATCTTCTAATAAAGTCTCAGATCTATTCTGTGGATGTCCAAAAGAAATGTCTGAGGCACTTTGCACTTGTGGAGACTGAGGAACACATAAACACAAAATCCTATGCTAAAATATTAATCTGGCACCAAGTTTGCGACCACGACAACCTCTTATTGTGAAAAGTGTGTCAGAAGAATATCACCTACTGCTGTACTTCATATGTTTTAGTGTTTAGAATGTTTAAATATGTTTTCACTTTTTATTCAGGTCTATGTTTCAATTTTATTTCATTTTATTCAGGCCTGTGTTTTAATATGTTTTTATTTATTTATTCATTTATTTATTCGTACTTTGTTTGGTTTTCTTATACAACAAACTAGATCAAAAAGTGAGGTCCAAAAAAGAACAAACAACAGTACGGTGCAAACAGATATACAAAAATAAAAGTAAACAGAGAAAGTCTTAATTGTCAGGGATAAATATCTCTCATACAATGAAAAACATCGATCCAATCAAAAGATCAATATTATTACATCTTGAGGGAATAAAGAAAAAAACAAATAATGTTTTTACTTTTATTTAGGAACAGGTCTATTCATATTTTAACATTCATAGCACGGCATTGCTCATACAGTGTGTGTGTGTGTGTTTTTTTTAATCCACTTAGTTATATTCCTATTTATTACATGACTTACTGGAACACTCTGTTCTGATATTTGGGTCATTCTTCATTTGTGGTGGTGAGTGGCATCTCTCTATTTTCTAACAGTTTATAAATCTTTAAATACCAAGAAATCATAAAATGTTTGCATATTTGTATTATGTAGGCTGAAAATTTTGTGCACTATTAAAAGTTAAATTTAATATTTCAAATTCATATTTAACTGAGTTTGAGAGATTTCGTGTGTAACAAAATCTGCATGTATGCAGCCATACCTCAAACAGGTATCCTGGGATGTAAAAACTACAGTTTAAACACACATGAAGTGTTTATATTGAGAATACAAATTGTATATATAACGATTTAATATTTTTTCCATTCAAACATTCAGATTTAGCACACGGTAAACACCAAAATGAATAATGATGAGGATCATCACACTGATGAAGTAAGGACCAGCTGACAAAGTTGGTATTTGTAACTGCATCACTCAACTAAATGTAATAGTGACAAATGTGCAAATGAATTTTAAGCAATGTTCCTCACCTGTTTAGGTGGCTGTAAGTCAACCCAGCAATCAGCATCCAACATCATGCTTATATCAGCCAGCTTAAAGCGCATTGTGCCCAGAGTGGAATTATGGGAGAATCGATCACAGCAGTGAAGTGAGAGGGCCACTTCTCCATCTAGACTGTCTGTGTCTTCTGTGCCCTCCACGGAGAGAGCAAACACCAGCTCCTCTCCCCACTGCACATGTGCGGCTAGCTTGTGGACGGCTGTGTGAGCATGCCTCTGCTCTTCAGAGACGCTCACACACCCTGATATATATCCCTCACATCCAGCCTCCACTGAAATATTCTCCGCTGCAAAAAAAAAAGAGAATATGAGTCATATTATAACAAGGAGCAGGATGACAAATTGGGCCACATGAAGCTGTTCCAAGCCGCAGAGGCACCAAGCGGTTTCTTTTTTTGACTCCTCACTTTTCATTCCTTTCTAAATCTCAGCCGGCATGACTGATCCTCTCCCCTTTTCCTGTTGGGATGTGCAGAATAGAGGTTTTGAGTTTAAAGCAGATTTACTCTCATTACCGATAATGATGCGTATCAATCAAGGCTGCTACTATTGAAATGGTAATTCTGTGATTAAGAGGCTTTAAGCTGCCTGAAAGAGGCTTTTATTTCTCTCAAACATTGGTTTAATCACAGAGAGTTTTGAATATCAAAACCACCCTCTGTTCCAGCCCGGAAAGCAGAGCAGAACCATTGTACAGTGACACCAATCCCATAAACACAACACACCTGGATGAACCATAAAAGCCTGCTTTTTAAAGATATATTTGCTCATGCTGTGTGACCTTCAGATGACCTGTGCACATACTGTAAAATGCTCCTACAGCTTCACTGGAGCTGAGTCCAGAACTGTTTGTGTCTGTCGTCTGAGTTGATGTGTTTGTAAGGCCTTTGCACAGATATTTCCCCCTGTTTTGCAATAGAGCTGTCTAAAGTCAGAGCTAGTCTGCAGATTTTGGGCAGTCGGAGTTGACAGAGTTTGCAGAGTGTGGTGTATCATGAGCAGTGAGCAGACTACATTTTTTTAGCTTAAGACTATGATTCTATGCAGTATCCAAAGGATACCAAAAATGTTCTATATTTTGAATCTGATTCAGTTGTTATTTTTACAGAATTTACAGAATCAATGATTTGGCTGCAGCAGCCAAATGATCAGTAAATAATAACTTAAATTTGTGTTATTTTAGTATTATGTATGGTATATAATGGTATAGCGTATAGTTTTGTATTTTATGTTTTAATTTTAGTTTAAGTTTTAGAAACTTTATTATGCTCTTACTATTTTTATTGATAACAAATCTTTATTTTGGAGTTTAACATAAAAACCAACTTTAAAAAGTTATTTTTTTTTAAAGCGACTGCATATTTCTTTTTTTCACAATCATTCAGATGGTACACTTGATTGAAAATGCTTTCTGACTTGTAAAACAGTGAATGTACATTCCCTTTCTAGAAACATCAAAGTAGATGAATGTGTGTTACCTTCCACGATGCTGATGTGTAGCTCTCCATTTTCTTTGTGCAGGCTGATGGAGAAGTGTAGTTTAGGATATAGGATAGAGCTACTTTTCGTCATGGCACCAGTTTGCTCAGATGTGCAGGGCGTTTCATCTGCGGAAGCTAATATGAAGAAAATAAATATAAATGAGATTCAGCTCTGGGTAAATTTTAGGAGCAAACTTTCTCATTAAAAGCCAATGTATTCTCTAGAACCCGAAAAACATTACATACAAGTTAGTTCTGGTTCTCCTGGGACTTTTCACTGTTTCATGGCGACAAGTTACTGTCTTTTTAAAGTGAGTCATGGTATCACTTACATAACCGATTCAGTCAATAACATTGATTCATTCAGGATTCATTCATTCATGAGTGCTGCTCGAAGACATGCAACATCAAAAATGGACAATGTAAGCAACAATAATGCATACAAAATATTCCTATGTAAACCATCACATGCCATCGCGCTGTTGGTGTGACTCTCAGCTGACACAGCATGACATTGAAGTAAAACACGTGCTGTTAAATTCTTCAAAGAGGTACTTCTTATCTTTCTTTCTCTGCATCTACTAGTGGATGGATAAACGTCAAACCTTGCTCAGAAAGGAAGGTCTTGAACATGAATTATTATATTGTGTGCAACCTTTACTTGACATGATAGAAGCTGTGAGCTATGAGTCAGATCAATGTATGTCAACCACCGGGCATTATTATAGTAGCAGGTTTCACTGCTTTAATATGAGAGGTTGACAATTGCCTCTGGGCCACATCTGCACAGATTTTAACAGCAACAGCAAATTCCATTTCGTGTCCAACATGCTAATGGTGTTTAATGGCCGAAATTTTAATTTCCAAGTTGGTTCCAATTTTCCAAACTCCAAGTGGTCTGGAATGCATAAGGAAGCCACACAACCACACACACACACACACACACACACACACATGAACACAGCCTCCCCCATTGAGTTCCATTAGATTTTAGCGGTCATATCCTTACCTTGCCGCGGGAGGGAGAAGACTTCCTCACGATCGGTTGTCTGGTTACAGGTGTCGAGCGCGGCAGCAGACGTGTCATTTATTACCTCTTGAGAAGTGACACAAGGTTTGGGGCAGTAGATTTCAGGAAACTTCAAAGATGCTTGAGGCTGGATGGGCTTTGTGGACTTCTGCACACTGAACTAAGACATGTACATAAATAAGAAAGAGAAAATAAAAATTCTGAAATAATATGATTGGTTTGAGAATAGATAGGTAAAACAAAAGTAGTAGGTTACTCCACTCAAACCATTAGGTGTTCTGCACACAAAGTTCTTAAAAATTCTGATGGAATATTCAGAAAACATTGATTATGCCCAGTAATACCATTCCAGTAATACTTGATCTTAACCAAAGAGTGTATTCAATAAAACTAGACTAATCCTAATCAACCAAAAGAAATATAAAAAAGTAATATTGTCTCAGTATGAATGAATCATTTCCATTCCTTCAAAGCTTCAGAGACATACTCAGCACTGATTTTAAAAACCTTGGCTTCACATGAGACAGGGGCATTTCACTAAGGGGCTTTCTGATGACTAAATTTAATGTCTCATTGAGGTTTTGATGTGTAGTGTCTGATTAAAACAGGAAAGCATGAATGAAAAAATCAATACCAGAACACTCCATTTCCCCCAGGTGGGCAGTTATCGTGCTGAAATAGAGCGCACAGAGAAAGGAGCGAGAGAGGATATTCTTATACACCTCTCATCTTCATTATTAATAAATACTGGTGCAGTGAGACAGATATGAGACTGACCTTATCTCTAAATATATATACTGATACACATGCACATACAATCCTCTAAATACAGACAGGCCAGTAACACTCAGCTCTGTCTTCACTCTGGTGCTTTAGACAACATCAGGAAATGAACTATATAATCAGTTTTTGCTCATGTCTGCCACAGATTACATTTTAATTGGGCATATCAAAAGAGGCTGAAAGATTTAAGAAGGAAATGAACAATCTCACAATCAGCACTATCTCTTTCATAAATGGAGAGAATGATTGGAGGGATTGTTGATTTCACAGATTCCAGTCATAAAAAAATTAATTTACTGTGTAACCCAAAATGTCACAGATTTTGGTCAAATTTGGATTGTGACGAGTGGGGCGGGGCCGAGGGACATGGGAGCGAGGCCGGGGGAGTGATTGGAGATGAACTACACCTGTTCGTCCCACCGGTCTCGAGGCCCATGGAGGAGATGGAAGGATATAAAACTGGAGCGACGACAGTGAAGGACGAGAGAAGCCCAGGCCTGGTCCTCTCTCGTCCTTCACTGTCGTCGCTCCAGTTTTATATCCTTCCATCTCCTCCATGGGCCTCGAGACCGGTGGGACGAACAGGTGTAGTTCATCTGCAATCACTCCCCCGGCCTCGCTCCCATGTCCCTCGGCCCCGCCCCACTCGTCACATAGATGTATAAATCAAATGGCAGGGTTTTGCACTTAATCACATTGTGATATGGACAAGTGTCTGTGAATATTAAACCGCTAAAAAAGACTACTATTTTAACGTGACTGTATGTTCTGCGTGTCTCAATATTTTGAATAGCCCAGCTTCGTGTACTATACACATACTGTAAGCATGCGTGATGCTTATTGTGCTTTCAGCATACATTTTCTGTAATGATGCTTTGAATCTATATGCGTTGAAAGGGGGAAGCAATTGTGGGGGGGGGGGGGGGGGGGGGGTGAGAGAAGAAGAAAATTTTAAAGGGCTCTAAAACAATGGATAAATGTCCCAATAGATCTAGTGTCACTTTTAAATGAAGACATTTTTTTCTTATTTTTCCTTCAGCATACAGCCACACACATATAATGGTATTTAAGTGATTATTCATGACTCCATATACATATACAAAGACTATGAAAGGAAGTGTGTGGGGATGGGTCAGTTTTTGCCAACATCATGATGACCAAATGTCCTCAAAAGGAAAAATCTGAAATTTTGTACATTATGAGCACCAGCCAATGGCCCCCACAAGAAAAACAGCTAAAAAAAAGGAAAAAAATAGAAGAAGAACAAGTGTGTGTGTGTGTGTGTGTGTGTGTGTGTGCATGCGGCTATGTGAGTCGTGACTCAGTTTCAGGACTGTTTCAGGGAAAGCTCAGCAGATGCTGAACAACATCAGTGTGAGAGTGTGAGTACAACAGCATGTCTGTCTGTGTTTTTAAGTTCACAGACAGACGAATCATTTCTAAACTAAAATCTTATCTCTTATAAAAGTACTCTGGAGAAGATTCTAATAATAACACACTTGTCCCTCACCATTCTTAACTTGTTAAGCCTGTTACTGGATGAACTCAGTGTTCTTTGAATTATTTCAAAATGGCGGTTTCGTTTGAATTCATATGATAAACATATAGTTTTTAGGAAAAAAGTAAGCATGAAGGCCCAACCCTAAACATAATGGTCACTGGGGAGTGAGCAAATCATATGAAAACCTATGAATGAGACCATACAAATTCATACGAATTAGCCACAAGTTTGCATAAATATTGTCATAAGAATGTGTTGGCTTTTCTGCTCCTACTACACCAGGCACTAGTAACAGCAGCAATTTAAAATAAGGTGACATATAGACAGCTACATTGCATTACCTTTGCAGCCATTACATTTGATTTACAATGTATTTACTAAATCACAGAGCAGAACACAATTTTTAAGTACATTTATACCATAATATTACATTATAAGTAGGCATGTAGATTATTCAATAATGACACAGTCATCTACTAAAGACTTTTCAGATACATGCAAATAAATCCTTTTTAGTACAGCATCATTGTTTCTGCCTCAGTGTGCTAACCTGTGTTATGTAAGTGCCACTTCCATCCTTCCTCTCAGGTCAGAACATTTTACTCATGGCATATCCCAGTCTTTGTTCTCATATCTGTTTGTTGTTTTATAAGCTCTTCTTTGTCTGTATTTAAAATCAGATCTGGTTGCTGGTCCATGGCTGTGTGTTAGGGAATATTGGTCTTACCTGTGTCAGAGTATGCAGGATACTGGGTTTGGCTTTCTCTGGGTCTGCCTCGTCCCCTCTTTCAAGTTTCCCCTTCTTACAGCTCTTGCACAGCAGCGAGAGACCACACAGCGTCAACAGTCCAGACACGGTTCCCAGTGTAGCCCCCAACAGCGCTGTCGCAGACACGAGCATTCCCACCTTGAAACAGACACCCAAACACACCGAATCAAGAGGAGAGAAGAGGAAAAACAGGGGGAATAATCCACTCTTTAGTGATGTGACTCCATGGTGGGTGAGGAGAAGGAAGAGGAGAGAGCAGATGAGTGGAGAGCTGCTAGAGACATAGAGTGGCACATGTATGTGTGTGTGTGTGTGTGTGTGTGTGTGTGTGTTTGTGATGCACTGTCTGAAACCAACTCAGCCTGGCAGACAGAGCAAAAGGGAGAGAGAGAAGGAATGAGAGACAGGCATAGACAGAAGCGAGGTAATCAAAGGGGTGGGGTTCGGATGGCTGGCAACTCCTCCTCAATAAGGAGAAGTCTGTCACTGCAGCCCACCCCCTTCTTCACCAAAGTGGCTGTATGTCAGCCTTTACGTCAGAGCTGCATGAACTCACCTTCACACACTGGGTGTGTTGTAGCAGGGCTTCATATATACACAGTAAAGATTCTTAAAATAATTAGGTTTGAAGAGTGTCATTAATTTATTTATGCATGGCATATATTTATATTACATTGTCTTTTATCAGTTCATGCTGAGAATCCATGACCTTGCCGTTGCTAACACCATGCATGCACTACTGTTGGGAGTTAAAAAGTTAAAACAACATTAAAGGCATTAAAGGGTTGGGTTTTATAAATTTAATAATAATAATGATCATGCTTATTAATTAAATTTACATTTCTGATAGGCCTATATTTTCTTGTGTTTTTGCTCTATTTAATATATAAATTAACGAATCTCACATTAATTTTTTTTTTTTGTGTGAGTTAATAACACAATACGACTTATGACTGATGCTTTCACAAGAACAAATTTGAACTGATGCCTATAGGTATAAAAGTGAGATTAGGATATATTTTTTATACTGTTTTGATAATATTTTTAAGGTTTGGAATTCATTCCTTTAAAAAGATGGATCTGTCTTTGTTTCAAAGACATGAAGCGGTAATGTTTGATCGCTTTGACCTTGAGAACGGCAGAACGAACATGGATCTGTGACGCCATAGGTGATTATATAAACAAAGCATTTCAACCTAATAAATGCCAAAGTTATACTATGTAATACTTACAACCCTTGCTATTATTTAAAGGCCATATATCTCATTCTATGGCTGTATGTATTCTGTGGGTTTTTATTAAGAAGAGGTTCCGTTAAAAATACCAGAAATGAATTCGGTTCCGTTTTCGCTTGTAGTTGAACAACTCAAAGCAATGTTTCACAAATTAGCAACATGGCTTCTGAAAATACAGCGAGTGTAGTGTAGTCCGATACCCATGAGTCGGTCCAGTTTTTTTGGGAATGACTTATGAATCAGTCGAAGCTGTTAAGGACTTTCCCGCAGTTTACATTCATTAGATATATTTTGTTCTAGATTAAAGTGACAGTTTTTTTCATACGAAACTGTGTAGTTATATGTAAGATTATTCGTTTGAATCTGTGATTTAGGGCTATATAAAGAAGACTGTTTTGTATTATTATTTTTATTTAGTCCTTAGCTAGGGACCAATTTGGGTAACACTTTACAATAACAGTAGGCCTACACAGGGCCAGATTAACCATAAGGGCAACTGGGCAATTGCCCAGGGGCCCAAGACCTCTAAAGGGCCCAGGGAAGCAAGGGCACGAGCAAAATACTGTATCTGGTAATCTCCCGCTTTACATTAAACAAACTGTCAACACGGGCTTTTGCGCTGCACAGAGAGACGCTGCGCTGCCTATGACTTTGAACGTGAGTTGAGAGCGGTTGAGAGTCAGTTTCATGCGGAATGACCAATGAAGAGAGGGCCTCAAGTTAAGACCCTCTCCTCATTGGTCAGTCCGCATGAGGTGTGTCAAATGTTACGCCGAGCGGGTTACGTCAGGCGTTGCTACAACAGAAAAAAATCTGACATGGAGAAGCTAAGTGGGAGCGCGAAGCGGAAATTAAAAAAGGAAAAGGACATCAAAAACGCAGAAAATTTTAAGTATATACCTAAAATAGGTCATTTCTTCACTCCTGTTAATGTTGCCGAGAGTTCTGTTAAGTCAGCTTCCGTCAACGACGAGGACAACTCAGCTAGCCAGGACTTTTCTTCAAGATGCCAAATGAAAGCAAACATGCACTCCCTAATTATTTAGGATTAAATTGTGTGTTTTGCCAGGTTTTGAAGTATTTATTTTTATCTTTCTATTTTAGCTATTGGACATGAACTTGTTAGTGGCCTTGATTTGGAAGATGTTATACACCAGTTTGCACAGTCAAAGTCCAGAAAAAAAGCCATTGTAAGATGTGTTTGCCAAATGAAGGCATTTCAAATTCAAACATGTACTTCCTTATTATTTAGGACTAAAATTGTGTGTTTTACCAGATTATGTAGCATTTATTTCTGTCTTGTCTTCTTCAGAGAAATTGACAGATTTCTAAATGTTTATGTAGCACTAAAATGTTTAACTGGTTAATTGTGCTGTAATATGTTGTTGTTCTATTTTAATACAAGTTAAAATGAGCTTAGGATAAAAATGTTTATGAGCAGATAATAGTGATACTGCATTTTATTTATTTATTTTTTCCTTGAGGTTTCAGCTTTATTAAAATGCTGTATATTGTTGTGGAGGGATAACTGGCAGATTTCAAATTGTTTGTGTTGGACTAATAACTTGATTGCCTTGTTGAATTCTGAGGAGACAGGGTCACCCTGTCAGGGTGATTTCTGCTTAAAATGAGAATGTTTCTTGATGTGTTGTCTGTGGTCTTCTGTTATAGCTCTATCAATTCAATACATTTATATTGGGAATAAATGTTGTTAAATAAACAATGGTTTGAAAGTGGTTGCTTATTTATTCATTTTTGTGAAAATGGAGGATATTTCCCTCCCTCTCAATGTAGTGGGTCAATTTTACCAGATTATACAGATGCTGATGTGTTTTGTTTTCATAGCATTATATGTGAGTGAATGTCTTTGATAGGGGACATAGTAGTGCATTTGTAGTTCTATGAGCATTTAAATATTTGTAAATCAAAATACACCTGATGACAGTTAGAATTTGAAGTATTGAGTATATTTACTGTATATTACAGTAATATATTCTGTATATGACCATATTATGGTGATCCCGGGGTCGTGATGATTGGGCCCTTGAATATTGTTGCCCAGGGTACAACAAAGTGTTAATCTGGCCCTGGGCCTACATGAATCATCATGTACTAACACCTGAATTAATAATAATTGACTATGAACTAATGATGAGTTAAGACATGTATTAATCAAGAGCTAATGAAGAACTAACTTAACTGTGACATGAGTCATATGAAATACTGCATGAATAACACTACCTTAATTACATGTTAGTTCCTGCATGATAGTTAATGTATTAATTAACACTTTGAGATAAACTAAACCACACATGTTCTAGAAGCAAGATGTATGAAAATGGCACAATTTATAAATTTGCTACCAGCTGTGTCACAACCATCAGTGAAAGACAGTGGATTTATTGCAATATTTACCTTTAACCTAACTCATCCAACGCACAATGATGCATTCATAATTAAAAACAATTTTATCATTCGGTTTTGAGTGATTCCACTGCTGCTGTCCTACAATAACATTTAAGCATACACAATTTTCCAAATTAAAATCAGTTAGCATAGAGATGCTGATTATTACGTTTGTTATGTTATGGATTGGTTTACTGTCTTTATATCAGCCGTTTGTCTGGCTCTTCTTTTGGGCCACTATCGCCAATTCAAATTATCAACTTTCCTCCTACTGTTCAGTTCCTTCTCGGTCCAAATGCAGCCACAGCACCTCTGCTCTTCAACTTATTGACAAACCACCGAAAAGGACCAAATACCTTACTTAGATGAGTTGAATATGTATAGAACATGTGGAATTGATAACTTTTTAAAGATGTGCCCCACCAAGACAAGTCATGACATAATGATACATCAACAAGTCATGAATTCATATTACTTTATAAGTAATTAATGATGAGTAAGTAATAATGTGCCCCCCCCCCCCAAGTAAAGTCATGACATAATGACACATCAACAAGTCATGAATTCATGTTAGTCTATGAGCTGTTAATGATTTAGTAATGTGTAGTAATGTGAAGTCATTATCTTAATAATCTCAATTAACATCTACCAAGGTGATTCTTATTTTGCAACAGTATATCCAAGATGATTACTTTAAGATACACATTACCCAGCACTTAAAGCGCAGAAATTAAAAAGGTAAAATACACATTTGATTTAACAAAGCTTTTAAATATCAGTGTACCTTAAATCAAGGGGACAAGTTAACTTGTATTTTACTTAAATATTATATAAAACACAATCAAATGTTCAGTGTGTTGTCCTCTAAACAGGAAATTGATGGTGAATATCTTTTATTAGGCATCCAAGTGGCCTCCGTTTATTTTTTTCACCAAACCAATGAGTCCACTCTATGAGAGAGAGGTGTTCTTTTAGCATGTTCTCTGTACTATTCCCTGTTAGTCTCCATCAGTTCATAGTCAAGTTATTATTAATTCAGGTATTAGTACATTTTGATTCATGTACTGTTATTGTAAAGTGTTACCCAAATCTTTTACACAAAAAGTTTACATAAATTTGTATTTATTACTGTGCGGTTGATCTCATCATTTGCTTTTGGCAAGATTATATTTCTTTAAAAAATAAGCAATAATAATAATAATAATAATGTATACAGGTGCATCTCAATAAATTAGAATATCATGGAAAAATTCATTTATATTTCGATAATCCAAAATTTCCAAATTGTGAAACTTATGTATTAATACAAATTTTGTGCACACAGACTGAAGAAGTTTAAGCCCTTGGTTCTTTTAATTGTGATGATTTTGGCTCACATTTAACAAAAACCCACCAATTAACAAATTATTAATATCTAAACAAATTAGAATATGGTGACATGCCAGTCAACTGATGAACTCACAACACCTGCAAAGGTTTGCTGAGCGCTCAAAATGGTCTCACTGATTTGTTTGATTTGATTCACTGGGCTACACAATCACAAATTGTGGAAGGAAAAGATGCACCAACTGAGAGAACCACAGCCTTATGAGGATTGTCAAGCAAAATCGATTCAAGAATTTGAGTGAACTTCACAAGGAATGGACTGAGGCTGGGGTCAAGAGACACCACACAAATGGCTAAAGTTGTCATATTCCTCTTATTAAGCCACTCCTGAACCACAGACAACGTCAAAGGTGTCTTACCTGGGCTAAGAAGAAGAACTGGACTATTGCCCAGTGGTCCAAAGTCCTCTTTTCAGATGAGAGCAAGTTTTGTATTTCATTTGGAAACCAAGATCCTAGAGTCTGGAGGAAGGGTGGAGAAACTCATAGCCCAAGTTGCTTGAAGTCCAGTGTTAAGTTTCCACAGTCTGTGATGATTTGGGGTGCAATGTCATCTGCTGGTGGTGGTCCATTGTGTTTTTTTGAAAACCAAAGTTTACCGTTTACCAAGAAGTTTTGGAGCACTTCATGCTTCCTTCTGCTGACCAGCTTTTTAAAGATGTTGTTTTCATTTTCCAGCAGGATTTGGCACCTGTCCACACTGCCAAAATGAAATCCAAATGAAATACAAAACTTGCTCTCATCTGAAAAGATGACTTTGGACAACTGGGCAACAGTGCAGTTCTTCTCTTTGCCAAAAGCACCAAAAGTTGGTTAAATGACCATGGTGTTGTTGTGCTTGACTGGCCACCAAACTCACCAGACCTAAACCTCATAGCGGATCTCTGGGGTATTGTTAAGAGGAAAATGAGAAACAAGAGACCAAAAAATGCAGATGAGCTGAAGGCCACAGTCAAAGAAACCTGGGCTTCCAGACCACCTCAGCAGCGCCACAAACTGATCACCTCCATGCCACGCCGAAGTGAAGCAGTAATTAAAGCAGAAGGAGCCCCTCCCAAGTATTGAGTACATCTACGTACAGTAAATGAACATACTTCCCAGATGGCCAACAATTCACTAAAAATGTTTTTTTTTCTTATGAATTATTCTAATTTGTTGAGATAGTGAATTGGTTGGTTTTTGTTAAATGTGAGCCAAAATCATCACGATTAAAAGAACCAAAGACTTAAACTACTTCAGTCTGTGTGCATTGAATTTATTTGATTCACACGTTTCACAATTTGAGTTGAATTACTGAAATAAATTAACCACGACATTCTAATTTATTGAGATGCACCTGTATCTATGTTGTATCGCAAAAAAAAGAGGGAAATCGAAAACAGAACCTTTAAATTTGGTGAATGTTAGCGTGGCGACGTGTGCACTATATTTGATAACAGAGCAGCGTGCGGACACGCCCTCATGTCATCGCAGTGAAGGGGCGGGGTTTCGATTCTGCAGTCGCTAAAAAATGGCAACGTCCATAGCGCTCAGCCTGGATAACTTACCGTCTGATCCCTTACTGCTGGTGCTGTCATTTCTGGACTTCCGAGATCTGATAAGGTAGACATTCAACTTGAGTCTTTCTGTCAGTCCGTGCGGTAATAAACACGCTTGTTTGTTTTTCGAATGAGCTTGAAAAGCTGTACAGTAAACGTTAGCTGGCAATGCTAACAGCATAGTTTATGATGTTACTTAGGCAGGTTCTGCTGATAGACAAATGCGATAATACGGCGATAATGTTGGTTTTCAGTCACTATGAAAAGTCACGCATCTGATAACTGTACACCAGATCATCTCATGAATCTTATGTTTGAAGACATAATGCATGAGCTACTGTAATGACAGGAGCTTTACATCTTGTCATCAGGTTTTAAAAGATAACTTGCATAAATTTACGTTTGGTAGATACTTTTATCCAAAGTGAATTACGTTGCACTCAAGGTTTTAACACTGGTCCGTCCACACCTCAGATTTGAAAAAGAAATGGGGGTGTAAAGCTGTGGAAAAGTGGGTGTGTAGAAGCTGGGAAGAGGGGAGTAAACAACAAATAAAACACAGACCGAACTAAAGCAACTCATTATACAGAGAAGTGAATATTAAAATATGAGCCGAGGGGAGAAAAACAGAGTTAGGGATCACCTAGATTTGATTAAAATATAACCCCATGATAATTAGCTCAATCTTCTCATTAGAGACTACTAAAACATGAACAAGTCAAATACGTTTAAATTAACTTTTCTTTGAAATGTAAACAAATCCGCAATATAACTTTGAAGAGTATGGGGTAGTAAAATAAAGAAGGACATTTAAAAGGTCTAATATTTTCCTACATTGACCAGCACTACAGTGTTTCAAAAAATGACATTAATTTAACACGGAAAGAATAAAGGCATGGTTCCTTTTTTATACACTCTTCTTTGTATTTTGGGTCTAATGTCATTGTTTGCCATGTATCACAATAATCAGTCGTGTCATCGCCTTCATAATCATACGTACCACTCTATCAGTCTTTATTTTGCACATATTTCATTTGACCAAGATATGATGAAATATATGCGCATTCAATTTCATCTTCAACAGGTTTGTTTTTGTAAAATGTAACTTTATAATTGCCTTTTTTTCAGTCATATAATTATTATATCACCTCAAATACGTTGTGTGTAAAAAGTGTTTGTTTCAGCCAGTGTGCACATGATCAGGATGGTACCACCTCCACCTCATTCTGAGCCAAGTGTGATCAGAATGATTACAATATAGAGAAAATTTAGCAACTGTGCATAAGGATAGTAGCAATATTTTGAAATCAATATGGAACCCAATAGGTAACCAGTGTGTAGAGATGATAAAATTGGGGCTAGTAGTGCATCACAGTAATCTAGCAGAGAGGTCATAAATGCATGAACTAGCTTTCTGTGTCAGCAACAGATAGCATGTTTTGCAGCTTAGCAATGTTTCTGAGGTGGAAGAAGGCTGTTCTTACTCTCCAGCCACAGCAGCCAGTCGCCACTCTCAGTTAACACATATACATCACTTCATGACATTAGTTCAACTTCGCTTTTTAGACTGGAAGAAAGAATTAACTAAAAAAAAAAAAAAAAAAATAGCCACTTTTCAAATGACCACGAATGATAATTTTAGTGTTTCATGACCCTTTAAGGTAGTTAAAAGTTTACAAATTTTGGCTTAACTGCTTTTTCCTCCATTGCAGTTTTTCCCCCCATGCCATCTCCATCTTAAACAGCTAACACAGAAATGATTACCTGTTTTCTGTAATTAATATCTCCATTTCCAGCATCTGCCTTTCTTTTAAGTATTGGGTAGATAAATATGCATATTTTTATTTATACATCTGTACAGTAAATAATGCACAAATCTGTACCTAAATATTCTGTTCCAGATTTTACCACATAATTATTATTATTTATTTATTGTTTTTCTTTATTCTTTTTTTTTAATCGTTCTTTCTTTTCTCATGTCATATACATGTACCAAGAGCTCCTAAAAAACCACAACAAATTCCTTGTGTGTTTGCTAAGCTAATTCTGATTCATTTATTCTTATTTAATGGTTTGAGAATAGCTGTCATTACCAAACTTTTTTGAGAAAAAAAATAGATTTGTTATTTATTCAACACTTAAAAGCCTCCAAGTTAATTTTAGTTGTGTTTTTCTTCATATGTAATTAGACATCATCAAAAGTTGGTCACAATTACACTTTGTACCAAATTATGTAAAAATTCTCATGAAGGTTGACCAAGGCCATGATCAGATCTTTATGTTTTAATAGATTAAGCATTGCCTGAATAGGTCACCTTTTTTAACATCTCAAGTTGTCAAAAGTGTTTGCGTTGATCTGGTTTGTTCTGTTCTCAGCTGCAGTTTTGTAAGTCGTCGACTCAATGAGCTGACAGGCCATAACCCTCTGTGGAAGAGACTTTGTCAGAAGCACTGGCTCCTTACAGAGTAAGCTCACTCCTCATGCCCTCAGAAGCTTTTGATTTATTCATGGCATGTGCGTTTTTCTGTCATAATCATTTTTTTTTTTTTGGTTAGATTTGCTGTAATGAAAATATATTGTTGATGACAAATGATTTTTTTTTCTTCCGTTTTCAGGGCAGACAAAAGCCACAGAGGCCTGGCATGGAAGGAGCTGTTTCGGGAGCATTATGCTGATCTGGGCCGTTATATTGACTATTACGGCACTCTCAAGAAAGCCTGGGATGATCTGAAGAACTACCTGAATCAGAAATGTCCACGAATGATAGCTTCACTTAAAGGTCTGTCCACACTGTTACTCATCCAGCCATATTTTGAAAACCTATGTGTGTTTTTTGTTTTTTATTTCATGATAGTTGTCCACTAAAGGTTTTGCTTCCTTTTCTCTGAAGAGGGTGTAAGGGAGGAAGAGCTAGACACTATTGAGGTCCAGATTGGCTTCAAACTCCCCAATGACTACCGTTGCTCCTATAGGATACACAATGGACAGAAACTTGTGGTCCCTGGGTAAGACTTCTGATAATATCCTTGATCCTTTCTTCTACTTTAGAAAAATAAAGTATTTATTTAAATGCTTGTAACTGATTCGTGGCCTAATGATTAGAGAGTCAGACTTGTAACCTGCAGGTCACAGGTTCGAGTCTCAGTACTGGCAGGAGTTGTAGGTGGGGGGAGTGAATGAACAGTGCTCTCTTCCACTTTCAATACCCACGAATGAGGTGCTCTTGAGCACCCAACCCCCATGGTTCCCTGGGTGCCACAGCAAAAATGGCTGCCCACTGCTCCGGGTGTGTGTTCACGATGTGTGTGTTCACTATTCACTGCTCTGTGTGTGTGTGTGTGTGTGTGTGTGTGTGTGTAACATAATCAGCCTCTGATCTTAAAAACTCCCATAGTATCTTATATTATCAATAAATAGCTAAATGAATGGGCCAGTGTATGAACAACAAACGGTATGAAAATATCAATAGTCCCTGGGATCAGAGGTGTGTTTCAGAAAGGACTTTAAAGGTATTCTCCTCCCCAAAATGAAAATTGTGTCATTAATCACTTTCCCCCATGTCGTTCCAAACCCGTAAAAGCTTCGTTCTTCTTCGGAACACAATTTAAGATATTTTGGGAGTATATAAACCGGGAGGCTCGAGACTTTCCCATAGACTGCCAAGTAAAATACACTGTCAAAGTCCAGAAAAGTATGAAATGCATTGTCAGAATAGTTGCTCTTGGCAGTTTAAGTGATGAGGAGACTGTTGACAAAGGAATTATTGAATATAAGTCGTTATTTTAGTTTTCTTCGCTTACAAACAGTATTGTCGTCGCTTTATAATGTTACGGTTGAACCACTGATGGCAGATGAACTATTCTGACGACGTCTTTCATACTTATCTGGACCTTGACACTGTTATTTATTTGGCAGTCTATGGGACAGTCTCAAGCCTCCCAGTTTTCATCCAAAATATCTTAAATTGTGCTTCGATGACGAACAAAGCTTTAACAGGTTTGGAACGACATGGCAATTGATTAATGACAATTTTCATTCTGGGGTGGAGTAACCTTTTAAGTCAAAACTCTAAGTGTGTTCACCCTGAAATGAGGGAAACTCTGGGTTTTTTAGTTACAGAATGGAAAGTTTGTCCTACTCTAGAAAGCAGGGTAATTCAAGCACGTTTCTTAAAGAGAGGTAACTTCTGAGTCCAGAAGTTACCATGGTAACGTACACTTTGAACCTGACCTGGTCAGGCGCAGGTTTTCTTCGTTAAACCCAGAGTTTCTTTCAGTCTCCTCTTTTTTTAAAGCGTAAGCGATGTTTAAACACCTCATTTATTCATAAACTCAAGCTGCAAAAAATGAGTATTTTGGGATCTAAATTAAATGCATTTGAATTAAAACAAGAAAAATAATATTAATACAAATGGATACAAGATTATTGTTCTTACCCCTTTGGCAGATAATTAGCAAAATAAGAAAAATGCACCTAAAAGACTAAATACTCTGTTATTTTTTAATGTAGAAAATGCATATGTAATTTTTCTTACGTATAAAATGCATCTTGATTTAAGAATCTTTAGATATTTTGACTGGAAACAAGAAGACACAAATACTAAGTAAGAGAAGCATTTTTGCAGTGCAGGTACATTTATTAATTGCACATATTTTCATCATGCAGACACTCTGAAAGTGACACAAACGACATGTCCTCATACTGAATCCTGTAGATGAGGAGGCTACATCAATTCGTAGGGAGTTACATTTACATTACTATTTTTTTTGCCATATCCACACGCATATTTATTTGAGCTGGACCATTTTTTAATTTTAGATTTCTATATAACATTGGGGATGCAGAGCGGTAAGAAAAGTGTGTCTCACTGTCACGCTCTTTCTCATAATATGTGTGCAGTTTTCTGAGCACATGCTCATCAAAAATGAAGCTGATTACTGTATGGAACGTAAGGATGCCAGATGAAAGGGTAGTTCGAGAGATATGCCTTAACCATCACCACAGCTGTTACATTTATTTGATCATCTTTATTTCCTACAAATACAAAAGCAACAGTTATTCTTTTTCCTGTTTGATTTTAATATTATTCTAATACTTGGTACTGTGGCCATCTCCTCTTCATCTGTTCTTCATCGTTTTTTTTCTGTTCTTGCTGTTGGCTGAGTAGACGTCAAATGTTCATTTCATTTACTCTAATTAATAAATTAGAGTAAATGAAATTACAGAAATTTGAAGGATTAAATGGATTAGAGAACACTTAATTATGTGAAAAGAGCATTAGACTATGTGGAAAGTGGTGCTGCGCACTGAAATAGACACTGAATGTAAATGTGAAGTCATGTATACACTCATGAACCTTTTATGCTTCAAGCTTTACCTTGATTGAATTATGTTTTTATATTTCATGTTTAGCTGCTTTTTTTCTTTTCTTCTTTTCTTTTGGCTGTAGGATACCATGAAAATGAAAATAACTTCAATAATTTACAGTTCTGACACTTTTTACCTTTTGATATTATAACCGTGAATAAGAATTAAATTACGTATTGACTCGGAAGTATGCGGACGTATTTTTGTTGGGCACTTTTGCCATGGTGAATCATAATTTCTGAGCTCCATTGATCATGGCTTTTCATAGTTGTGGTGCACGCGCTAAATTCAGCAGTTCTGAACCCTGAAAACTCAAAGTTTCCATCTCAGGGTAAGTCAACTTAGAGTTGGTTGAACCTCCTTATTGAAACAGGCCCCAGATCATATATATATACACGATAGCAAATAGGACATCCCAGAATCACACAAGTTGGATCAAATGAAGATCCACCAATATGCTCTTCACACCAGAGTTCAATATAATTTTCAATATCATAATATTTAGTTTTATCAATAGGTGTCTTCGGCTTGAAGAGGCGCTGCACAGACCGATTGGTGTATGACAATTGCGAAAGCAATTCGAAAGCATAAAGAGACGTCTTTCTTAAATGAGAAAATGTTGTATCTGAACTGTAAATCATGTTTTTTTACAGTTTAAAATGTTATCATTAGACATTTAGTTATTTAAAAGTCTTAAATTTGAGCTTAAAGATCCTGCAGATAACCTGTAAAATGGCAATCAATCTTTCACATGATCATAAGTGATCTTTGCACTGCCTCCCCTCCACAGGCTGATGGGCAGCATGGCTTTGTCCAATCACTATCGCTCAGAGGACCTGTTGGATATAGAGACGGCAGCGGGGGGATTTCAGCAGAGGAAGGGGATGCGGCAGTGTCTTCCACTCACATTTTGCTTCCACACTGGCCTCAGCCAGTACATGGCCTTGGAGAGCACAGAGGGACGAACACGCAGTGAAATCTTCTATCAGTGCCCGGTTAGATCACCACCCTCAGACCACAACAGTCTACCATGTATAAGCATGCGTTCATCTAGGGCTGGCGAAATGTTATGAAAAGTGAAGCTGATGCAAACCACAGGAAGCAGGTTTTATAGAAGCTGGAGGCTAGATAGTAAATGTTATAGGAATAGTTTACCCAAAAATGAAAAATGTGCTGAACATTTTCTCACCATCAGGTCATCTATGATGTAGATGAATTTGTTTCCTCGTCAGAATTGGCATTATATCCACTTGCTCATCAATGAGTCTGCAGTTAATGGGTGTTATCAGAATGAGAGTTTAAACAGCTGTTAAAAACACTGTGATAATCACAGAGGTCCATCAGTTAATGTCCTGTGAACTGAAAATCTTGTGTTTGTAATAAACCCATCATTAAGACATTTTTACTTTAAACCATTGCTTCAGTAAAATACGAGACCCATTTGTAATACTGGTTTCTCCAGCAAAAAAAGTTGTCTTGTCTGAATCAGGAGAGAAATATTCACAGATCAAGCACCACTTAAAAGTCCAAAATGGTTCAAAACAAATATTTTTTTTCACTGGAGTAAGTATTATTATTGATTATGGACTTTTTGCCAGAAGCGACGGTTTAAAGTTAAAATGCATTGATGGATTTGTTTCTTTCAAACACTTTTTATTTTCGTGTTTGTGACGTTTATATCAGCTGTTTGGTCTCTCATTCTGACGGCACCCATTCACTGCAGAGAATCTTTTGGTGAGGACATTATTCTAAAGAGTGATGCTAAATTCCTCCAAATCTGTTCTGATGAGGAAACAAATTCATCTACTTGGATGGCCTGAGGGTAAGAGTACATTTTCTACTAATTTAATTTTTGGGAGACTTACTCCTTTAAAAGGCTTCCCAACTGCATTGTAGCTGACAGGAGGTGAAGCCATTTACTGCATCAGGTACATACAGTTCTGCTTGTGCATGTGGAGACTCCAGCACTAAATAAAATACAGGGGTTTTTTTCTTGCATTGTTGCACTCTGACCAGTAGGAGGTGCTCTTGTCTTCTTGTGTATTATAGCCGTTCTCTTATATCTATTCTTCACAGGATCAACTGGCACAAGATCCCTCTGCGATTGACATGTTTATTACAGGTAACAAAGTGCAAAAGGGTCCATTAATGCATTGCAGTTTTATCAGGTCATATGAACCCTTCTCTCTCATCTTTTCTTTTTTCAGGTCCCAACTTTACTGAGTGGTTTACTTCCTTTGTTGACAATGTTGTAACAGGAGAATACCCCATCATTCGGGACCAGATCTTCAGGTGGTCCATCTTTCATTGTCTTACACTTAGTAATGCATGTCAGCATTTGAAATCACAAATCCCACATTAAATTTGATCCCCTTTATGTTTGTTCGTTCAGGTATGTTCATGACAAGCGCTGTGTGGCAACCACTGGTGACATCACAGTTTCAGTCTCTACCTCCTTCCTGCCAGAGCTTAGTTCAGTCCATCCGCCACACTTTTTCTTCACCTATAGAATCAGGTACTGCATAAATCCACACACATCCATTTGGCTTTGTTGTCTGAATCAGGCTATTTAAGAGCTGAGCTCTGCATGAATGCTTTCCCAGACCTGATAAGTGATGAAAGTTACTGGGATATTTTTGACCTTTTTTTTCTTTTCTTTTTTTGCATGTAGCATGCAATATTGACATAAGATATGTCTCAATATTTTCTGAGATATACGTTTTAACCAATAAATTTAATTAACATAATAAGATAATTTTACCAATCAAATGGAATCTGCATTAAGAAACATCCATTTTTGCACTGCAGAAGTGACACAGACGCTGCATCTGAAATGGCATTTACTTACATTTACACAGACTGTTTAATACAACTCTGAGGTAGCTTGAATGCATTTACAGTTGCAAAAACAATGTTATGTGATGTTATTTTCATCATATATTTAACTATAAAAAAAATCAAGTCACTGTCTTAATGAGTTGATTCGTTCAGTAATTCATTCAAGTGGTTTGTTTAAATGGCTAATTAATTTAGTAATTGAATCATTCATTATACTGATTTGTTCAAATTGTTATTGAATTACTGAAACTGATCGTTCAAAATGTGGATTAATTCAATAATAAAGCACCGATATGTGTTACTCTGAAAAGCAAAAGTTCTGCTGTTGTTTCAATTTAATCATGTCTTGTAACTCACAATGTTAACTTGTTTGTTCCGCTGTTTTATAAACCCAGTATGACATTTGAAATTGTGCTTTAATTTGGTAGACAACAGCACTGTTGCTCATGTGATATTGCTTAACTGTATCTTTTGGTATACAAGACAAAGACTCATTGGGGAAAATCATTCTTAACTGGCAATCTACTGGCATTAAATATCACATAGTGAAAACATGCTCTCAAGGCAAGTTTGGTTTGATTTCTGCAAAATGAGTGACATACTCAATCTCATCTTGCACATTGTTGAATCAATGATTATATTATTATCGTAGATGATACATATTGCATACCCCTGTGGCACGCTTCCTCTATTTCTTCTCCCAGTGTCTTTCCAATAAGTAGAGATCATCCCAGTGCTTGATTCATAAACAAAGTTCTTACTAAAATGATCAAGCTGTTTTCTGATGTAACTTGCTGTAATGCAACACAGCTGTACTAAGACTTGACATATGATGATACATTGAGCTTGAACCTATGACCTCTGAGCCGTGCCATCTTCTGCATCAGGATTGAGATGGCAAAGTCTGCCCTGCCAGAGAATGCATGCCAGCTAGACAGTCGGTACTGGAAGATCACAAATGCAAACGGAAATGTGGAGGAGGTCCGTGGCCCTGGTGTTGTGGGTAAGAGCATACCCCTGTAAGTTTAGAGTAAATTAGAACAGTTCGCAGCTGGTGACGGATATGTTGAATTATCAAGCTGAGACATTCTGACAGTATCTTTCAGTCCGTATAATTCACAGTGACAATTGCTCTACTTTCTAAAGAATGTCCTGCATCTGTGTTTTGCATATGATGTAAATGCGAGTGCAGGTGAGTTTCCAGTGATGACACCTGGTAAAGTTCACGAGTACGCCAGCTGCACAACGTTTTCCACCACCTCTGAGTTCATGGAAGGCCACTACACATTCCACCGGCTCAAGAACAAAGAGGAAGTGTTTGACGTGTCAATCCCACGCTTCCACATGGTGTGCCCACCTTTCCGTGAATCAATGGTGCGGTCGGTAAGTTGCTATTTATATCTTTGTGTTATGTCCAAGAAAAAATGTATATCCAAAATGCTAATGTGTGTACATTTATCACTCTAAATCCCTCATTCTGTGTTTGTCTCTCTCATTAAGAGCTCAGTCAGTGAGGTGTCTGCTCCTTATGATGATGAGAATTCATCAGACACCGATGACTACGAGCGTGGAGAAATGCGTGGCATGAACATGGCTGACCCAGGAGGACGCTGTCCTCGGCGTGTCTGATGCACTTTTACATGCCCCGGCCAACACCCGCCCACAGATACTGATGCACAACACACTCACACAAACGGGAGAGCAGGAGGACAAACAGAGCTTTTAGGCATCCATTGTTTATTGTACAGCGCTCTTGTGCCTGTCACCTCTTGAGCGTTTTCTCCAGTTTCTGTGGCCAGGGGTCTGGTTGTGGCATATCTGTGTATGTGCACGTCTGTGGACGTGTGAGATTTTGGTACGTGAGTTTGAGTCTGCAAGTGTGGTTTGTGATTGAGTGAGAGAGTTTATTGAATTTCTGTGAGATTCTGTGAGATTGTCTCGTTTTGCCTGGGTTTCACAATTACCTGACTAAACTTACCTGAAGGACTGTTTCAGCCAGAATTGATAATTGGAATTTACTCACCCTTACGTTGTTCCAAACCGGTATGTCTTTCTGTCTCTTGTGGGACACAAAAGAATATATGAGTATATTTTGTCCATGAAGTGAAAGTGGAGTCCATTGTTGTGTTGGACCCTCTGCCTTTAGATTTATGGACCAAAACACTTTCTCTTCAAAATATCTTTGACAGTAGACATGTTTGGGAGAAGTAAGACAGTCATACAGGTTCGGGACGACATGGGGGTGAGTTAATAATGACAAAAAATTTAATTTTTGCCTGAACTATCCCTCTAAAAACTTACAATTACAGAGCACGAGTAGAAATTATGACACTACTATTATCAGAAATGTAAACACAGACTGATTTGGGAATACTGTTTTATATATATATATATATATATATATATATATATAGATTGAATACTTTACAGAAAGGCTCAATTAATTTCTTCCACAAGGCCTCAGGTATGGTGTAGCATGTATGTGCTCGTGTATATATATTTGTTTTTGTGTCGTTTGTACTTAAGGTTTTCGCGGGCAGGCTGAGGTTCAGACAACAGCTAACCTGTGCAAGCAACTTGACGGCTACTAGTTCTCCACTAGTTAGCTGTTCAGAGGTGCTTTTGCCCTGTTCTCAGAAACGCTGGATGGATGTAAACAGAAGGTCAGCCAGGACACATTGGTGTACTGTAAAGGATCTTTTTAGCTCTGATTATCTTAAGGGCTGGAGGTTACACAGGCTGGTGTGAATAACAAAAGATAATTTTATGAGAAGTATATGGCATTAATTTGACTTTCCACCTTTATCTCCTTAAAACCCTGTGCAAGAGGTAAATGATCAGACAATGTTTTTGTTGTACAGTTCAGTTTTTCAGAATGAAATCTAGGCAGACTTAAGAATTTCTTTGCTATTTTCCTCCCCTTTCTTTCCTAATGGCAATGTGAGCAAATCTTGCCTAGACATATGTATAATTTTGATATTCATGGTTTGAATATTGTTATCATCTTGGATCATAATGGATATTATGTTATCATCTTTGTAAAATGCCGTGCAGTGAGATTTTTCAACAGTTTGCTATTATGGTCTCTGTTTAGCTCTATTGAACCTCTCAGATTACTCCTTCTTTATTTTGTAAGTGTGAGGGATTTATTATAATTTCTTTGAGTAAATAAACAGGTCGTGGTGTATCAATACCGTGTTTCACGATCACATTATTTGTTTACATTACTGTTGTGATCAGGATGCTTTCTACTATCGAAGCACAAAGAGGCCATTGCTCTGTTTTTCTCGTCTCTATTGTCTCATGCTCTGGAATATCTCTGAATACACCTATTGTTCTCACAACACAAAACTCAGTCATTTTTGTTACTCTGACCCAAACACTAACCCACCCTGATAGTCTCTGTTGTCATGGCAACGAGTTGAAGAGGCCTTGTTGTAGTCAGACTAATGTTTCTTTGTGAAGCCGTTTTGTTTTTTGACCCACATTTCCTCCCATCTCTTTACTCATTAATTTCAGCTATTCTGAAAGAGAGAAAATGCTAAATTTCTGTAACGTATCTTAAGTACTTCCTTCAATTGCACACGCACTAGGGCCAAGGCTTTCCAGGGCAGATCACTTTAAATCACAATGTGCTGCACACCAGTGTATGTTTAATGGCCCTTCATGCCTACATGTGATTTTGATCGTGTGTTCTCTCCGTTCCTCGCTGAAATCCTCACGTAGTTTAGCTTTTCTTGTGCTAGAGCAGTTGACCCCCTGTCCTGTAATGAGCCATTCAGAAAGCCAATGTCTGCTGAAGCCTGACCTAGACGTGTGGTCAAAGGGTTGTGAAAGAATTATTTGTAAATGTATAATTGATTGTTAAAAAAAAAGAAGAAAAAAAAAAGTGTAAATCTTATGCTGATTCAGCATTTTATAAGAGGGAAAAATAATGTTAAGAATGTTATAAAGACATAAATGAGCTAATGAGAGACTTTGTGTCTTGTTTATGCAAGTAAGAATATAAACATTGTAGATGTATGTTGAACGGTGGGATTTTCACTAATGGAAAACTTTTAATATTCAGCTTTCACCCACAGGATGCTGAAGAAAGATTATAGAGAAGGTTTCTCTCATTGCAGGTTCATTCCTAAAAACAGAATAATGCTGGAATTCAACAGTTGCAGAAATCCCAACGCTAAACCCTCAGTACTATACTATAGAATAGCTCCGTTTCAGGGAGACTGTTCCTGCCTCTAATGTACAGTACATTACTTATGATTCATCTGTTCATATAGTGATGAATTGTTATAGGGATATTATTTCTTCTTTTTTATTTCTTAAATTAAAATTTACACAACACCATATAATATATATTTAAATATTTTAGTACCGCAGAATGGTATACATTTTAAAGCACAAACGATTAATTGAAGAGCATTGTGGGCGTGTTTTTAAGAAGCGTGAGCAGCTCAATCTCTTTAGTTTTCAGACTGGTTTGGATGTGTCTGTGGTTGGATTCCTTCTTCACGCTGGGGTAAGACTACAGAAGAGTAACTGATAGATTATGGCATACTGCTTAGTATATTCTTCACGTGTGAACCAGGCTGATTTAGATTGCATTTTTACAACTTTTTAAAAAATATGAAGCATTAAACATATTGACTTTTTACAAAGACACTGTTTTTTTTCTGAGGTCATGGTAGAAAATTATTATAAAGGTAGTCTATTGGTTTTTGTTTTACAAATACTATATATTCTGAAAATCAATCGATCAATCCTTAATTTAATAAAATGGACTCAAGCAATCGGCTGGGTCAAAAAAAAACAAATCTAGTTTTTTTATTTGGTTGACCTTTTTTTTTTTAAATATTTTGTAAATCCTATCCAAATTTAAATTTTTATGAAATTGTTGGTTAAACAATAAAACACTGGCATTAAGAGCAAAATTAATTTTTAAAGTAAAGTACAGTTTTAACTAAAAGGTTGAACCGTGTTCTCAGAAAAAGCGTTTCTTGTTGTTGTTGTTGTTGTTGTTTTTTCATGTCAAGTGTTATGCCATAAATATAAATTTTATATATTATATTATTATATGTATTGTATATATGTGATTCAAGATGAGTTCCCATGGAATGTTGATAAAAGTCTGACATGTTCAGAATTGTAGAATTTTGTATGAAGTTCAAAAGACAAATAAGAATATATTCAATAATGTCTAAAGCTTAATGATTTCTATACAAAATAACAACAAGCGAAAAACAATAATAGTCTTGGTGCTAGATGCAGTAATAACAGTAGTAGCTATAATACAGACCAGATCATCTGCCAAAACTGCATCTCAGTAAAACTATGTAGTCCTTAGATGACCCACAATTCTTTCTCTTATGATTATGTTAGTAATCTTTAAAAAAAATAGAAGAGATTTTTTTTTTTTTTTTATCATTTGCTCATCCTCATGTTGTTCTAAACCTGTGTGACTGTGTCACTTCTGTGAAACACACAAAAATCATATTTTGAAGAATAATGTTAACCAAACAGTTTTGGTGACTGTTGACTCACCAAACACCAAACAGACATTTCTGAAAATATCCACAGAAAAAAGAAAGTCACACAGGTTTAGAACAAAATGATGGTGAGAAAGTGAATTACCGAAGCAATTAGAGGCATGGTGTTTATGCATTAACCTGTAAAAAGTCTAAACATTACCACTGATCAACTTTATTTCCTTAGGATCTACTCTGAATGTGAGGGTTTGAGAGCAGTGTACAAGTTTAAAGAAGACATGTAGAAAAAATGTGACTTTGAAATCTGCATTTAGAACGAACATATGCAGTCACATTCAGACCAATCCAAACTGTACACTCCTCAGATTCCTGTCTTTCTCTCTGATTAGACTGGTAAACTGAAGGCATTATGAAAGCTTCTGTTGGAGTGTGTGTGGTGTTTGTTCTGGCTCTGGTGGGGCTTGGTATGTCATGTCAATGATCCTGTTTTCATCATGCATAAGATGTGTTTTTGTTATATTTTGAATTACTATTCTTGCAAAAATATGATCTCTGCCATGTGTCTTTCAAGGCTCTGCCATTAAATGTTACAGTTGTAGAGACTACACGGGCACATGCTCTAAAATTCGAGACTGCTACTATGATGATGCCTGTGTGACCGTCTATGAGAGAGGTGACAGCTCACTCACTCTTAGATAAAAGTGTCTTTCTGTATTCTAACAAATTGTCAAAATGGCACAACCATTCCCATGACCCTTTGACTTTGCATGACATATCTTTCCATTCTCCCTTTTTTTTCTAGGTGGTGACACATACAGGCAGTGCATAAAGTACTCTGAGTGTGAGCACAGCACACTCGCCGAGAAGTTTCCCAAAGTTTCCAGCTTCAAGTTCTCCTGCTGTGCCACTGACCTGTGTAACACAGCACCTGTGTCCGTGTCCAGCCGCTCTGTGGTGGCAATACTGGTCTCACTAGCACTCTTCTGGTGGGGTGTTCTCTAAAATACTTCGGCATTGTTCCTCGTAAAGCTGGTAGTGTTATCTTGCAGTGAGAATGCAGAGATCTTCTATATCTTGAGTTAATTGGTCAAAGAAGCATTCACATCTTAAATCTCAGCTGTATGTTAAAACTGTGTGTGCTCTCTGCTAAAGCTTCTATTTTTTAGTCTTGCACTTAATAGTGAAAGGGAAACCATCTGACTATAATGTATTGTATTCAGTGTTGCTTTGTGTATGTGTACTATTTTCGCGGCTAATCCTGTTTCCCAGAAAAGTGGTACAACTGCACGTGCAGTGGCGTGCACAAGAGGGGTGGGGCCCCATTGAGGTCTGACGCTAAAGTGCCATTGCGGTCCGGTCTGCGATTTCTGTCGAGGATAGGGGTGTGCGATATGAAGATTTTTTATTGTGCATTAACTCAGCCGCAGAGTTACTCTCACAGACACCACACTTTTTTTTGTGCATTTGCTTTAAAGCCTTACTGGTTATTTAAACGTTTCATTCGTGTTCTGTTGTGACGTGCGGGTTTTCTTCTGAGCACACTCAAAGCGCACGCACGAGAACGAAAAAGCCCTTCGAACTGTGCCTGATTACTGAACTAAGTTATGTTTGTGTTAATACTGTCAAAACACACATGATTTATGTATAGCCTCAGTTGGTTATGTCTAAAATGAAAGTAAACAACTGAAAGAAACAGATGCATGTCTGTATATTAGATGCGTGCAGGTCTTAGGGACAGTACTGAACATGCTGCCGACTGTAATTAAAGGGATAGTTCACCCTAAAATTTAATTTCTGTCATTGTTTATTCACTCACATGTTGTCCCAAACCTATATTCATTTCTTTCTTGTGCTGCACACAAAAGAAGATATTTTGAAGAATCTGGATAACCAAACAGTTGCTGGTCCACAATGAGTTTGTTAGTAGGGGAAAAATACTCTGGAAGTTACTGTGAACCAGCAACTGTTTGGTTTTCCACCTTCTTCAATATAGAGTTAGCTGAAGAATGAAACTCATTCAGGTTTAAAACGACTTTTGAGTGGGTACATGAAGGTATAAAAAACAAAACACTAACATATTTACATTTTACATATTTACAACGCAAAGAGAAAAATCACACAATATTCTTGACTGAAAAACTTTAATACAGTTGCTTTAATAGGAATCAATGTATATAGTGTTTTATTTGTTCATTCAATTTTTTGAATGCTCCTGCTAAATACTATTGTACCTGAAAAAATAAAACATTGTTTATTTTTATTTGTACATTATGTTTATTTTTAAAGTGTATCTTTGGTTCTAATCTTTTTTTTTAATAACAAAGATAAAATAATGACAAAGATTTTTTATCTTCTCCCATTTTGGCCTAAATATCCGCCATACTTTTTAATATTTTGTTACCTAAAGTAACAAGCTTTGTATTTATTATAGGGAAATCAGTTTGGCTGTACTGCTCAAACAGCTTGACAAAGAATCATGAAAAAATCATGATATTAAAAAAAAACAAAAAAAAAAGATATTATTGCTATAACGCCCACCCGAACAAACCAATACACCCTACCCATCACCCCCCACCATCCCCAGTCTGCGGTTGTGCCCTTGTAAAGCCATTTCGCCGCTGACCCTCCAGAGGTCTGTGCACGCCACTGCAACTGAGTGGGTTGTGAGGGTTCTGATGCTGACATGTTCAAAGGTTATATAATATTAATTTTCATAAAAACACTTTATGCCTGCTTTTCCTCTGCCTTGTTTACGAATGTCTCTTTTAAAACTTAAAATCTGTTGAAAAACACTGTGCAATATATAGACGTAGTCTTTTCAGTGTACTGATTAGCTTCTTGTTACCACTATAGCCAGCGAAACTTACTGAACCTTTATGTGACCAATAAAAGGAACATGCTGTTTTATGCAAATTGAGAGTTTTCTGTTAAATATTTACAGTGCATCTATATCTGTATCTTGCATCTCATTGCTTCAAATAACTTGAAGTGCTATAAAGAATAAAAATATATCGGTAACCTTTATATAGCAGTTTATTAGTGTGGAGAAAATGTTATTTCTATCTGAAATATTCATATTATTATTAGTATCATTTGCTTCACTGTACTAAAGGGTGTTGTTTAGACTGTCTCTGAGTGCTTCAGTTTGCTTCAGTATGCTTGAGTTTTCAATGAGCTGAGATAACAGGAAATCTATTTAATGTGTGTGTATGTGCAAGACATGTGTGAGACAGGAAATGTTATTTTAGCTTAGTCCTCCTGGCTTCTTAGAAATGCATCTGGATGACATAGTTGGACACCTTAAATGGACTAAAATATATATAATATAATATATAATATAATATAATATATATATACAGTTGTGGCCAAATGTTTTGAGAATTACATAAATATTAGTTTTCAAAAAGTTTGCTGCTAAACTGCTTTTAGATCTTTGTTTCAGTTGTTTCTGTGATGTACTGAAATATAATTACAAGCACTTCATACGTTTCAAAGGCTTTTATCGACAATTACATGACATTTATGCAAAGAGTCAGTATTTGCAGTGTTGGCCCTTCTTTTTCAGGACCTCTGCAATTCAACTGGGCATGCTCTCAATCAACTTCTGGGCCAAATCCTGACTGATAGCAACCCATTCTTTCATAATCACTTCTTGGAGTTTGTCAGAATTAGTGGGTTTTTGTTTGTCCACCCGCCTCTTGAGGATTGACCACAAGTTCTCAATGGGATTAAGATCTGGGGAGTTTCAAGGCCATGGACCCAAAATTTCAACATTCTGGTCCCCGAGCCACTTAGTTCTCACTTTTGCCTTATGGCACGGTGCTCCATCGTGCTGGAAAATGCATTGTTCTTCACCAAACTGTTGTTGGATTGTTGGAAGAAGTTGCTGTTGGAGGGTGTTTTGGTACCATTCTTTATTCATGGCTGTGTTTTTGGGCAGAATTGTGAGCGAGCCCACTCCCCTGGATCAGAAGCAACCCCACACATGAATGGTGTCAGGATGCTTTACTGTTGGCATGACACAGGACTGATGGTAGCGCTCACCTTTTCTTCTCCGGACAAGCCTTTTTCCAGATGCCCCAAACAATCGGAAAGGGGCTTTATCAGAGAACATGATTTTGCCCCAGTCCTCAGCAGTCCATTCACTATACTTTCTGCAGAAGATCAATCTGAAGTGGCTTCTTTGCTGCCCTTCTTGACACCAGGCCATCTTCCAAAAGTCTTCGCCTCACTGTGCGTGTAGATGCGCTCACACCTGTCTGCTGCCATTCCTGAGCAAGCTCTGCAGTGGTGGCACTCCGACCCCGCAGCTGAATCCTCTTTAGGAGACGATCCTGGCGCTTGCTGGACTTTCTTGGACGCCCTGAAGCCTTCTTTACAAGAATTGAACCTCTTTGCTTGAAGTTCTTGATCATCCTATAAATTGTTGATTTAGGTGCAATCTTAGTAGCCACAATATCCTTGCCTGTGAAGCCATTTTTATGCAACGCAATGATGGCTGCACGGGTTTCTTTGCAGGTCACCATGGTTAACAATGGAAGAACAATGATTTCAAGCATCACCCTCCTTTTAACATGTCAAGTCTGCCATTCTAACCCAATCAGCCTGACATAATGATCTCCAGCCTTGTGCTCGTCAACATTCTCACCTGAGTTAACAAGACGATTACTGAAATGATCTCAGCAGGTCCTTTAATGACAGCAATGAAATGCAGTGGAAAGGTTTTTTTGGGATTAACTTAATTTTTCATGGCAAAGAAAGACTATGCAATTCATCTGATCACTCTTCATAAAATTGCTATTATAAAAACTTAAGCAGCAACTTTTCCAATTTCCAATATTTATGTAATTCTCAAAACTTTTGGCCATGATTGTGTGTGTATATATATATATATAGACAGGTCCTTCTCAAAAAATTAGCATATTGTGATAAAGTTCATTATTTTCCATAATGTAATGATAAAAATTAAACTTTCATATATTTTAGATTCATTGCACACCAACTGAAATATTTCAGGTTTTTATTGTTTTAATACTGATGATTTTGGCATACAGCTCATGAAAACCCAAAATTCCTATCTAAAAAAATTTGCATATATATATATATATACTACTTTTGTCACATTCAGATTTAGGCAAATTTCTTAATAGATTTTATTAAGCTATCAATATCTCATAGAATATGCTGTGATTTCAAATGTCTATTTTGAATTCCTAATAAATTTAGATAACATTTTAAGTGCTTTTGGAACAGAGCGTGTTTATCTAATGTCATATATATATGACCTTTTTATTGACCCTCACTAAGTGGCGGACTGGGACAGTAAATCAGGCCGGGAATTTGACTCCACCCCAGGCCACATCTGTTGCTGCAGTCACCACCCAATTCATGTGTCCACCAGACTGCTAAACTCTTTGGCTCTTTCAGTTGTTTGAATTGGGTTATACTTAAAAAATAAATCATAATCCTTAGACTGTGGACGGGCAAAATAATCAAATGAAGTATCAAGAAGTATCAAGGCATTCACTGTCTCTATCATCTTTCCCTTAATCCCCCTCTCTCACTCTACACATTTGAGTTTCTCTGCAATATGAAATAAGCACTTTCAATAATCTATATTAATTATGCAGCCATCAATTGTATGTCCCAATGATCACAGTCCTACTACTGATGACCTTATAAATCATAAAGGCACATATTTTTCTAAGAGTATAGCCAGCATGTTTATTTTTGCTTATAGCTTAAACTTTACCTGAAGGTTCCTGCTCTGACTCAAAAGCTGAACTGTCGACCCTCTCTTGTTCAAAGCAGGAGCACTTGCAGCACTAGTGCTACTGTTGCTTCCTTCGTCATCTTCAAAATAAATAAGCATTGTACACTAGGCTACGTATTGTAGGCTAGAAATGGAAAATCAGTTTCTGGTCAATTTTTGCACTAAAAAAATACTGTATCTTCATATGTAAAACAGTGTGCTAGTTTTTCATTAAGATGCTCTTTTAAAACATCCATCATTATATACATTTGTAATATGTATGTGCTATGTTTATGGAAAAACTATACTTTAAAAGAATATATATATCATCATATTATTAAGAATATTCTATAGAATATTCTTAATAATATGCAACAGCACAAATAAATACAATAGAGTAAAGATACAAATAAAATAAACTGACTTTCAGGGTTTTTTTTAGGTACAGAAATTAAATAAAGTAATCAAATGTAAAACAGCATTGCATTTTGGACTATAAATTAAAGTCAAGTCAAGTCACCTTTATTTATATAGCGCTTTAAACAAAATACATTGCGTCAAAGCAAGTGAACAACATTCATTAGGAAAACAGTGTCAATAATGCAAAATGATAGTTAAAGGCAGTTCATCATTGAATTCAGTGATGTCATCTCTGTTCAGTTAAATAGTGTCTGTGCATTTATTTGCAATCAAGTCAACGATAATCACTGTAGATGAAGTGTCCCCAACTAAGCAAGCCAGAGGCGACAGCGGCAAGGAACCGAAACTCCATCGGTGACAGAATGGAGAAAAAAACCTTGGGAGAAACCAGGCTCAGTTGGGGGGCCAGTTCTCCTCTGACCAGACGAAACCAGTAGTTCAATTCCAGGCTGCAGCAAAGTCAGATTGTGCAGAAGAATCATCTGTTTCCTGTGGTCTTGTCCTGGTGCTCCTCTGAGACAAGGTCTTTACAGGGGATCTGTATCTGGGGCTCTAGTTGTCCTGGTCTCCGCTGTCTTTCAGGGCAGTAGAGGTCCTTTCTAGGTGCTGATCCACCATCTGGTCTGGATACGTACTGGATCCGGGTGACTGCAGTGACCCTCTGATCTGGATACAGACTGGATCTGGTGGCTACAGTGATCTCGGAATAAGAGAGAAACAGACAAATCTTAGCGTAGATGCCATTCTTCTAATGATGTAGCAAGTACATAGGGTGTTATGGGAATTGTTTCCGGTTATGGTTTACCTAATTAATGCAGCCTAAAAATCCTTTAACGGATTTGGACAATAAAAGCATATTAGTATGTTATGTGTAAGCCAGGTTAAAGAGATGGGTCTTTAATCTAGATTTAAACTGCAAGAGTGTGTCTGCCTCCCGAACAATGTTAGGTAGGTTATTCCAGAGTTTGGGCGCCAAATAGGAAAAGGATCTGCCGCCTGCAGTTGATTTTGATATTCTAGGTATTATCAAATTGCCTGAGTTTTGAGAACGTAGCGGACGTAGAGGATTATAATGTAAAAGGAGCTCATTCAAATACTGAGGTGCTAAACCATTCAGGGCTTTATAAGTAATACAGCAATATTTTAAAATCTATGCGATGCTTGATAGGGAGCCAGTGCAGTGTTGACAGGACTGGGCTAATATGGTCATACTTCCTGGTTCTAGTAAGAACTCTTGCTGCTGCATTTTGGACTAGCTGTAGTTTGTTTACTAAGCGTGCAGAACAACCACCCAATAAAGCATTACAATAAACTAACCTTGAGGTCATAAATGCATGGATTAACATTTCTGCATTTGACATTGAGAGCATAGGCCATAATTTAGATATATTTTTGAGATGGAAAAATGCAGTTTTACAAATGCTAGAAACGTGGCTTTCTAAGGAAAGATTGCGATCAAATAGCACACCTAGGTTCCTAACTGAAATTAGATTTTTTAATTTTTTAATAAAGATTATTCTTTATTAAAGTTAAAAAAGCTTTTAAATCAGGAGCAGTGAGTGATTTCTTTGTTGTTGCTGTTTAATATAAAGACTGTCACTTTAAGAGAATGCACTGATACAGTGTTTGTATTGGTATTGAACAAGACCGAATGATTTGTAGAGGTATTTTTCATCGCTGTTGTAATGTGTGGGAATCCAGAATGCGCTTCCATCAACAGAAACATATATTAGATGAACCCTGTTTGTTTTACGTGTTATTTATAGTAAACCATATTACAGATGCTTTGTCAGATTTAAGTTGAACAGCGGTCCCAGCGCGTGCCGAACCGTGTGTGGAGAACTGAACGGTTAAGGTTTTTTTAGTGAACCGTCCCATCCCTAGTAAATATAAATGTAATTATGACCGACCTGCTCCCTTACTGGCGAACATGGCTGGGATTTCGCAGCAATTTGCGTCTGTGGCCAGGGCTTTTCTCATTTTTATACATTCCCTCTCTGCTCCTCCTTTGCGTTTACGGCTCCATTTTTGCGCGATTTTCTAAGATAAAGCCTGCCTCTGGATATAGCCAATTAGGCAGTGCTTCGCTGATGTTTGGTCATGTGGTGGTTTCATTTTCACTCCGCGATCGCCTGATTCGTAGATTCATAAGTCCGTCAATTAATTCACAGTGGCATAACAGCCTATTGCACGTCAGACTGATCGACTGCACAGCGGCACCCGGCAGACCAGAATGACTACCAGGCCACCGGGAAATGTCCCGGTGCTCCCGATGGCCAGTCCGACCTTGCCCTCACTATTTGTACAGCTGAGATCAGTTAGGAACAAGAGAGTAAAATATATGAGCGTTTCTCTGGCGTTGAGGAGATAGTGTGAAGTGTTAAGTGTATATTCTACATAAGCAATGCAGTAGCCTAACTAGGGCTGTCACAGGATGAAATCTTTAGGGTGGGCCTCCCACTGGCTCAATGTTTTTTTTTATTTTTTTTTTATTGATTAATTGGTCTAGACTATTTCAAATGAAGATGCAAACAGGAAAATTAATCTGCTTCTACCGCTGCTAATAAAAGTCTCTGTGAGCATTATCTCATCTCCTGGCTATTGTCCTCTGTAAATATTCATTATGTTAGTTAGAGAGAACAAAAGTTATACAGTTGCATTTTTTAATATTTGCATTGATTTCATAGATTGCATTGCATCATAGCTTTTCTTCAAGACAAAAGACCATTTTCATTCTTATTGAGAGTATCACACAAAGCCCACAATAGGGAATCCCTGAGTTTAAACAACACAAGACTCAGACTGCTCAAACAGAACCATCACATTGAATTTATTAGTTAAACTGAGACAGAGGAATAGTTCACATAAATGTGCATAAGTTTATGTGAGACTGATTTTTTTTGTGGAATAATCTGTTATAATCTAAAATATGTTTCCAAACATATTAACATAATATTGTACATTAAATTTGCCATGTTTGATATGGCATGTTTATTGTTTATTTTCTGCAAGCCACCATATGAAAGTTTTTTGTAAGTCTCTTGTCCAGACCAATACTGGAAGAAGCACTCAGAAATAAGATTTGACAGAAAATTATAAAGTATAGCAAGTTCCTCATTGTATTCTTAGAAATTAACAGCATGAAATTGATGAGAAATTGTTACTTTAAAACTTCAGAAATGTAGATACATGGTGATTATTATATAAAATGAATTTCCAATCCTGGGTATTTTTTTTTTTTTTAGGTAAAGATGTTTCAAACCGTTCAGGCATGTGTTGATATATGTATGCAAATGTACAGGTCTTACTCTCACTTTTCTTGGTATAAAATCACCCTGCAGAGCGATTCAGTGAACACAGTCAGTACAACATTGGGCCACACATAATGTCTCTGGAACTACTTGGAGATCTCACAAAACTGCTATGGGGTGGTCCTATGAGAGAAGAGGAGGGAAGAACAGAAAAGGGAATGGACACGAAGAGGGTCTTTAAAGAGTAGACACTTCTCAGTGGGTGAGACATGAAAAACATTTGATTCTGGGGAAGATGCTGAGAGAGATAAAGAGAAAAGCATGGATACACAGTAACTTATGTCCTTCTTTTAAATGTGTGCGGTCATTTCTGATTCAAAAAAGCTAATAAGTGGTCGTAAATCGAAAAAATCTAAATTTCAAAATACAGAAAATTTTTATGTGTACAATCTACAAATCCCCCACAACGCAGAAAAAAATTGCACAGCAATGAAAGGGTGAAACTAAAACATCTAGAGTGCAAAATCAACACATCACTCACACGCGCAGACACACACTTGTACACACACATACACACCTACGAACTTGTGTGACTGTAACACTGCAACTATGTAAAATAAAATCAATAATTCAACTACAATGCTGAAAAAAGTGGACAACAAGGAAGGGGTTACACACTAAAACATCAAGAGTGTAAAACGGATACATCCACTCACACACACACACACTTACTTACACTCAAAGACACACACATACAGAATTATACATACTCAAATGAATTGGTAGGACTATAGCCAATTTGAGTCAGAAAACTGAAATAAGAGATTCAAATCAGATCAGAAGGATAAACCATTCCTGGTCATTTTTTATACATTTTTATAGAATTTTAATGTTTTGTGTAACAAAATACTTTTCATGATCAGCTTTGAATGTAGTAATAATAATGCTAAAAAAACTACACCTTGACAAAAAGTAGTCTTTGAGAATGCCTTAATATACATTTAAACACACAATCTAATAAAAGTAAACAATTATGTATTAAAAACAACTGGGGAATTCACAAGCCTCTACAGAGTCCTGTGCGGGGATCTAGTGGTTACACCATGAAATTACAGGTTTCTCTTTTTTTGCTCTCACCAGGAGGTGCTATTCTGCCTTCAAAAACTGGACTGGCCTAGTCTCTATTTTAATCTGATATACTGTTTTAATTGAAAAATAATAGGGAAAAAAAACTTTTTTTAATGGGAAAAATTTATCATAATTATTGCATAAATATTAATTAGAAGCATGAAATTCCCCAGAATACAAAAGAAAAAAATATTATTGAACAAAAATATATTGGATTGATTATACTGAAAAAAAAAAAGGTTACGTTTCAGGTATCTGGTCACTTTTGACCATGAAAACCATGAGGTGTGACTCTCAAATGAGGAGCGCTCAAGGGTTAAAAAGATAATCTGAAACCATAGAGACAAATCACACAGAAGAGGAAGCTGGGCACATTTATTAACAGAAGCAGAGGATAACTCTTAAGAAAAATAGGTATGAGATGCTTTGTTTCTTATTGTATGTGCACCTGAGGTGTGATAGAGAAGCATTGCTTTTCTGGGATAGATTTTATTACTGTTTTTCATTATGCATGTAGTATGTACATCTCTAGATTTGTAAACAAAACGACAACAAAAAATTATTTTTGGAAGTGCTTGTATTTCCTGACATGGATTAGTTATGTCCAAGTATAACATACTCTGCCTGAGTAAAATAAGATTTAAAAAAAAATCCATGTTTGTATTTAAACAAGCAAATACTTAGGAGTTATTGGATCTTTATTGCATGGATTATGCTTCTGGCATGTTATACGTTTGGCAAAAGTTCTTTTAGACCCATCTGATACAGTGTGAAGCTTTTTATTTGTTAAACAACCACATTGGAAGAAGTATCCCATGTCCATGTTCTAATCTTTTTTTGGCCTGGCAATGTATAAGATGGCAATTTATGGGTTGAGAATGTATGTGACAGCCAGAAATTATATGGGAAATTCTTTTTCATCTGTTTTTTAAATTCACAGCTTCCAATAACTTTTGTCTGTAAGTGATATCCCACTGAAATGAAACAGGATTGAGGAGGAAAGTCACTGACTCTTTCAACTTATTTGTGGGAAACATCTAAAAACAGAACAAACAAGAACCCAGAGCAAACACAAGTGCTCCCATCATCAGTTTATAAAGCAGCATTTCTTTTTCAAACCATTCTTCCCCTCTCAAGCCCTTTAAAATAAACTCTTCAGTTCTCTTTCCTGCTCATGTCATCCACTTGCTTTCTGCACTAGGTGCAAGTGTGGCTCTCAGATGTCTGGGTCTCTGTTCTTCCCTTCACTCTCTCCATCTCCCTCATGTGACTACAGAGAATGGTCTGCAGCCGGGGTGCTGATTCCAAGTGTGTACCCCCTGGTGTTTGTCGTGGGCTCCCTGGGTAACGGCTTGGTGCTATGGGTGTACCTGGACCGCCGAGCGAGAGGCCCAAGCAATTCCAAATCTTCCCAGACACCTGATCCATCTCCTTACCCCTACAGTACAGTCTTAAAAATGAAGGTGCTTCAGAAGGTTCTTCACAGCGATGCCATAGAAGAACCATTGTTGGTTCCACAACAAACCATTCAAAGGTTCTTTAAAGAACCATCTCTTCCTTACCTTTTTATAATCTGAAGAACCTTTTTTTGTCACAAAGAACCTTTTGTGAAAGAGAAAGGTTCTTAAGATGTTAAAGGTTCTTTATGGAACCATTTAGACAAAAAAGGTTCTTCAATGGCATTGTGAAGCACTTTTATTTTGAAGGGTCTTTACTAGCCACTCTAGCATTGGCTGACCTGGCCTTTGTCATGACCCTGCCGTTGTGGGCGGTGTACACAGCGCTGGGCTACCACTGGCCCTTTGGTCAAGTTCTGTGTCAGATGAAGTTACATCGTGGCACTAAACATGTTCACTGTGTTTTCTGTGACTGTGAAAATTGGATTATTCTTTCCATTCATCCGAGAGATTTAGCATGAACTTCACCCCACTCAAGAAAACAATATGCCAGTGTGGGAACTGATAAACAGACAGGATCAGATTTTCCCATGACATTGAGCCTGAAAAGTAACGATGATCTTCCATGCAGCAGCATCTCCCAACATTATGATGCCATCAATTCAAACTGCACAGTGGCATGTTGTTGAATTCTGAACATCTTTAGTATGATATTACTTTCTGTGCAAACATTTTTACATGTCACAAAACTTTGAGAGCCTGTTTAGCCATATCAGTGACTTTCAGTACAGCAGGCATGCATTTTTGTACTTAAAATGTACAAGTATAAAATAAAACTAGAAAGAAAAAGTTTAAATACATTCTTCAAACCCAGCAATGTAAATTGATTCCTATGAAAGGTTTAAATACTTCAGCACTATTAAAACATTGCCGTTCCTCTGAGGATCTCTACCAGCCTGACAATACCATTGGCGAAACCAATGGGATGAATTTGGGACGGGACTAACTGTATGAGCAATGGCAGATTGGGAGCGTTTGTAGACAGTCACTTTTGCAATTACATTTTACACTTGTGGTGCAGAAATTACACAAATGAAAGAGCTTGATTACAAAACTAGGATTATTCACTGTCTATTTTTCCATCATTAATAAAACAGGAAAAACAATGGAGATCTATAGAAACAACACTTGACACCTTCATAGAAAACGCACAAATACTGGAAAAAAGGTTTGTGTTTTAATGAACTGAAAGACAAACAGAGGTTAATTGAGAAATATTCCACAAGTCATCACTGGGAGGCGGTCCAGTCTGATTTCAGCTGATCTGTCTCCCTCAGAAGCAGGTAATTACTCAGAACAGTTCTGGATCCCAGTAGAACAGGTTTACCTGATCCTGCTGTTGGACTACTTTCACACTATTTCTCTCTCTCTCACACACACACACACACACACACACACTCCTTCACTGGGCTAAGCATAGTACTGCAGATTGGCTTTCTTCTTCGCCTGGACCTCCAGAATGCCCTCCATGTAGTCCTCATGGTTAAGTTCAGTGGCCCCACGGCGCAGAGCAATCATACCCTAACACAAAAGCGAACGAGACACATATAGGTAACGTGCAATAACAACAAACAGGAGCAATGACTACTCCCAAAAGAAAAAAACAAGTATTTAAGTGGTGCATTAAATGGTGTCTTTTTGACTCAGATTCTGTTTTTCAAACAAAAATCTCTTTTTGTCAGGTATTGTCAGATATTTTGTTTGTTTGTCTGATTGTTTTGATGAAGTGTTTATTTGAAAATCCTTACATAAATAAATAAATAAAGTCTGCATACTGCATACTTACAGCTTCAACACAAACTGCTTTACACTGAGCTCCATTGAAGTCATCGGTACAGCGCGCCAATTCTTCATAGTTTACATCAGGACTACAGCACACAAAGAAGTGGAAGATACAGTCATGAAATAAATTATGGGGAAGAACATGAGTAACAAGAGTAGTTTGTGTAAGAGAATTATAAATCAAATTTGCATAGCAGTTGCACTTCAGTTTTACAGATAGAACAGAAAAATGACTGCAATGCAATCGAATAAAACCGCAATAAATCATTATATAAGCTCTGAAAGCTCTTGTTTTGTGTCCTTTACTTCATGTCTTGTCTACAATAACTGTGTGCTCTACCACTGCAACGGTCTCATCAGTGTATGTGCAAAAACACAAAATGACCATTTAAAAGCAAATGCCCAACCTAACAGTAAAATATATTTACTAATAACAACAGCCAAGACCAATTAAGACACAAAAGAACAAATGTTCCATACCAGACGTTCATTTTGCGTGAGTGGATCTGCATAATGCGAGCCCGAGCCTCCTCGTTGGGCATGGGGAACTCAATCTTACGATCCAGACGCCCTGAACGCAGCAGAGCTGGGTCGAGGATATCCACCCTGTTAGTGGCAGCAATCACCTTGGGGGTCACACAAAAAAAAAATTTAACTTGAGGCTGACAGGTCCATGATTATGATAGAGTTGCATATGGGTTCAAGTGTTTACCTTCACTTGCATGTTGGGCTGGAAGCCGTCTAACTGATTGAGCAGCTCCAGCATGGTCCTCTGCACCTCTCTGTCTCCGGCCTTCTCACTGTCAAAGCGCTTGGTGCCGATAGCGTCCAGCTCATCAATGAAGATGATGGAGGGAGCTTTCTCCTTGGCGAGAGCAAATGCATCCCGTACCAGTTTGGCACCATCACCAATAAACATCTGCACCAGCTGAGGGCCAGCCAACTTCAAAAATGTTGCCTGAGAAAAGACAGTAAAAGAATAACTTAAGGTAAAGTTTGATGCATCAACACAAAAACTGTAGTGCAGGGGTTTCAATCTTAATTTCTGCTCGGGACAAATTTCCGTTATTTGTACCCCCCAAAAGGGCACACTATAAATCAAAGACCAATTTAACTGCTCACCATAATAGGAGCTATTTTTAGAGTTTGATCATTACTGGAGCACATGTGTCCCCTGAAAATTTCCCAAAGGTACTTTTAATTATTATTATTATTTTAACAGATACCAGTTTTTGGGAATATACTTAATTTTAATTTATTTCCTGATCACATTATGTAACAAAAATGTATTTGCTGCAGATCGACAGCTTAATTTAAATTGCCATATAGGTCCTTGTTAAAAGTGCCTATGTAAACTTTTTTTAGGTAAAAAAACTGGTATTGTTTTAGTTGATGACCATATATTTATACCTTGGAACACCATTTTATCAGGGTAATTTTTAAACAAATTATTATAGATTTTATTAAGAACAATTACTTTTCCATTATTATTGCCACTTCCAAAAACATTGCATTTTTACTAGAACTAATGTCTGAAATGTAACAAACAGCACCAGCGCAAAAGCAGACTTCAATTTAGCTGTTCAAGTCAAGCACTCTCTAAATACACTGATAGGAAGTGTCATAGGGTAAATAACTGCAAATCGCAAAGGACATAAATAAATTAAAATTAACGTGATGTTTTTTTATAGAGTGAAGCACTATTTCACTCAAGCAGCTCATGATCAAGTTTTCAGTGTCTTCGAGACACTGCTCTGAGTTTGGGTCGCTTTTGTCCTGCATTTGGGAATGCAACATTCACCAAACAATACTTGTAGTTAGAAGTGCTTATAAATGGGCTGTTGTAAACAAATGAGATGCTTTAATGGTCCCTGCAGTTTTGCATCAAAATAAATGTTAGATTTTTTAACATTTGAAAATGAAGGGAGGGATAGTAATACAGTTACTGGTAATTGTACTGTAAAATATTTGTTTTTCTTAAACATTACATTTTCTGTGAAATATTAGAACAGTAAGCAACAGAAATCATAATTTTATCAGGAAAAATAAAACTTCAGACTGTGATTTTTTCCCCGCCCTAGCGCTAATGGTTCTCTTTTGCTCAGAGACTCTGCACCTTTGTTTGGGCTGCACAGGCTCTGGCCAGCAGGGTCTTCCCTGTGCCTGGTGGTCCGTACATCAGAACTCCCTTCGGTGGCTGGATCCCCAGATTCTCAAACTTCTCTTTGTGGTTCATGGGCAGAACAATTGCTTCCACCAGCTGCAAAAAGAGAAGCAGTTAGTTAAAAAATAAATCAACTAATGTTTTGTCTACAATACTGTCATTGATCTCCTTCATTACCTCTTGAATCTGTTTGTCAAGGCCACCAATGTCACTGTACTGCTCTGTAGGCCTCTCATCCACTTCCATGGCCTTGACTCTAGAGTCATACTCAGTGGGTAGAGTCTCCAAAATCAGATAAGAGTCTTTATTCACACCCTGTGAAAAGGTGCAGAAGCAAATTTAGCATGTTTCTAGGGAAAATACTTTTTAAACAACACTATTTAAGGTTGTGAATATCCTGAAGTAGTCTGTCAGGAGAAATTAATTCTCACTTACCACAAGATCACCAGGTTTCAGTTTCTCAGCATCCACCAAACCAATCACAGGCAGGAAATAGGTCTGCAATTATAGTACTATGTCATACACTATAAAACCATTGAGAAAGTATATTATTTGCATGTGCTTTAAAGCCATTTAACTTGTTTGCCTGAAGCACATGCACACACACACACCTGTAACACAGTGCCTGGTTTCTGACTAAGTTATCTGTCGCATCAAAAACACACAAGGTTTACTTATAAACACAGCTGGTTGGGTCTAAAGTGAATGTAAATAGTTGAGACTGAGAGAAAAATGGATGTTTGCCTGTGTATTAGATGTATGCAGTTCTTAGTGACAGCAGACTAATAGTACGAAACATGCTACTGCATTTCATAACGGGACAGTTCACCCAAAAACTTAAATACTTTCATTATTTCCTCACTCTCGTGTTGTCCCAAAACTGTATCAATTTCTCTCTTGTACACACAAAATAAGTTTGAAGATTGTGTAACCAACAGCTGCTGATCCCTACTGACTTTGATAGCAGGAAATAAATTTTAAAAAATACTACGGAAGTCAGTGGGGACCAGCAACTATTTGGTTACCCACATTTTTAAAAATCACTTTTATGTTCAAAAGAAGAAAGAAACACATTCAGGTTAAAAACAACTTGAGAGTGAGCAAATGATCAAATAATTTTCATGTTTGGGTGAACTATCCCTTTAATGTTAAGAAAATAAAACAAAGAGAAAAATCCCTAACTGCTCTTGACTGAAGAACTTTAATACAGTTGCTTTAATAAGAATCAATGTATAATATATACAGTGAAACAAATGGTTTTATATTTTTTTACTTGTTCATTCAATTTCTTGAACGCTACTGCTAAATACATCTATATGTACCTGAAAATAAGGCACTGTTTGTTTATTCGTATATTAGGTGTATGTGTAATGTGAATCTTTGTTCTTATTATTAAGATAAAATAATGACAAACATTTTTATCTTTGCCCTCTTTGGTCTAAATATCTACAATTCTTTTTTATTTGTAAGGCTTTGTTTTTAAAATAGAGAAATTGTATCGGCTGTACTGCTCAGACAACTTGCAAACTAAACCAACATGACAAAGAAATGTGATAAAATCATGAATCGTGATTTTTCTGAGAATCTTGATATGATTTTTTTCCCCATACTGCTGACCCCCAAGATAAACGGACTGAAACCCATTCAAAACACAAATCAGTATTAAAACACACACACACAGGCAAATGTTTGTGATGACGGAAAGAAAAGCATAATGGAAATGTATGGCCATATAAAAACAAAGCTGAAGCTGTTCAACTAACATAGCAGACTCACCTGCCGCGTGGAGGTTTTGATGACGGCACACTTGCCCTTCCTCTGCGAGTCCAGATCAATATTGGCTCCATCCTCCTCTTGGTCATTAGGATCTACATCTAGCAGCTTCCATTCAAACACATACAAAATTTAAAATCCCATGCACGGACCAAAAAGTGTCCTTATGTCCCGTTCTGACACACCAAATAAGATGTCTAAAATAAAGGGGACATATATTACCTCTATGACGTTAGAGACGAGGTAGGGCAGAGTCTTGTTCACTTTGATTTTCTCGGTGTTTTCCTTGATCTTGTCTTTCATGGCTTGCAGCTCATGAGTGACACGCAGAACCTCGCTCTTCATGATCTGAAATCATATTCATCATAAAGAGGCGCAGAACTGCAAGACGACACTGAAACCAATCATCAGCACACTAAACCTGAATCACAGTATGAAGTTTACCTTGATCTCACTGTCCAGAAGACGAGTCCTCTGAACGATCTCCTCAGTGGACATCTTAAGGACTTCTTCGCCGATGCCATCCTATAACATATAACAGAGTCATGTCTGAATATACGTCCTGCTTTAAAGTCCTCCAGCTTTTAAACTCATAAAATGTAAGATACACTTTTTATAATGAGTAGCAAAACTCAAAACAACATCGCCTGTTTAAACTGAATAGGAGACTTCAGTGCACTGATCACCATTAGCTCACACTGCTAACGTTATCCTAGCAAGCCGTTATCAGATGAGGCTAGCTGTCCTAAAGATGCATTGAGATCGTTTAGAAATTTTAGACCGAGTTAAGATTAGGAGTTGTCTGTCATTATCTAACATGAATGATCGTATGGGTGAATGAACACACTTATAAAGACTGAATGAAGCAGTGTGATTTTCACTGTGTCATGCTGTGCTCTTCCATCAGAAAGCCATTAGACCCAAAGCCGGTGCTGAAACATAATCCTAATCCTAATACACATCTCTACGCATATGTACAATAATTACCAGTTTTGACAAATAGTAAAGAACCTTCCCATAAACATATAAAACAGACCTCCACTTCATCCCAAACTGATTTGTCATTCAGCGACGACATCTTGAAGTGTTGACGCTGCTCTTTTTCTTCTTCTTCTTGTAAATTTTGTGCGGTTGGTAAACCTGCTCGTGCTGCATCACCGCCACCGATTGGTCAGGAGTGTAGATTGACAAGAGTCACACTTTCAGCAACTTCAGAAGTATTTTACAAACAATATTTGGTTGTGATGTAGACTATGTAGAGTATAAATCTATGTATATTACCATATTCAATGACTGACCTTCCTCTACCCATTCAAGGGCTAAAAGGATAGTGACTAATTCTGATGTAAAAACGGAAATATCATTTTGGGATACTGTATGTATTAAGTTGTATGACCAGAGTAAGGATTCTTGGATCCATATGTATATATCCTGAGCACTGAGAAATATGCCTAATTTAAATATAAATTTACAATAAATTGATGAGGGTAGAATTCTCCTTTTTTTTTTTAAATGTATTCTTCAGTTGGAAATCAGCTCCAGGCATAAGGAGATGTCAGAAAGAATTCACAATGATTAAGTTTGATACACTTAACAGTGTATGCAAACTCTGCTCAAATGACTTCAAGAAAGATTTGTACATTCTGCACACAGAAATTCAGTGAACTGATCCAATCTTCCCATTACTGCTTCTAAAATGTAAGGGGGTGGAGTAAGGAGTCAGGGTGTGTCATGGGGTGGCTGAGCTGGCACTGACCCCAACACTACTTTATGGTCATTATTATAAAAAAATATATATATATATATATATATATGTGTCTACTCACATAAAATGAAGACTCCAAGCATATCAATATTTTTCACCATATATTGAGATCACATGACAAACTGAGCACTTTATCGGCTACATTGACCGAAAAAACTAAAACACCCTGACTGTATTGTATATTATACCATAAAAAGTATATTGTACCTTATTAATACATTTAATTGCTTAATGGGTTAATATTAACTGCATTAAATATAAGTGATGTACATGCATTACATTATAATTTAACATTAAACAACTGTAGACAAGACACTTAAACATTCAGCTTTACTACTCTAGCTTAGCTTTGGTTGATACTAATAATTTAATAATTTGGATAAAAGCATCTGCTAAATTAATAAATGTAAAATGTAAATGTAATAATCAATTTAATATAAATTATACAATAAATTTAATTTAATTTAATACATAATTGTATCTTTTTGAAACATTTTATATCATTAAATGATAACTGTCAGACCCTCCAAGTTGAAATCTCAAAAAACATAGCAGTTAATAAATCTCGATTTAATAAAAAAAAAAATTTCATACTTTCTTGCACTAAGCATTATGTAAATAATATAGACAGTATTTGCAGTTTTGGACAATGACAATAGAACTTAAGATAAACAACGTTACAGCTAGTTTCTAAAATGTTTCTGTATGTTGAGCACCTGTCTGTGTTGTGCAGATGATAGATGACTAAAAGACACAAAGAAAAAACGCATTCCCACATTTATTTGGGTCAAATAGAATGGCATTAGAAATAAAAATCTTGAGTGATTTTGACTGGACTAGAGCTCAGATGGATGTGGCTGGAAATCACCCTCCACAACACACACAGTTCTTCCTCTCACATGGACACACACACAAAACGCAGTGTACTATTAACGGGAACAGAATTTCTTGTTTGTCAGTCAGTCAGTGCATGAACCAGTAGAAACAACAGCAGGTGTAGAATTACTGTTTTACTGACAAGCAATATGGTCAAGCACAATAAAACTAAAACTGATGTACAGGCCTGTACTGGACTCAGGCACAGAGGGTCTAGAGCGCCCTCGACTGCTCCACTGAAATTATACTGTGGTCTGTTTTACTTGGTGATGTATACAAATCCCTGGGTATTAAAATAAAGCTCTTCGTGTTTCACGATTTCAAATCGCATCGTAATGTAGTGAAAACAATGTACTGATACAATTAACTGCAATAATCCTGGAGGCTGATGCGGACTGATTATCAAAAAAAAAAAAAGTTTGTCATCTTAAACAAGTGCATACGAAGAATTAGGAGTCCAACTTTGTGGGCCAGCTCAATTATATTATTATAATTTGACTATACCGGTAGCTTCCCATTCAAAAAAATCTCTTCTGCTCAATGGCGTACATCTTCCCCACAGGCAACTTCCTGAAGAACAGACTGTTGCCTCTGCTCATGTTGCCCTGAGACACACAAGAAGAGAAAAACATAATTCTATTTTCTGACAGTTTCTTAAAAATGGTAACATTCCTAAAGCAGTCATTCTTAATAATGAAGTGTCTTATTTAATAAGTCACAGAAGAAAAACATTAGCAGGTACTGTGGTCAACAAAACTTCTTCTGTTGCTCAAGATGTTCTGTCACTCTTCCAGTTTAACAGATCAACTCTTTTGGATGACAAGAGAAACATCTTTATCTTAAGCAACAAAAAATAAGAGAAAAAATGGATCCAGTTGACTAGAATAAATGACTTCAGGTTGTTTTAAGCAGCCATGTAGGTAAACTCATTATTACAATGGTGCGCTGCTTTAATTCTATTAGGCCTTTAATTCAATTAGCCTATTCAGATTCCAATGAACATCACAAGGTCATCAGTGGAAGAACCGACACATTCAAGAAAAGTTAACAATACACAAATCTCCATTCCCAGTAACTCCTATCAAGAAAAACTGCTCACCTCTCGGCTCAGGTGACCCCAGCAGTGGAGCCAGTTGGGATAAATGGCAGCATAAGGTGGCAGACCTCCAGCCAGCCTGGGTCAGATCAGGAGAAACATTACTTACAATGTATTATCTGTTTTCAACAATCCCTCCATTAGTCTTAAATATTGTAAGGACATACAGGTGATGTCATTTTTGGCAAAGGATAATACGTGAATAAATTAGAAATTTAAAAAGGGGTTAAACAAGATTACAAGCTTCTCATGAAGTTCTCTGACTCACTATTCATGTACAGTAAAATCTCCTTTAATGCCATTCACAAATGCTTCCAATAGAGATTTACAACATCCCTTACCCACAGTTATTTACTGCCATCAGGTTGGACACCAATACAAATGGATACGTCAGCATACTTGCAAAAAACTAAGTAAAAGTCAAAAAGAGAGAAAAGGTAAAATATGTTAGAATGAGAGCAATAGCACAACCTAGTCAAACAAAACAACCCTCTATTGACACACTGGCAACAGGATTGCCATCAGCTGATACTTTTTTATTTTACTTGCCAGACACACAAACAAACATTTTACACTTTTCTTTTTTATTCTTACAATAATATTAGTAGTATTTTTAAATACAATTTAAAGGTGTAGGAGGAACCATCTGAAAAGTCCCAATCTCATCAGCTTCTCCTCAGAAAACAACACGGCTTTTTAAGATTAAGTATATACATTTATTTGTAATATCATTTGAAAGAATAAGAGCTAGAAACATCAGTCAATAAAGCTTTTTTATTATAGAAGATTAATAATTGGAACTGAAATGTGGCAACCATGTTTTAATGAAAATGTATAAATGCATATTCGTTAATTTAAACAGAAATTATGAGCTGGTGGTGGTGCTTGAGACATTATTCGTCATTTAATATTTCTGTAAAAAATAAAAATAAATAAATAAATAAAAACCTTACCCCGGTAACAGCTTGAGAGCAGTTTTTGATCTCTCCTGTATGACTCGTCTGAAACAGGCACAACAGAATTATCAACTCCCCAAATAACATGCAATTATGATTGATACTTGTGTACAATTGTTGTACCCAAGTATGCAATGTACAGTATGCAACGATGAATCAGTAAATACCGAAAGATTACAAGTATCTCGCATACATAAAATTTTATTTTGTACAAATCTAGGGTCAAGACGTTTTGTTGTTTGTACACAAGTTTGTGTGTGTTTGTTTACATACCGAGTCGTCTATAGCGTAAGTGTTTATGAAGTGAGCAAGCATGTTGCAGATCCACAGGGAAAGAACGTCACCCAGAAGACGAGGAATGAGGCCACTGTGGGTTGGCAAACACATAAATCCTTAAGTTAAAAACTCACAACCTGACAGCACTCATGAACATCTTTCATGTCAAGCCTACTCAATGTTGTGCTTTTTTTATATTTATTTATAAATTAAAATGACAAGTAGATTAATAAGCTTGACAAATTTTTTCACATTCATGCATTTTTAAAATGGAGCCATACATTAAAAGCAGTACAACTTAAAAAAAAAAAAAATGCATGCTGAGGCAATCCATAGATTACTTAATTTGAAAGTGTCATTTTGCACTTACGCAAAAAACCCCAGGATTCCATCTTCTCTGTAGATGGTAAGTATGGAGTCAAAGACACCACTGGAAAGAACAAAGTAAATGATTAAATGTGTGAGACAGAAAAGAGAACTGTCCCTGTAAAGATAACAACTGACCTGTATTTGGCTTCTCTACCAATAAACTGGACCATGCATCTGAGAGTGATCACTGCGATTGGAAAAAAAGACAACAGGTGACATTCACAGACTAAGAGAAACGTGAGATTCAAATAACAAAATCTGTTATTTATTGTATTAACTGTATTTACCATGAAAAGGGTGTGTGACAATTGTAGCACATGAGCGTGCAATCATCTCTTTAAAGGTCTGAGAAAAAAGGGGGGGGGGGCATTAAAAACGCACAAAACATTTTCACATCTCAGAAAACAATAACTGGTGCAAACATGAAAGTATATATAGTCTGCAATGCAAACTGTGCTGAAGATACGTCATCAAAGTCAGGCAACAATATTAATGCAGAGACTAAGAAATAGATTTTTATATTAACATATTTTGTTAATAGGAAATAAGGAAAAATCATTGGAAAAGTGTAAACAATTAAAAAACAAAGGTCTTTTTTACATGTTCTGAGCATAAAGAGTAGTTTAAAACCACAATTAAACTGGTTTCTACAATTTTCACTTGGGAGCAAAAGTCTGTCTTTAAACTTGAAAGAAATAAAGATTAGAAATGTATTGTGATAATTAACTATCGATATAAACTGATATGAAATATCTTATCAAGATAATTTTTTTGGCCAAATCACCCAGCCATACAAAGTGGCATGAAAGCTACTAGTCCAAAATTCTGCTTTAAATCTCTCACCTCATTTACTACATGTTCCAGAGAACCATCCTCTGCTTTCTGACTGCTTCCCAATATCTGAAAAGGTGAAGAGATGAGATACGTGCTATCATATTACATCACACACAAATGTGCAGCAACTAACTGCAGCAATGCCAGCTAAAGTAAAAAAAAAAAAATAATGGAAAAATAAATGGATTAAAGCACTAAAATAATAACTCCAAAAACAAGTTCCTACCTCAATTTTTTTATCCTGGCATTTCTGTGGGTTATAGCAAAAGTTAAGAGACATTTAAAACAAAGTATAAATAAACCCTGCTTAACTGTGCCCACCTAAATAAACACAAAAGTTGCATTGCAACAGTCTGAACATCACAACATACAGCCAGCAACACCCTAACACAAGTCTCATGGCTAAAGAAACTAAAGGCTGGAAAACTTTACATGTAATCATGCACTTTACTGATTTTGAAAATGGTTATAGAGGACTTTCAGAACTCATTTTGTTATTAAAGTCTGGTAGTCAAGTTATTGTCAATTCTTCAACATGTACAGTACATACATACAGAGAATTGAAATTGCATTACTCTCAGACCCATGGCGCATAAAGATAACACTAACAGTAGAGCCTAAAAATCTATATCAAATATAAAATACAACTATACAAATAAGGTCATGATTAAAAAATAAACAAGGTTAAAATAAAGCACCGCAAGTAACATGGCAGATAGAGTGCAAACCAGTGAAGTGAACAAACAGTGCAGATAAAAACACTGTAGAGCAAACAAAAAGCTTATTCAGTCTGATTAAAGTGACAACGGGCTCAAGAGCAGTTCTTTTTATTTAAACTGACTGATGAGGTAGTAGAATGACATCAGTTCTATGCTGAATGAGGTAGTGATCAGACCAATGCTGCTGGACCAAAGTGACTGGTGCATGTCATCATATGTTAGTCTGGCAGTTTGTTATCCTTAGTTTCTCACTCAGAAACATACACATTTATTATAAAAACAGTCTCAAAAAAGCAAACCTCTAAAGGACCAGGTGTGCTTACTATACCTGCAAGACTTTACTGTGAACAATGGTGCCAATGGTCCCAGCACAAAGCCTTGGGGCGAGGCCCTTAAACAGGCCTGATTTGCCATCGATCTTGATGATGTGTTTGGCTAAATGAAACAAATGTCAACATGAGAGCAGCATGCACAAAAATGAAGCAACCAGATTCAGATCATCACTTCATGATCTTACCGTATGCAAAGAGACCTGGAAGCTGGTACACTTGTCGACCAAACATATTTCTGCCTAGAGTAGGAGGAAGAGGTTCATGTCCAACCTATTTTTACAGATGAAAATAAGTTAGTGCACCAATAAATACAGATGTGATTGTGACAAATTGATACACAATACATTTTATTGTGCCTGGGGGAAAAAACCCACTTGTATTATGTTATATTACACAATATCTGACATGACAGAAAGACAGTCCTTTATATTATAACTGAAAATGTGTGGTAATACATCAGAGGTAAACTATGTAATGTTACATCTTGAGTATAAACCACATTTAGCTTACAGTAGTTAACCTGAATCAATTTACTTTCACTTCTACACAAATCAAATGGGGTGAATCTGTGCTTGCCTAATACACAATTTGTTATAAAACTGTAAATGCAGAGCACACTGCCTCACACATACACACACGTGTGTGTTTGTATCCCATAACCTGCAATAACCTTTATCTATACCATATGTTCTGACAAATAATGCTCCCTATCAGATTATGCTACCAACGCTGTATTTATCCCACTGTAAGGGTAAGTGTACATGTTAATAAAGCCTCACACCTTATTAATATCATGACGGAAGCAAAATCATAAAGGTAACTTAGCACTTTTCTCCATCTAATTATGCTACCATCTGTTTTAATGGGAGGTAGCAAAATCTGACAGGATAAGTTAGCACAAATCGTCAGAACACCGGAAAAACAGACATTCATAACCACAACATTAAATGATATATGTCAATCGCACTGTTTTCGGAGTACATATAACGCATTAACAAAGCACAACGTGTTGGTATATTTCATTTTTTTTTAGAAAAAGTATTCCTGACAGACCTAACGTTACCAGCCTGACCTTTCAGAGCATTATAACTCACATCAGTTAAGACAGCGGCCAACAACCCTGCTAGCACAGCTAACTATGAACATGGACATCTTTATCCCTGTAAAACAATGTACTGCACACAGCGATGCTCAGAAGGACACATTGTAAAATGTATTAACCAGGTCACTGTTAATAAACGACCTGGCTAACGTTTATCCACAAGCTACCGAAGCTACTCGACAGCAGCGCGTGAGCAGGCGTCCACCTGCAGCGGCTGGCATTGTTGCGAGTAATGTGTAAATCCTTATGTTACCTGAACTAAAACCTTGATGTACATAAGAGGGTGGGAAAGGATTGTTAATCCAGACCCGAGGAGGATTTGGCCACATGTTTCCGCCATTACTAAAGCGATCCGAAACGTCCCCCTCCTTGAGAGAGAAGGTCCGTTGGTAGTACGCGCAAAACAATGTTGCCAGATCTCGCTAAAAGCTCCCTAAAAAATTATTATAAAATAAGCCTAAAATGAGCGAGTTTCCTTAAGTACAATAATAGGTGATCTCAGTTTTGTGCTGCCGATGTTTGCGTGATTTCGCTGGTCTGATTCTATCATTTTAGACCATTTTACAAACAGATTAAATTGTTTCGCAAACAGACTAGAATTGGCCTACTGGCTAGCCATTAATCACAAACAACTATGAGTAAAGAAAATTGAAACAGAAAGCAGCTCGAACAGCAGGTGGGGATACCGACAAATGTGATTATTGGTCGGTTATATTTTATTCAATAATGTATAGCCGACCAATAATAGTTTTTTATTAGGGCTTACTACCTGGGCCAAGTAAGCCCTAATAAAAGACTAATAATAAATAATAATAAAAGAATTATAGAATTATAAATTAATAAATAATGATAAAAAACAATGCCTAAAATTGCAACACATGATTCTCTATATTTATAAGCTACTAAAAAAAAAAAAAAAAAAACAAGAATAATGTGCTTAAACTAAAAGGACATGGCAACATTATCTCATCACGTGATGAGGTGACTCTTGTCAAGTGTGTACGTAGGTCATCTGATTGGGAGCATTTTCTACATTCACCGGCAAGTGGCGCACTCTTACGTCATTTTAACAATGGTAAATTTGCTATGTCGGTCTCAGCTGTTTTGCTGGATTGTGTACTTACGCTACCCTGAGGTGACTGTTTGCTCCCAAGTCTGTGTTTTAAGAGACAATGTTCTAGAAATGCGATACTAAAATATGACCAACCTCAGCCAAAGCGGATCTGGTGCTAGTCATGGCAGTGTATATATACTATATTTGATAATTTTATATTTAAATTGTATATTTTCATTTATTACTTTATGTTTCTGTTCATAATTTTGTTTAAAACGTCATTTTCAATATCTGATAAAAGAGACTGCATCTGAATGAAGTATGGAAGCATGTCGACATATTCTTTTACACAAAATAAAGATCTTTAAAATAGCATCATATGACCCCTTTGAAATATATATGAACTTAATACATGACCTAGATTATTTATTTAGCAAAATCTTATCATTTTAATAAATATGACATGAAATTTATTAAAAATAGTTGCTGCTCCAATTAAGCTCAGTGTGCTCCCTTTAAGCTCTTCCACATTGAACATCTAAATAAATACTTAATAGACAGACTTTAAATATTAACTGATGGCTGTCACTTTAAGTAAAATTTTTATATTATGGTTAATAACTTATTTTCACAGCTTTAAGATGACAAAACCTAGACCTAACTATAGTTTGTGCTGAAAGATGAAAGAAGGAGTCAACAGAAACCTGTCGCATCTGTCCAAAAGAAAAAGATGACTTAAGGCTGGAATAGACTACACGACTTTTAAAATTTGAACAGATTTTCTATGAATTCAGTTGACTCAAATCTACAGACTGGCTCTGATCTTAGGCAGCTAGCATCAAATTCTCCAGTCTGTAAATTGGTGGAAAATCAGGACAAAAAAATGTGTAGTATATTCCAGCCTTAAGAGATGATAGACAAGTTGACATCCATTTAATAAGAGGCTTCATAATGAGGCTAGTTTCTGTGTTCATGCCCATGAATGATATGGTTTATTGGTTTGTTTTATTTTATTTTTGAATATGTGCTACTTACAGTAGCTGAACGTGACTAGTCTAGATGTTGCTTAAATGACACTTCACTGTGAATAACTGGAATGCCTCGTTGCTTGATTTTAGTGTTCAGGGGTTTTTTTGTGTGATTGATTCTGTATCTTTTAATGAAACATTTTTCAATTTTTCTTTAAAAAGGTTGATTAAAATAAGAATTTTTAATAAAACATGATGTGAGTTTAATGGGAACAAGGTGTGATTACACGGTAAAAGCATTTCAAGGTCAAGGTCAAATTTATTTATAAAGCTCATTTCCAAGCAGTCATTACTGCCACAAAGTGCTGTACAGAAATTCATACCAAACATAAAAACATACTAATTAATCAAAAAGAGAAATTACATAGGCAACATGTCCCAATAATAATAATAGTAGTTAAAAACACATGTAGACATTTTTACAATCAAACATCACAACGTCACAGCTCGTATTGTATTAAAAGATTTTTCAAAAAGATTAGTCTTTAAAAGCGATTTAAATGACTCAATAGAGCTAGCTTCCTTAATATTAAGGGGAAGAGCATTCCATAGCTTAGGTCCTGCAACAGAAAATGCTCTGTCTCCTCTGGTTCTCAGTCTAGATCTAGGACAGTCTAGAAGTCGCTGGTCATTTGACCTAAGTGCTCTGACTGGGGTGTGCATAGTCAGCAAATCCGCTAAATAAGACGGTGCTAATCCATTTAAAGATTTAAAAACAAATAATAAAATCTTAAACTGGATTCTGAAAGCAACAGGCAACCAGTGGAGGGACGACAGTACCGGAGTAATATGATCAAACCGTTTTTGACTGTTGTCAACAGACGAGCGCCTGCATTTTGTACTAATTGTAATCGGTGAATAGACGACTGATCTAAGCCATAGTATAAAGAGTTACAGTAGTCCAAGCGATTTGTAATGAGGGCATGTACAACTTTTTCTAGTTGACTTTGCGGCAGGTACAGCTTCACTTTCCCCAACAGTCTAAGCTGAAAAAAGCTTGTCTTAACTACTGAACTAATTTGTTTCTCTAACTTAAAAGAACTATCAATAATGACTCCAAGATTTTTTACAGATGGGCTGTAATTAGGGAGTAATGGGCCTATAGCCCTGTTTAGACCTGAGATATCCGGCTTCCCAAAAATTATAATTTCATTTTTTTTGTCATTTAAATGTAAAAAATTTAGTGACATCCAATCCCTTATTTCACCCAGATAGAAGTCATACATTTAAAATGCATTTCAATTTATTAGTTGTTTATTGAGAACCGGATCCGTATGTTTTATTAACGTCTACAACTTACCACAACACTAAACCTTACAGTAATGCAAATACAGTAATTATGTGTTATATTCGCGGTTGTAACTAGGGATACACCTACAGGAAACCACCAATAAATTATTTTTTTCTACCTATTAGATAAAGTTTTATTAAAGTGTACTAACCCTAATGCAGTAATGCAAATACATTTAATATTGTTGTTAAGCATGAGAAAAAGGTACCAAATCTGACGGGTTAAAATGTCAAGACCCTGGCATCATCAGGAGCGGTGTCTGTACTTAAAATAATGTTTCCATAAGACACGGTTTGTGATCAAATGGACAGGTGGCTTCTAAAAAGAGAACATGCTCCTCTGACAGAAGAAGAACATACTAAAAAACAAACAAACCAGAGCCTCAAGAATACCGCCAGTTTTGTGATGAATACATAGGGATGGGATTTACATCTACTTCACATAACCCTCCCTCAGTACTATGCATTTTATGCAATGAGCTGTTAGCTAATAGCGCAATGAAGCCACCTCATCTTCAACGGCATCTTCGGACAAAACCACATCAGGTCGGGTCGAGAACTCACTGGAGTTTTTCAGAAGAAACTTCCATGAATTTACATCATGCCAAGAGAACATGAAAAAGGGATATTTTCAGGATTTTTTCCAACATTGTTAGTTCGTTTTTCTCAGAACATGAATTCAGCTGTGAATCCAGTGTGTGCACTGACGCAGCAGCATCAATGACGGCTTATCAAAGGCCTCTCGCGCACATGAGGCAGAAGAATCCTGACATCCTGTGGACACACTGTGATATACACAGAGAAGACCTGGCATAAAAGAAGATGAGCCCAGAGCTTAATTCCGTTTTGAACGACAATGTCAGGGCAATAACCTTCATAAAGTCCCGACCTCTGAATGCACGTCCGTTTCGGAGATTACGTGACGGCATGGGATCTGAACACACCGAGCTACTTTTACACACCGAAGTCCGCTGGCTTTCTGAATAGACTGTTCGACTTCGAGCTGCGAAACGAGGTGTGTTGCCCTTTGTCAGACAATGCGTCCCCTTTCCCCACTTCGTTTAAGGACAACAATTGGATTGCCAAACGAGCGTATCTATCAGATATTTTGACTAAACTGAACGAGTTGAATCTCAGTCTGCAAGACAGGAACACTACGATTTTGAAACTTCATTACCGAGTTGGTGGTTTTCTCAAGAAAGCGGAATTGTGGAAGAGATTTTACCTTTAGTTTTCCTCAGTTTAATAGCTTCGTTGTAAGTGAGGATATGGAGAGAGACACTGTAAAAACCTTTCTGGATGGACACTTAGTAACGTGATAGTTTCAAATCATACTTCCCTCATGTAAGAGAGAAGTCTGAGCAGCTGGATTGGGTTAGAAACCCATTTACACTTTCCTGAAGCAACAGTGGCCCGCTACCTGTTCACCTGAGGGAGGAACTACTGGATTTGTCGACAGACCGTGGGTTGCAGACTACCTTTGATGTGTGTGTGAGGAGAGAGCACACTGACCAAGGGGAAGAGGGCTTTAAACACCTTCTCCCATTTGACTCTACCTCTGTGAAACCTCATTTTCAGCAGTGACCCAGATAAAAATGAAACAAAGAAACAGACTTTGCCTTGAAAATAGTCTGATAACAGCTGTAGCTTCCCTGCCACCAAGAATATCAAAAATCCTAAGAGAAGGAGAGGCCCATGTATCCCATTAAAAGGATCATTGAAAAATTGACACAAATGGGCATACTAGACATAAAGACATATGAAAACTGAACTGTTAGTGAAAACACACTGAAACTTTGTTTTTTTTTTCTAATGATCAGAGTGAACTTTTATTTAACTGAAAAACACTGATTCACCTTTAACTGGTATAGCTAATACTTCAGAGATTTAAATAGTTGTGTAAAGTTATACATACAGAAATGTTTATAAGAAATAAACCTGCTCGGGGGGAATCGGATATAGTAACTGTCTCACTGATATTATTATTCAGGACTCAGATTGGCACCTGCTGCCTGCTACACTGTTTCTCCAGCGTCTGGCCTCCCTATCCTTTCACTGTTTTTCAAAGCAAAATTTGTCTGGTCAAGGGGTACCTGGCTTGAAAAAAATCATAAAAAAGGGTACTTAAGCCAAAAAGTCTGAAAACCACTGTGCTATATCTCTCACATATTCAGTGATGTTTCCTCTTTTCCTCCTTTTGCTTGTGTGTCAGCAGGAGCTAACTACATCCAAAACACTTTTTAAGGCCACCTAGAATCATGGCACTTTTGGGTTTTTAAAACAACTTATATATATTTTTTTAATAATAACTCAGATGTTGGGCTGGGGTTGATACAGATTTCAGGATTCCATTTGATTCACAAGTTCTTAATTCAGTTCTGATCTTGATTCAGTAGGGGTTATGCACAACCAAATTCTGAATTCTGTTAAACGGGTCTCGTTGCTTCTGGTTCAAGCATTTTGCATGCTTCATTAAATATGAAGCTGTTTTACTCCAGTTTCCATATGATTTAATTGGATTGACTAATTTGGAAGTATTTGGAAATATTTCTGAGAATTTGTTGCCAGCCAATTATGTTGCTTTAGTTAATTTTGGTTATAGTCTTGTATTCTTCAAGAGTACTTCTAGATTGACTCAAAAGTCTATTTTGCTCTAATATTTACACAGAATACAAATGTTGTTACAGTAGCTGATACACACTGATATTACTTGGACCAAGAGTTGTCACAACTAAAAAGATACTTTAAGACACTGCCAAAAGATAAAAAAAGGTTTAAGTTTGCAGGGCCATAAAGTTACTCAGTGTTTACCATAAATGTACTGTACATTCAGGCAATTAATGGAGTTCCCTGACAAGGATGTGCAAGAAAGCTATACTGTCTAAACAGTACTATACTGGAAATAACTGTTGTTGCACAAGTTGTTACCTAATCTGTCCATGAATACATTTAGATGAGATAAACTCATGACCATTTTTCACACATTTCCCCATTTTTGTTTTTCAGATCAGCCGTCAGTGGTTTATGGAGGCCAGCCAAGACCAACTAGGATGCTATTTGTTGCCTTATTTATTTTTGTTGCCATATTGTTGTGATCTCTAATTTGATTTGTTGTTATGATTTCAGTTCTCTATTTTATTTATTTTTATTTTTTTGGTAATGTCGCAGAATAAAGCACAATAAATATGTAAGTAATGGATGTACAGTATTTGAAAGTGGCAGTGAATAAAAAATATACTGTTCTACATGGACTCTAGTCACTTATTTGGAATAAATTAAATGACATTCATGTAAAATATTCAAAGGTTTTGTAAAATAAATAGTGTAATATAAATTACAGTAAAATTACTGTATTAGTAAAATACTGTATAGTACTGTATATATACTGTATATAGTGTAAAACTAATGAAAAAGTCTAAGTGTGAGTTGCTTCATGCACTGGGCTTTTACCACAAACAAGAACCTCAGTGACTGTGACAATCATGTCCAAATCCTTTCTAAAAACATATTTCCTAAGCAGGTTGTGCTTTACACTGTAAAAAATCCGGATGACGTACTGGCAGAAAATTACCAAGACATTTTTTTTGTTAAATTTATGGACATTTCCTTCAACTTTAAAAAAGAAAGTTCTGTAGATTTACATTATCTTCTGTTCCATAAACAGACAATCTGTTATGCAGAAATTTCAAAAAAATTATAGCACAGGCCTATCTTTAGTAGAAAATAAATCCAGCACAATATATACAAATTTAACATGGTTTATTTTTACCTCGTGTAAATATTCTTAAAAGTGCATTCAGTGGCTTTTGTTTCACTTAAACAGGTGAAGACTGTAAAGCAGTATTGTGGAACACTTTTTAGTTTTAAACAGCAACAGACAGAAAAAAGAAAACAGGAACAGAAACAACTTGTACAATATTGGCGTTGTACCAAATAGTGGTCACTAAGATAAACCTAACTCTGAAACAGTCAAGATTCAAAACATTTTCAAATACATGGGGAAAGAATAATACAAAGACAAGGCTGTCAGTAATAACAATTGCTATAGATAATCAAGTAATCAAGTGAAATGTTTCAGTGTTGACACCATTTTCCTATTGGAGAACACAGGACAGTTCACCCAAAAATTTGAATTCTGTCATCAGTTACTCTCCCTCATAGTCATCTTTCGAACACAAATGAAGAGTATTTTTGATTAAATCTCTGAGCTTTCTGTCCCTCCATTGAGTGCCTATACAACTACCTATGCAAGTTCCAATAAGGTATATTTGTAAGATTTCAATAAAATGATCTTCATTAGTATTCCAAAAATTGACTAAAATCTTGAGAATTTTCATATAGTATTTTGAGTCACCATTTAGATTACTAACCTCTAATTCATGCTAAATTATCTGCCATCTAAAATTGACATGGTTCTGCAAAATTACTTTCTTGTACAGCATTTGAAAATATGGAACAGAGATTCATGCACTCATGCAGACATTTCGATCTGTAACCAGGAGAACTATACAATCTGAATTAAGAGCAGGGTTCCAAGTGTTTGTGTGCTTTTGGTATCTCTAGCCATATGCCAGTTTGAGGAAACTACTTTCTTTTTTTATTTGTTCAGTCCAAGTTCCATGTTGAGATTTGAAAAAAGCTGTCCATGGATTCTCGAAGTTGTTCATACATGAGTCTTGGAAGCATCATTTCATCTGAACCTTTGACCCTCGTTCAGGATTTTATCACAGGAAGACTGGAAATGACAAGAAATTACTGTTTTCACCATAGACAGTAAAAGAAATGGACACAGCGACCCCATTGGATTCAACGAAGACAAGTGAAGTCAATTAGAAGCACGCACTTCCTGGGGGTCGAGTGTACTGCGCACACTCAAACTGAGTTTGATGACGTAGATGTCACGTGAGCAACCTGTATGACAATTGTAAGTCTTCTAATCGCTGTGCCAAGAGAAATCTGAATCACCCACTGAATCTTGCAGTAAAAGATTGCCTGCGAGCTTCTCCTCCTGTCCATACGGTAATTTCTCTACTGTGCGACAGAGAGTCGCAGGTTATGATGCAATCGTTAGCCTATCTTTACAAAAACTGCTTCTACGGGACCATAACGTAAGATACAAGGTAATGGAGCCTTTTATACATTTTCGTGTTTCTTTAGAAATAATTAATTAGTGACTTTTAGTGACGGACAAATGGAGTCTTTAAACGCCTCAGATGTAAAGTTATTCGCTGTCAAAGTGACGCCAAAATGAATGGGAGTCAATGGAATGCTAACAGCAGGTGGGGGTCCGCTAGCCAATGGCGGCGCCCAGGGCTGCTTCAATAAAATATGAAACCCTGCCCCCCTGGATTTCACGCCAATAATAACTGAGCTTCTTGTTCCCATAATGCAAAGTGTAATTCAAAAATAAGGAAAAACATCTGTAAAAACCAAATAGGGAAAATTCCTTCTAATTATTGCAGTATATTGTACTGTATTTTTACGACTTTTTCTTTTTTTACAGTGTACATGGTAGTCTTCTCAATGAGGGTGGAGAAGCATTTGCTGTTAAATGCTGCTAAAAGTCACTAAAGTTTGTATTTTAAAGCAGAAACAGGAGATTATACCATTTATGATTTTTAACATGACTGAATACTATTTTTATATATTTTTATTCACTGTAATAGGGCAGAGGCACAACTTTGACAAAATCAAGACTAACAGCCTATCTTCTCTGGATAACCACCCCCCAAAGAAAAATGTGAAAAAAGTGTTGTGACAACTAGAGGTTGTGCCTCTGGAATGTGTTTGATTACTTGAGTGTGTGTGTTTGTTTATGTGATTCCAGGTTTGCCTTCTCCAAGAACAAACAGCCAACCATCATCCCTATTCCTGACAGTAACGTGTGTACAGGGCAAGCTGAGAAAATGAGTTCAAATGATATTCTGCGTATTAACAGATTCTACTGCAGTATGTTTTAAGTCCTTCCTTCTCCTATTAATTCATTTAAAATAACATTTTGAAATCTTTGTCTGTTTATCTAGGTTACCTTGATAAACAAATGCATTCATATTTTTTTCAGAATGCACAGACAGGAGCTTGTGTGTTATCAGACTTAGAAAACTGACATTGACGTTTCACTTATAGGTGATTTAAAGAAGCCAAAATACTTTACAAATTCAGTTTAGGTGTTTTTGATTAGCATAATTTTAGAGTTCGGTCTGTTTTTAATTATCAAGTGAGGGTTACAACTTTTCAGGTAGTCTGGCATGTAGATGAGTGAAAATTTGCTAAAACATAACATAACATTTCTCTTCCTCTGCCTCATGGTTTTTATACCAGTTTGTAAGGTTGCTAACCCCTAACAGAGCCATATATAGTTTCTTCTACACCGAGAGGTTGTGCAAGGTCCTCTTTTTTGAAATGAGGGTCTGTTAAATGGTGAAATATGGTGTAGCAAATGTTTCAGAGAAATCTTTAGAGATTCAAGCTTTACATAAAAAAAGACAGATTTACTAAATGACTACTAAATTTGCTAGATTTCCTAAAAATTTGTTTTATTCAAATACTACTGAAAGTTCATTGTTTTTATTGGAAAAAATGTTGTGTGAATTTGTGTGATTTGTGAAGTTGTGTGAATGTGACTAATTATATTAACCCTTGTGGATTGTTCAAATTCACTACCCTTTCGGTATGTTAGGGATGAAAACATCCACTCAATTAAACTGCTGTAAAAATGTATCAGATTCATATTTTTTTCACATTTTTTTGCATAAATCTGTTAATCAACTTCAGTCCTGATCAAAACTACCAAATGGTTTTAAAAAAAAATCTTTAATTGCCAAGTTCATAAATGATGTCACTGTTTTGGGGGAAAAAACACACAAAATGACTTATTTTCAATATAAAAGTAATTGTGGCTGGATTTTTTTTTCACAAATCAGGCAACCAACTTGACTTAATTTACACATGCTATTGTACTGCAGACAACATTCTGGTAAATCCCTATATATATTTCTGGCCATTCTTAATTACATTTAAACTACATTTTGCTACCTGTATGCCACCAACCCCTATACCACTTACTTTTAGATGAAACCTACACTCCCTTTTCCCCTCCCATCTTTTTTTCCGTAGTATCCTCCTTTCTTCCCTCACTTACCCATTTCTCATCTCTGGATGTGAATGCAACAACTGACACTTTGTGCTCTACTTTAACCTCTTGTCTAGATGATATTTGTCCTCTCTCCTCCAGCCCAGCACGGCCTGCCCCTTCTAACCCCTGATTATCCGATGTTCTTCGTGAGCACTGGACCAAACTCAGGGCAGCAGAGAGAAAATGGTGCAAATCAAAAGATCCGTCAGACCTGAGTATGTATCAATCTTTGCTTTCATCTTTCTCTGCTGAAGTCCATACTGGCAAATCTTCATACTTCTGCAACAAGATCAACAGTGCCCCAGACACACGTAATCTCTTCAAAGCATTCAATTATCTCCTTTTCCCCCCTCCACCACCTCCCATCACTTCTACAACAACCATTGATTTTGCCACATTCTTCACAGACAAAACCAGGACAATCAGTCAATTCTCAGCCCAACACACAAAGGACTTCAAACAAATCACACCCTAAAACACCCATCTTCTCCTTCTGTCCCCTCACTGAGCCAGAAGTATCTAAACTTCTCCTCTCCAGCCACCCTACAACATGCCCTCTAGACCCAATCCCTTCACACCTCCTCCAAGCAATCTCCCCTACACTTTTACCAGCACTCACACACATCATCAACACATCTCTCCTCAAGGGCCCCTTCCCTACTGCATTCAAGCAGGCTCATGTAATCCCACTGCTCAAAAAACCTACATTAAATACTTAACTTACAGGTAGCTACAGACCCTTGAAAGAGTTGTTTTTAACCAGATATCATTGTTTCTCTCACAGAACAACAAACTGGATGCTAATCAGTCAAGTTTCAGGAGTTGCCATTCAACGGAGACTGCACTACTGTCAGTCACGAAAGCCCTGCGGATTGCAAAAGCTGATTCCAAATCATTAGTTATTATTCTGCTGGATCTATCTGCTGCTTTTGACACTGTTAATCATGAGATCCTTCTGTCTGCCCTCTCATCACTGGGCATCACAGGGATTACACTTTGTTGTGAAAGTGGGAGAAACTGCAGTTTGGAAATGCTATTGCTGCAGATGATCCAACGATAACTGCAAGGATCTCAGGCTGCCTGGTGACATCTCAGCTTGGATGATAGAATATCCCTTACAGCCAAACCTGGCAAAGACTGAGCTTCTTGTCTTCCCTGCCACTCCATCTCTACAGTATGATTTCACCATCCAGTAAGGTTCTTCAACAATTACCCCATCAACTTCGGTCAGAAATCTTGGTGTTACCTTTGATTACCAGCCGACCTTCAAAGACCACATTGCAAAGACTACTGCAATGCTCTTCTGCCTGGACCTCCATCAAGCACAATCAAACCTCTTCAAATGATTCAGAATGCAGCGGCATGACTGGTCTTCAAAGAGCCCATGTTACACCTCTCTTTATCTCTTTGCACTGGCTACCGGTTGCGGCTTGCATCAAGTTCAAGACATTGATGCTTGCATATAGAACACCCTCAGGCTCAGCACCCACCTACTTCCACTCACTACTACATCCCCTCCAGAAGTCTGAGATCCGCTAGTGAGCGACGCCTCATGGTACCATCACAGAGAGGCTCAAAATCACTTACCAGAACACTCTCTTTCACCATTCCTGGCTGGTGGAATGATCTTCCCACCCCTATCCGGAATGCTGCATCCCTGGCAATTTTCAAGCGACAGCTCTTTCGAAGCTACTTCACTTCATCATAAACTTTATTTATTCCTTCTCTTTCTAACTTGAACTTATTTGAACAATGTCTAAAACTTGGTATTACAAGCACTTCCTGTGTCTGTTTGCCTCTTTAAGAAGAGTTGTTTTATGAATCCCCCAACTGTAAGTCGCTTTGGATAAAAGCATCTGCAAAGTGACTAAATGTAATTGTAGAGAGAGAAAGAGAAAGAGAGGTGTTAAAATTCCTGATTTTATTTGTTTTATGCAATTTAGTTTTAGCTACAGTTTAACTACAATTTACAGTTTAATAGTAAGAAACATTCTCTCTTTTTGTGAACTTAAAAAATTTAAGTGCATAAATGGCAATCTCTTATGTTGCAAATGATTATTTAAAATGCAAATTGTTTTGTAGTGGCAGCTAATGTTTGTGCTGGTATGAAGAATAGGAGAGTATAGTAGACATATTTTACATTAGTTTAATCTTCAAATAACTATACTAAATATATAATTGTTGATTGTTAGTTCATAGTAGTTCAAAATGTGTTAACATATTCTGGCTGAGAGTTAGTTTGGCACACGTACATTTTTCTAAAAAAACATCTAAGGTTTGTGCAGTGTCTATTGAAATATTTCAACATACTCTTTAAGAAGAAAAGGTTAATCAAATGACTCAACATCTGGTTAACAGTAAACCAAAGACATAAAAGCTTCCTCTTTGTAAACCAGGTTTGTGGTCTGCTGTAGGGAGAAACTGCAGTTTGGAAATGCTATTGCTGCGGTTTCCCACAGCTTACAACATAAAGATATGAAGAATAATGGTTGATTGTGTTGCTGTCACAGATACCTACAAAAAATAAAAAAATAGAGTAATAGTATGTAAATGGAGCTTAGATTAAATCAGAATGTTTTTCCATGAGTGGGTAGTCAAAAAAAGAAAGTAAAAATAAATATTATTTCACTCCTATTTCACTTTTATTTCATTACAAACACCACTGTATATAATTTCTCAGAGGCAAATAACATTAATTTATTTTATTTTGTTTCTACGTTTTAAAATAAAAGATGCAAAATTATATGTATTATATCAATAATAATATATCTGAGTAGTTTTTTAATAGACTTGTGGGCACCGAACCAACATATAGCGCAGTGCCTTTTGAGTTTGTTGTGGACCTTTCCTGATCCCGTCCCACTCTTTCTCTCACACTTCACTTTCTGTCTTACACAGACCTATCATAAAGAAAGCAAAACCGGCATTTAAAAAAATCTAATGTAAGATTTTAGTGATTCCACTTAAGTCGGACATTAAATGTGCAAAATATATATATATTAAAAAAAAATCAATAATGTCTACCGGTTACACACATAATGCAAAATGTCAAAACAGAGTCACAAATAATTAATTTTTAACACAACTAAAATACTAATAACCAGTTTCTGGCACCGTTGGGTCATTTTTATTTATTTATTTAACCCTACTTGGAATTTGTCATCTGCATTTAACCCTTCCAAGTGCACACATATAGCAGTAAGAAAAGGAAAGGACATGATGTGTGGCCACATATAGCAGTGAGGAAAGGAAAGGACATGATGTGTGGCCAAGTATGGTGACCCATACTTGGAATTTGTGCTCTGCATTTCACCCATCCAAGTGCACACACACAACAGTGAACAAACACACACACACCGTGAACACACACCCAGAGCAGTGGGCAGCCAAGGTCTCACCTTAGTCATGGTATTGAGGGTGGAGCAGGCCCGGCGGCAGAAGGTGGGACATCCCTGTGCCCCACCTTCATACCAAGGGGGACGGTCAGACTTGAGTTTAGGGTGTATTATCTTAATCATAAAAATGCCTGCTGTTGAATCTGCTTCCTTTTAGATGGAAAAGCTGCTCACAACCTCTGTTTTCTTCATAAAAATATACATAACAATTATTTGGCAAACAATCCAGTGTATCTTCTTCTTTGGAAAGCGTCAAATAATTTTACAATGGATTTTGTCATAGGTGAGCAATGTAGCCAATCACAGACATGTTTGTTGACTTCTAAACAGCAATGGCCAATCAGAGGTGTTTAGGTTGGAATACACGAAATCACCGCTCCAGTCACCGTTTTTTTGTTTAGTGCTGAGTTCTTCTGTCATGCTCGTGACTTTTTTTCTAACAAAGACATTTAAAAGTTTCATCCTGTAGTTACGTGCATTGCATTTTTATTTATTTATTTATTTTTATTTATTTTTTTTAACTTTGTCAGACCCCCGATTTGGCCCCCCTAAAAAACATAAAAGTCGTGTGTCCTGGTACCGGTCTTGGGGTGGAGAGAGCACTGGATATTCACTTCCTCCACACACAATTCTGCCAGACCTGAGACTTCAACATGCAACCATTTGGGTTAAGTCTGACTCCCTAACCATTAGGCCACAACTGCCCCCAAGTAGTGAACACACACACACACACACACACACACACAGAGCCCAGCACCTCAGTTACGAGTATTGAGGGTGGAAGACATTCACTCCACCCACCTACATTTCCTGCTACTACTGGGAATTGAATCCATGACCTTCGGCTTATAAGTCTGACTTTCTAAAGGCCACAACTACCCTCCTTCATTTTGTCATGAATGACTGTACAGAGCATGGTTTCAAGCTGAGTGCTGATTACATTGATGCAGCCAGATCAGAACCGAATTATCAGAACACTCTGCAGTTGGTTGAAGCAGACCGGAAACTGAGGCGTTTAAGAGCACTTGATATGGGCAGATGGCAGCTGTGACCTAATGGTTAGGGAGTCAGACTGGGTAACCTGGAGGTTGTGGGTTTGATTCTGTTGGTGGGGGGAGTGAATGAACCCACAACTCAATACCCTCTTCCACCCTCAATACCCACTCTCAGCTTGACGCCACACTCTGCATTCACGGCAAAATGGCATTGGCAGTGGGTAAACAAGTGAAGAAAGTAAATAAATAAAAAGCACTGAACCCCATTGCTCCTGCTACACCTACTACTAATGTAGTGTGAGTTCACGATGTGTGTGTTCACTATTCACTGTTGTGTGTGTGCACTTGGATGGGTTAAATGCAGAGCACAAACTCCTAGTATGGGTAACTGTACTTGGCTACACATCATGTCACTCTCAATATGAAATTACAATGGTTATTGCAGACTTTTGATGTTTTGCTGTCTAAGAATGTAGTAAGTCATATACTAGGTTTGGTAATACTGCAATCTCAAATTTACCAATATCAAATTAAAAAAGTGCACAATAACAGATCAATTCTATAATTAATATATAGAAATAAAAAATTGAATACATGCATAAAAATATAGTTTCATACATTGTCAAGAGTCATATAGAAAAAGGGTCTAATTCTTCTTGTGGGTAACCACACATCCATCCACCTAATGTAGTCCCACCCTGAAATAATAATTTACTACATTACAAAAGAAATAAAAATAATGCATTGAAAACTGAATTACTCTGCTTTTGTGGTAATTTGCACGTGGATTTATGAAAGCTGGGTTACGGCACAGAAAAAAAAAGGAAGTTAAGGCTCTCAGAAGACTATATAAGTCCAAGCTCTGTTTGGTCCATGACGGTTTCTAAGAAAGCTCTCATCATGTATCTGTTGGTGGTGGTCATCTCTCTTCTGCTGAGCTCTGTTCCCGCGAAGAGTCGTCCTGTTGAGGTGAGAACAAAATTCCTGAAATGGAAAATTATATCATCAGCAGATTTCCATTGGGAGCATTTATTTCTTTTTTTCCCAAAGGGTTTCTAATATACATGTGTTTAAAATCCATAAACAGGATTTCATCAAAAATATTTCTAGGAAGACTGGTAAGACGCACAAAAAGAAAAAAGATACTAACTTGCAATTTTGTAGTGTATTATTATTAATTTACTGTTTCATGTCTCAGGTAACATCACTGAGAAAGATGATATGCCACTGCCAAATATAATTGAGACCAACCAAAATGCAGGTAAGAATATGAAAGCTATATTATTTAATACTATAGACACATCTTTTGTGTAGCAGTTCACAGCTTATTCCTCGGCTTCTGTCATCCTTAAAAATATTTTATTATCAGAATCAACATACTGAATTATTTTGTGCATTATACTATACCCCACAGGACAAGGAATGGATGGGCCCTTGATCACGTTTGGAGATATCGCCGAACCAACAGGGTTCCAGAATGCAGATCCATGCACAGCTCGTGGATGCAAATGGCGGAGAAGCAAAGATAAACTAGTCTATGTGCCCTACATGATCTCCAACCAGTACTGTAAGTGACAACGATCACTACTTTTAATTTGTATCTCATTTGTGTCACATGTTCTGTTTAAGAGTTTACTCTTGCTACAGCTCCAGAAGAAGTACATGTGATTAAACAAGGCTTAGACTCCTTTACGGCGATTTCCTGCATTCGATTCGTACCACATGATGGGCAGAGGGACTTTCTCCACATACAATCTGATTCTGGGTAAATCTCTGGATTTAGGGCTTCTTTTTGTCCCATTTCTGTATATATAGTACATGTGCTTTCCCCAAACATAAATATACAACCTGATTTCTGATGTGTTATGTATGATACACAGATGCTATTCATATTTGGGGCGCCAAGGTGGAGGACAGGTTGTTTCTCTACAGCGTCGTGGATGTGTCTATGACTATATTGTTCAGCACGAGCTCCTTCATGCTCTCGGGTTCCATCATGAACAGAACCGCAGCGACCGTGACAAACACATCAAAATCCTTTTTAAGAACATCATACCTCGTAAGTTTCTTTAGAAAAAAACTAAGATAATAAAGAACAAAGAATAGATAATACATGTTACATTTAGTCACAGTAATTGCAGTCTAGATTCAATTTCACTGTGTATTTACCTGGTTTACATTTATAGTCTTTAATACTTTTCTGTGCACTGTAACAGAACAGGAGCACAATTTCAAGAAAAGAAAAACCAATAATCTGGGAACCCACTATGACTACAACTCTGTGATGCACTATTCAAGGTAAGTGTTCTTGTAGTTCAGTGCAAATTTTATTATTTATCTATTTATTTATTTGGGATATGCTAAAAACTTAATCATCAGAGCTTACTGTTGCTTCTTTATGTGTGTGGTTTTAGGTATGCGTTCTCCAAGAACAACGAGCCAACTATGATTCCCATTCCTGATAGGAATGCTGTGATTGGGGAAGCTCGAAAAATGAGCCCCAACGACATCCTGCGGCTTAACAGACTCTACTGTCGTATGTCAAGCCTTTATTATCATTTGAATTAAAACAGCTTTCTCTGCTGAAAACACCACCTTGTTTACATGCTGTTCACTAGCAAGACTTTCCGGGGGCAAGATGCATAAACTTAGCCTCTACATTAAGACAGAGTCTTAAGTACAAATTTGACCAACTAGCTAGCTGTTAGCCAAGGAGTAAAAATCTTATTTTTGGATTCAATTTAGACTAATCTATGCTTTTATGTAACTGAATATATATATATATATATATATATATATATATATATATATATATATATATATATATATATATATATATATATATATATATAGCCTAAATCTTGCAGGCTAAATTAGTAAAACAGGCTGGTGGTCTTCACAGTGAAATTTATAATTATTGTAACTCTTGTCATAACAAAGTCTTGTCTTTCTTTCCATGTTCACTGCTATCCCCCCCCACCCCCCACCCCCTAGGTTGAAGTGCTGCCAGGCTGGATGAAGGATGTGTTTAATGACAGTGTTCATCTTCTTTTTTATCACCTTTTTTTGCACCACAGTTTCAAATTATTTTACTTATCTATCTTTTAAAATTCAGAGACCTTAAAATCATTTTACAAAGTTCCAGTATCAAAAGTTTGTAACAAATCAAAAGCTGGGGTGAGTGAGTAGTGTGAACTGAAAATGCAAATAAATAAATAATAACACTCCTATGATTGATTGCTTCTGTGACAGAATTGTTCTTTATTAACCAACTTATGTTTATAACAGATTTTCTCTTTCTTTCTTTTTTTTTTTTTTTTGTATTTCTTTTGCAGTAGTGGTGAATCCTTGTCTTGATATTAATATCAGTAGTTCATGCATAAGAAAGAACCAAGCACTACATCCATACTGTATGTACATACTGATATAATAACCATAATATGTTCTCAATACAAAGAGCAATTCCACATTTTCCAAAAAATAGCAGCACCATCTTTATATGACATAGAAATCAAATTTTCAACAATATACATGATTATCTAATTATTATTTGGTGAATTCAAACAGCGTTTTATATAATCTATATTCTCATTCATTCACTGGTCACGCTAATTTACATTACTTCTGAGAAACACAGATTATAATATTAATAAATAAAAACACTCAATAAACCAAACGTTTTCTGAATCAAAATGTTTGGCTTTTACAGGGATATTAGACACAAATGTGGTAAATATTGTATATTTTGTGTAGTTCTTAGAAGGGCTTTAAATAAAAAGGCATTTCCATATTTGGAATTAGACAGTGCACAAAACCAGATTTACTTCTTTACATTACATTACAAACATTTGATGGGGTGTTAGCATTGCTTAGCTCACACATATGAAAGAAATGTGATTTTGAGGAAGACACGTGTAGGTATAGGAAATTACGCAATGTTGAGATATTAAATGCCCTATAAAGGCAAAAGATTTGCTGAAGGGTGGAACTGAGAAAACATGAAGATTTTTATTTGTCCAGCCAAATTAAATATATAAGACACTGGAAATCAAGCAATTAGATGTTTTAGTAATGAAATTTATACATAAAAAATATATAGCTCAAACTTGATTTTCAACCCTATTTTGAAGTTACTGTATTTTGCCTTTGCATGGTCTGCAAAAAGTGAGATGTCACACCAAGGCAAAAGGCAGAAACTTCCACATTATCAATACTTGGTTTATACTTCATTTACAAAATCATTATAGCTACACCTATATAAAATCTAGTGATCATGGGTTATCTCATAGGCTATAACATATAATGTGACTATTTACTGTTTTTCTGACCGTGACAATCAGACAAAAAGTGAAACGTAGTTGGATACCATTTTGCAACCAATGTATTGGCGAGGTTTAATGGTTAAATATGATGTGGAGACCATTTTCAACTAATGTATTGGCAAAGTTGGCTAACGGTTAAGCATGATGTGCATGGATAACGTTTTGCAACCAATGTATTGGCAATGTTTACTAACGGTTAAACATGATGTAAGTGGATACCATTTTGCAGCCAATGTGTTTGCAATGTTTGCTAACATAAAAGGATGCAAGGCTTACTAATTTCATAGGACTTTTACATCAAATTGAAAAAATAAATAGCCTAGCCTAAAGGGACGACTTGATGTGAACGCCAGTAAGCAATAATACTTGTGGATTAAAAATTCATTGCCATGAATTTTATTGGGTTACAAGAAAAAAAAATATAATAATAAAAATGGAAACCTTTAAAGATTATTTGCGATTTCTTTTTGTTGTCACATTATCTAGTCTTTGCTTGTTTGTTATATGGTGCAGTTAGATAGCGATTTGCATAATTTGTTTGTGTCCTGAAGGTCATAATTAAGGGCATGGCTTGCTGCTGCTGACACTGTCATCATGATAGGTGGGTGTGGCTTCAGCAACCAGCTCCCGCCTTTTTGCCCATTTTCGATGATCCGGGAGTGATGTGCGGTGCATGTTGTCAAGATGGCGATGGCCCATTCCGCCCAATTTGAGCTTCAAAAATGCTCTTCAGAAAACTACAGGTGACATCACGGACACTACGTCCATGTTTTTATACAGTGTATGGTACAAACGCGGCAGACTTTAATAGCAAAAATTTAACAGCAAAACAAGGCAGAATACCATAGGCTTTGCATGCTCAAAGCTGACCTCATACGTCATTCCCCCAGAACTACTTTGTTTACAACAGTGAGTGCAAGCTAGATTAAAGGTCCCGTTTTTCGTGTTTTTTTAAGCTTTGCTTGTGTTTACAGTGTGCAATATAACATGTGTTCTGCCATAAAGACTCGGGAGATAAAATGATGTACGAAGCATACATTTATTGACAACTCAGCAAGCATAATTTAAAATTTCTTTGGCGGAAGACCCCGTCCATGGTTCATAATCCGAGGGTAACGGACCTGCATTTCCTGCCTGAAGACGAAGGCAGGGGTACAGCCGACCCCCCTGGAAGGTAAGGACAGGACCATCCTGGTGGTGGTGGGGAGGGTGGAGGTTGTTATCACGTCGGCATCTGCGAACTCAAACATGTGTAAGTACGATCATTTATACCGAAGTATAAAGACGTGATTGGATAATGATGAAGGTAATAAGTGATGAAGTAATTGAGTCTTCCTGGCAGAACTTAGGCTAAAGCTTTCATTTCATGTTTCGCGTGTAAAAAAAACCCAGTATTTTTCACACAATTCACCTATCTGTATACCGCTGTTTTCACGGTCATAAAAACGGGCTGATGTCTTCCTTGTTCTATGAAGTCCCTCCTTCAGAAATATGTAACGAGTTCTGATTGAGCCAGCGGTTCCTGTGTTGTGATTCGACAGCAGCTTAGCGCATTTTGCCCTCCTGGAAACGCGATTGAGATGGTTTTGAGAAGCAAGTGGGCAGGATTTGTTTTGAAAACCTGGCAATCCTGATCTGAACGCACGTGCTGGAGATGTACTTCTAATCACAGGAGCGTTTTTACTGACGAGATGCGCATGAAAATCGCATTAGATTTTTTTGCACAGCCTAACATCTAGTTAACAAAGCTAAAAAGCGTTGCCCTTTGTGTAATAAGTTACAGAAACTGTTAAACGCACCAACTTAAATAATAAAATACACTTACCGGTTGTGGTCCATGAACAACGCCTTCTCCAGACAAAGAGGGAACTGCTCCATCTTTCAAGAATAATCTTTGTGCGAATCCGGCATTAAACTGATTGAGATTGAGGAAGCTTTCCTCAGCTAAATGTGCTGCACATAGTTTTACATGTGGATTATAATTTTCGGGAACCGAGTTAAACATAAATTGTAACCATTAATCTCCAAGTACAGCGTCCCTGGGAAGCCCAAACAAAGGTGATTAGTCAAAAAACTGTTTTAATGACGTCATTACTGCAGGAACCAGAGGGATGTAGTCCAAATGGGTCATTCGTTGTAGGCAAATTCTGTTAAATAGAAATATCTCGCTTGGCATTGAACTTTGAGCTTTAGAATTTTACAGATATTATTTATACTCTAACAACAACATTACACACTAACTAAAGTTTAAAACATGGGATCACGAAGAACGGGACCTTTAAAGTGATTATTATGTTTTGAATATGAATATTTTTCTTACAAATAAGGATCGATTAGATATACTTGTTTTTAATGGATGAGCTTTTTATTGAACTTCTCATGGACGGAGGGAGTGCAACACCCGCTAAGTTCCATAAAACGGCTTGTAAGATCAAATACAATTTTTAAAATAACTCAGACTGAATTCATCTGAAAAAAGAAAGTCATATACACCTAGGATGACTTCATGGTGAGTAAATTATGGCTTAATAAAAAATAAAGAAATAAATTTGACTCAATTTAGGCTGCTTATCAACATGATGTGTGATATCTCCTTAGTAGGCTACTCGTGGCCAGCAATGCTAAAGTGAAGTAGTTTTTCTTTTTTGCAGTTTCTCAATGGCTCGCGGTCATACCGACGTCATTACCTGAGCAGTCAAAGGCTGCGCATGGACGGAGCACAATTTAAGTGTCTAAAGCACATACACAGTTCCACTGAATGATAAATGTGTTTTTAACAATGTAGTTGTAGACTTTCAGGATCATTATTTGATGAAGAGGAAAAGGTAAATAGCGTTTTTTTGTTTTATGAAAATTAGATGAGGTTTTCACACTGAAAGAGAAGTGATCTCACGGCCAAAGAACTATAAGACATGCCAGGAAATGCCTAATATGGACAAAGGCATCTATCGCTGCTGCTAAGCTGAATAAAAAGCATAATGGACTGGTGAAATGTTAAGACAATAAACACACACACACACACACACACACACAAATTATAAATGATGCAGTGCTAATTGACATTTATTACAGTACAGAAACTATAAAAAAAAATTTTAACCTTAATCTGTGCAGAAAATGGAAATAATTGGTTGTATATAAAAGAGACTGATTATTGTTCAGCAGTTTTTTTCTTTTTTTATAGCAAGTTCAAAGTAAGAGATAAGAAAATAATTCCTTAATAAAAATAAATAAATAATACATACATACATAAAATGATTGTATTTGACATTTCTGTCATTTCTGAAATGATGGCTATTCCCCTGGAGTGACAAGATGTTAGCCTATACATAATACTTTTAAAGCTCTTTTTTTTAATCTTGGCTTACATAAATTTCTGTATATGCCTTATCATAGCATCATTAAACTCTTATCTAACAATGGACAGAAGTGGGGTTTTTTCCCCTCTAACCATAAAGGCTGCTGTGTAATTTGCCCCCTGACTAAGCATTTAAAGAATTTTGGGGAAGCATTTAAATAATCCCGTGAATGCACTTAAAAGAATCGAATCATTAATAGAATCTAATCTAATTTAATTGTGAATCATTCATTCTGAATTTGTAAAAATCGTTCTTGAATCGAATCGAAATCCTATGAATCAAATCAATTCACTGTCTACACAGAGATTAATAGCATTAATACTAATGCAAGGGCACAGTGAAGTTATTGTAATATAGCAATTATTGCTACTACACAAGACTTTGAACAGTACAGTAAATTCAGTGCCTGCAGGATGAATTGAATGACATGTCATTCAATTAATATGAAAACAACATTCATTTATTTCTAGATATGCAGGGGTTTAAATGTAGTGACGTACACAATAGGTATTAGTGCTAGATATCTGAGCTACAACATCTAAACTAATGGATGATTAAATCCAAGAAAGCAAATTAACAGGAACTTGAACACAAGTAAGGATGACAGGATACTTAAAGAAGTAAAAACTCTTAGGCCTGGTTTCATAGACAGGGCTTAGCCTAAACCAGGATTAGGCCATAGTTCAATTAGGACATTTAAGTAATTTTTATAAACATGCCTTAGAAAAAAACATTACTGGTGTGCATCTTGAGACAAAACAAAGGCATTGATATATTTTAAGATCAATCAGTACAAGTTTCTTTCATTTGAAACAACTCAGACTTGCATTTTAGTCTAGGACTAGGCTTAAGTCTTGTCTGTGAAACCGGGGGTTACTGTTTCTGAATCATCTGCATGTGAAGGCACCATACTGTGACAGGGAATTTCACACCTGTCCTTGATTGAAGGTTACACAAGACTAAACTCACTGACTAAAGAAAACAACTTGCATGTTTATCATGTTTTTCTCAAACGTTTCAAAGATAATGTTTCAATTCATACCAGCATGTACTGTTTAGAGCCTTCCCCAACCCTGAACATGTGGCCACAGCTAGAACTCAAGACTCATAAATTGCTGTCACAATTTTAAGAAAATGTCAAATACATTTATATTATTGTGTTTGAATGACTCAAGATTTGGTAGTTTTGTTTGCAGCTCTGTTTTTGTTTGTTTGTTTGTTTTTTGGCATCTTTTGTGTGCAAAGGCAAGTGAGTGTGAACTGATCATCTTCTCAGATTCCCATGACCTGGATTCTCCTAAATCCAGCTTCTGTGTTCATTTAAAGAGTGGTATCATTAAAAAATAATACATCAGCATTCAGTCCTGCAGTGGGTACCTAAAAAGAATCGTGCACAAAACCAGTTGCTACAGTGTGTCACTAACTGAATAGAAGTAAAAAAAAAAATCAATAATAATAATAATAATAATTATTATTATTATTATTATATAGATACCTAAATGTAATATTGTATGGCAAACACTTTTCTACATGGTGGACAGAATATAAAATTATAACATATCTTCATGACTCTTTAAAGTGTCTATTCTGATTCCCATTCATGCAGTTTCTAGACTTTTTGAACTGTATAGGAAATGAAAAAAGGGAAATGCAGGGCTTTTCTTTCTCTCATTATAGGTCTTTGTCTGCCATGTTTGTGACCAAGGTTTCTTTTGGCCTGTTGGCCATGCTGCTGGTTTTCTCAGCTGAGGGGAAGGTAAAACACATTATACACAAGTAATCACTAGTTAAGTTGGCTTGAGAAAGCCAACTTACTGAAATCCTATTTAAACTTCTTCTTCTTCTACTACTACTTCTTCTTCTTCTTCTTCTCCTTCTTCTTCTTCTTCTTCTTTTTCTTCAACTCTAACTCCTCCTAGAGCTTTAACTCTACAAACTCCAAATTCGGGTCAGACTTTCAGACTGTTCTGACGATAAACATGCTAGAAACATGCTAATCATGCTAGCAACATGCTAATCATGTTAACGACATGCTATCAACATGTTAATCATGCTAGAAACATGTTAACGACATGCTAATCATGCTAGAAACATGCTAGCAACATGCTAGTTGCATGCTAATCATGCTAGTTGCATGCTAATCATGCTACAAACATGCTAGTGACATGCTAGCAACATGTGAATCATGCTAGTAACATGCTAATCATGTTATCAACATGCTAACGACATGCTAATAATGCTAACAGCATGCTAATCATGTTAACGACATGCTATCAACATGTTAATCATGCTAGAAACATCCTAACGACATGCTAATCATGCTGGAAACATGCAAACAATTATTATTTGGTGAATTCAAACAGCGTTTTATATAATCTATATTCTCATTCATTCACTGGTCACGCTAATTTACATTACTTCTGAGAAACACAGATTATAATATTAATAAATAAAAACACTCAATAAACCACACGTTTTCTGAATCAAAATGTTTGGCTTTTACAGGGATATTAGACACAAATGTGGTAAATATTGTATATTTTGTGTAGTTCTTAGAAGGGCTTTAAATAAAAAGGCATTTCCATATTTGGAATTAGACAGTGCACAAAACCAGATTTACTTCTTTACATTACATTACAAACATTTGATGGGGTGTTAGCATTGCTTAGCTCACACATATGAAAGAAATGTGATTTTGAGGAAGACACGTGTAGGTATAGGATATTACGCAATGTTGAGATATTAAATGCCCTATAAAGGCAAAAGATTTGCTGAAGGGTGGAACTGAGAAAACATGAAGATTTTTATTTGTCCAGCCAAATTAAATATATAAGACACTGGAAATCAAGCAATTAGATGTTTTAGTAATGAAATTTATACATAAAAAATATATAGCTCAAACTTGATTTTCAACCCTATTTTGAAGTTACTGTATTTTGCCTTTGCATGGTCTGCAAAAAGTGAGATGTCACACCAAGGCAAAAGGCAGAAACTTCCACATTATCAATACTTGGTTTATACTTCATTTACAAAATCATTATAGCTACACCTATATAAAATCTAGTGATCATGGGTTATCTCATAGGCTATAACATATAATGTGACTATTTACTGTTTTTCTGACCGTGACAATCAGACAAAAAGTGAAACGTAGTTGGATACCATTTTGCAACCAATGTATTGGCGAGGTTTAATGGTTAAATATGATGTGGAGACCATTTTCAACTAATGTATTGGCAAAGTTGGCTAACGGTTAAGCATGATGTGCATGGATAACGTTTTGCAACCAATGTATTGGCAATGTTTACTAACGGTTAAACATGATGTAAGTGGATACCATTTTGCAGCCAATGTGTTTGCAATGTTTGCTAACATAAAAGGATGCAAGGCTTACTAATTTCATAGGACTTTTACATCGAATTGAAAAAATAAATAGCCTAGCCTAAAGGGACGACTTGATGTGAACGCCAGTAAGCAATAATACTTGTGGATTAAAAATTCATTGCCATGAATTTTATTGGGTTACAAGAAAAAAAAATATAATAATAAAAATGGAAACCTTTAAAGATTATTTGCGATTTCTTTTTGTTGTCACATTATCTAGTCTTTGCTTGTTTGTTATATGGTGCAGTTAGATAGCGATTTGCATAATTTGTTTGTGTCCTGAAGGTCATAATTAAGGGCATGGCTTGCTGCTGCTGACACTGTCATCATGATAGGTGGGTGTGGCTTCAGCAACCAGCTCCCGCCTTTTTGCCCATTTTCGATGATCCGGGAGTGATGTGCGGTGCATGTTGTCAAGATGGCGATGGCCCATTCCGCCCAATTTGAGCTTCAAAAATGCTCTTCAGAAAACTACAGGTGACATCACGGACACTACGTCCATGTTTTTATACAGTGTATGGTACAAACGCGGCAGACTTTAATAGCAAAAATTTAACAGCAAAACAAGGCAGAATACCATAGGCTTTGCATGCTCAAAGCTGACCTCATACGTCATTCCCCCAGAACTACTTTGTTTACAACAGTGAGTGCAAGCTAGATTAAAGGTCCCGTTTTTCGTGTTTTTTTAAGCTTTGCTTGTGTTTACAGTGTGCAATATAACATGTGTTCTGCCATAAAGACTCGGGAGATAAAATGATGTACGAAGCATACATTTATTGACAACTCAGCAAGCATAATTTAAAATTTCTTTGGCGGAAGACCCCGTCCATGGTTCATAATCCGAGGGTAACGGACCTGCATTTCCTGCCTGAAGACGAAGGCAGGGGTACAGCCGACCCCCCTGGAAGGTAAGGACAGGACCATCCTGGTGGTGGTGGGGAGGGTGGAGGTTGTTATCACGTCGGCATCTGCGAACTCAAACATGTGTAAGTACGATCATTTATACCGAAGTATAAAGACGTGATTGGATAATGATGAAGGTAATAAGTGATGAAGTAATTGAGTCTTCCTGGCAGAACTTAGGCTAAAGCTTTCATTTCATGTTTCGCGTGTAAAAAAAACCCAGTATTTTTCACACAATTCACCTATCTGTATACCGCTGTTTTCACGGTCATAAAAACGGGCTGATGTCTTCCTTGTTCTATGAAGTCCCTCCTTCAGAAATATGTAACGAGTTCTGATTGAGCCAGCGGTTCCTGTGTTGTGATTCGACAGCAGCTTAGCGCATTTTGCCCTCCTGGAAACGCGATTGAGATGGTTTTGAGAAGCAAGTGGGCAGGATTTGTTTTGAAAACCTGGCAATCCTGATCTGAACGCACGTGCTGGAGATGTACTTCTAATCACAGGAGCGTTTTTACTGACGAGATGCGCATGAAAATCGCATTAGATTTTTTTGCACAGCCTAACATCTAGTTAACAAAGCTAAAAAGCGTTGCCCTTTGTGTAATAAGTTACAGAAACTGTTAAACGCACCAACTTAAATAATAAAATACACTTACCGGTTGTGGTCCATGAACAACGCCTTCTCCAGACAAAGAGGGAACTGCTCCATCTTTCAAGAATAATCTTTGTGCGAATCCGGCATTAAACTGATTGAGATTGAGGAAGCTTTCCTCAGCTAAATGTGCTGCACATAGTTTTACATGTGGATTATAATTTTCGGGAACCGAGTTAAACATAAATTGTAACCATTAATCTCCAAGTACAGCGTCCCTGGGAAGCCCAAACAAAGGTGATTAGTCAAAAAACTGTTTTAATGACGTCATTACTGCAGGAACCAGAGGGATGTAGTCCAAATGGGTCATTCGTTGTAGGCAAATTCTGTTAAATAGAAATATCTCGCTTGGCATTGAACTTTGAGCTTTAGAATTTTACAGATATTATTTATACTCTAACAACAACATTACACACTAACTAAAGTTTAAAACATGGGATCACGAAGAACGGGACCTTTAAAGTGATTATTATGTTTTGAATATGAATATTTTTCTTACAAATAAGGATCGATTAGATATACTTGTTTTTAATGGATGAGCTTTTTATTGAACTTCTCATGGACGGAGGGAGTGCAACACCCGCTAAGTTCCATAAAACGGCTTGTAAGATCAAATACAATTTTTAAAATAACTCAGACTGAATTCATCTGAAAAAAGAAAGTCATATACACCTAGGATGACTTCATGGTGAGTAAATTATGGCTTAATAAAAAATAAAGAAATAAATTTGACTCAATTTAGGCTGCTTATCAACATGATGTGTGATATCTCCTTAGTAGGCTACTCGTGGCCAGCAATGCTAAAGTGAAGTAGTTTTTCTTTGTTGCAGTTTCTCAATGGCTCGCGGTCATACCGACGTCATTACCTGAGCAGTCAAAGGCTGCGCATGGACGGAGCACAATTTAAGTGTCTAAAGCACATACACAGTTCCACTGAATGATAAATGTGTTTTTAACAATGTAGTTGTAGACTTTCAGGATCATTATTTGATGAAGAGGAAAAGGTAAATAGCGTTTTTTTGTTTTATGAAAATTAGATGAGGTTTTCACACTGAAAGAGAAGTGATCTCACGGCCAAAGAACTATAAGACATGCCAGGAAATGCCTAATATGGACAAAGGCATCTATCGCTGCTGCTAAGCTGAATAAAAAGCATAATGGACTGGTGAAATGTTAAGACAATAAACACACACACACACACACACACACACACACAAATTATAAATGATGCAGTGCTAATTGACATTTATTACAGTACAGAAACTATAAAAAAAAATTTTAACCTTAATCTGTGCAGAAAATGGAAATAATTGGTTGTATATAAAAGAGACTGATTATTGTTCAGCAGTTTTTTTCTTTTTTTATAGCAAGTTCAAAGTAAGAGATAAGAAAATAATTCCTTAATAAAAATAAATAAATAATACATACATACATAAAATGATTGTATTTGACATTTCTGTCATTTCTGAAATGATGGCTATTCCCCTGGAGTGACAAGATGTTAGCCTATACATAATACTTTTAAAGCTCTTTTTTTTAATCTTGGCTTACATAAATTTCTGTATATGCCTTATCATAGCATCATTAAACTCTTATCTAACAATGGACAGAAGTGGGGTTTTTTCCCCTCTAACCATAAAGGCTGCTGTGTAATTTGCCCCCTGACTAAGCATTTAAAGAATTTTGGGGAAGCATTTAAATAATCCCGTGAATGCACTTAAAAGAATCGAATCATTAATAGAATCTAATCTAATTTAATTGTGAATCATTCATTCTGAATTTGTAAAAATTGTTCTTGAATCGAATCGAAATCCTATGAATCAAATCAATTCACTGTCTACACAGAGATTAATAGCATTAATACTAATGCAAGGGCACAGTGAAGTTATTGTAATATAGCAATTATTGCTACTACACAAGACTTTGAACAGTACAGTAAATTCAGTGCCTGCAGGATGAATTGAATGACATGTCATTCAATTAATATGAAAACAACATTCATTTATTTCTAGATATGCAGGGGTTTAAATGTAGTGACGTACACAATAGGTATTAGTGCTAGATATCTGAGCTACAACATCTAAACTAATGGATGATTAAATCCAAGAAAGCAAATTAACAGGAACTTGAACACAAGTAAGGATGACAGGATACTTAAAGAAGTAAAAACTCTTAGGCCTGGTTTCATAGACAGGGCTTAGCCTAAACCAGGATTAGGCCATAGTTCAATTAGGACATTTAAGTAATTTTTATAAACATGCCTTAGAAAAAAACATTACTGGTGTGCATCTTGAGACAAAACAAAGGCATTGATATATTTTAAGATCAATCAGTACAAGTTTCTTTCATTTGAAACAACTCAGACTTGCATTTTAGTCTAGGACTAGGCTTAAGTCTTGTCTGTGAAACCGGGGGTTACTGTTTCTGAATCATCTGCATGTGAAGGCACCATACTGTGACAGGGAATTTCACACCTGTCCTTGATTGAAGGTTACACAAGACTAAACTCACTGACTAAAGAAAACAACTTGCATGTTTATCATGTTTTTCTCAAACGTTTCAAAGATAATGTTTCAATTCATACCAGCATGTACTGTTTAGAGCCTTCCCCAACCCTGAACATGTGGCCACAGCTAGAACTCAAGACTCATAAATTGCTGTCACAATTTTAAGAAAATGTCAAATACATTTATATTATTGTGTTTGAATGACTCAAGATTTGGTAGTTTTGTTTGCAGCTCTGTTTTTGTTTGTTTGTTTGTTTTTTGGCATCTTTTGTGTGCAAAGGCAAGTGAGTGTGAACTGATCATCTTCTCAGATTCCCATGACCTGGATTCTCCTAAATCCAGCTTCTGTGTTCATTTAAAGAGTGGTATCATTAAAAAATAATACATCAGCATTCAGTCCTGCAGTGGGTACCTAAAAAGAATCGTGCACAAAACCAGTTGCTACAGTGTGTCACTAACTGAATAGAAGTAAAAAAAAAAAATCAATAATAATAATAATAATTATTATTATTATTATTATTATATAGATACCTAAATGTAATATTGTATGGCAAACACTTTTCTACATGGTGGACAGAATATAAAATTATAACATATCTTCATGACTCTTTAAAGTGTCTATTCTGATTCCCATTCATGCAGTTTCTAGACTTTTTGAACTGTATAGGAAATGAAAAAAGGGAAATGCAGGGCTTTTCTTTCTCTCATTATAGGTCTTTGTCTGCCATGTTTGTGACCAAGGTTTCTTTTGGCCTGTTGGCCATGCTGCTGGTTTTCTCAGCTGAGGGGAAGGTAAAACACATTATACACAAGTAATCACTAGTTAAGTTGGCTTGAGAAAGCCAACTTACTGAAATCCTATTTAAACTTCTTCTTCTTCTACTACTACTTCTTCTTCTTCTTCTTCTCCTTCTTCTTCTTCTTCTTCTTTTTCTTCAACTCTAACTCCTCCTAGAGCTTTAACTCTACAAACTCCAAATTCGGGTCAGACTTTCAGACTGTTCTGACGATAAACATGCTAGAAACATGCTAATCATGCTAGCAACATGCTAATCATGTTAACGACATGCTATCAACATGTTAATCATGCTAGAAACATGTTAACGACATGCTAATCATGCTAGAAACATGCTAGCAACATGCTAGTTGCATGCTAATCATGCTAGTTGCATGCTAATCATGCTACAAACATGCTAGTGACATGCTAGCAACATGTGAATCATGCTAGTAACATGCTAATCATGTTATCAACATGCTAACGACATGCTAATAATGCTAACAGCATGCTAATCATGTTAACGACATGCTATCAACATGTTAATCATGCTAGAAACATCCTAACGACATGCTAATCATGCTGGAAACATGCAAACAATTATTATTTGGTGAATTCAAACAGCGTTTTATATAATCTATATTCTCATTCATTCACTGGTCACGCTAATTTACATTACTTCTGAGAAACACAGATTATAATATTAATAAATAAAAACACTCAATAAACCACACGTTTTCTGAATCAAAATGTTTGGCTTTTACAGGGATATTAGACACAAATGTGGTAAATATTGTATATTTTGTGTAGTTCTTAGAAGGGCTTTAAATAAAAAGGCATTTCCATATTTGGAATTAGACAGTGCACAAAACCAGATTTACTTCTTTACATTACATTACAAACATTTGATGGGGTGTTAGCATTGCTTAGCTCACACATATGAAAGAAATGTGATTTTGAGGAAGACACGTGTAGGTATAGGATATTACGCAATGTTGAGATATTAAATGCCCTATAAAGGCAAAAGATTTGCTGAAGGGTGGAACTGAGAAAACATGAAGATTTTTATTTGTCCAGCCAAATTAAATATATAAGACACTGGAAATCAAGCAATTAGATGTTTTAGTAATGAAATTTATACATAAAAAATATATAGCTCAAACTTGATTTTCAACCCTATTTTGAAGTTACTGTATTTTGCCTTTGCATGGTCTGCAAAAAGTGAGATGTCACACCAAGGCAAAAGGCAGAAACTTCCACATTATCAATACTTGGTTTATACTTCATTTACAAAATCATTATAGCTACACCTATATAAAATCTAGTGATCATGGGTTATCTCATAGGCTATAACATATAATGTGACTATTTACTGTTTTTCTGACCGTGACAATCAGACAAAAAGTGAAACGTAGTTGGATACCATTTTGCAACCAATGTATTGGCGAGGTTTAATGGTTAAATATGATGTGGAGACCATTTTCAACTAATGTATTGGCAAAGTTGGCTAACGGTTAAGCATGATGTGCATGGATAACGTTTTGCAACCAATGTATTGGCAATGTTTACTAACGGTTAAACATGATGTAAGTGGATACCATTTTGCAGCCAATGTGTTTGCAATGTTTGCTAACATAAAAGGATGCAAGGCTTACTAATTTCATAGGACTTTTACATCGAATTGAAAAAATAAATAGCCTAGCCTAAAGGGACGACTTGATGTGAACGCCAGTAAGCAATAATACTTGTGGATTAAAAATTCATTGCCATGAATTTTATTGGGTTACAAGAAAAAAAAATATAATAATAAAAATGGAAACCTTTAAAGATTATTTGCGATTTCTTTTTGTTGTCACATTATCTAGTCTTTGCTTGTTTGTTATATGGTGCAGTTAGATAGCGATTTGCATAATTTGTTTGTGTCCTGAAGGTCATAATTAAGGGCATGGCTTGCTGCTGCTGACACTGTCATCATGATAGGTGGGTGTGGCTTCAGCAACCAGCTCCCGCCTTTTTGCCCATTTTCGATGATCCGGGAGTGATGTGCGGTGCATGTTGTCAAGATGGCGATGGCCCATTCCGCCCAATTTGAGCTTCAAAAATGCTCTTCAGAAAACTACAGGTGACATCACGGACACTACGTCCATGTTTTTATACAGTGTATGGTACAAACGCGGCAGACTTTAATAGCAAAAATTTAACAGCAAAACAAGGCAGAATACCATAGGCTTTGCATGCTCAAAGCTGACCTCATACGTCATTCCCCCAGAACTACTTTGTTTACAACAGTGAGTGCAAGCTAGATTAAAGGTCCCGTTTTTCGTGTTTTTTTAAGCTTTGCTTGTGTTTACAGTGTGCAATATAACATGTGTTCTGCCATAAAGACTCGGGAGATAAAATGATGTACGAAGCATACATTTATTGACAACTCAGCAAGCATAATTTAAAATTTCTTTGGCGGAAGACCCCGTCCATGGTTCATAATCCGAGGGTAACGGACCTGCATTTCCTGCCTGAAGACGAAGGCAGGGGTACAGCCGACCCCCCTGGAAGGTAAGGACAGGACCATCCTGGTGGTGGTGGGGAGGGTGGAGGTTGTTATCACGTCGGCATCTGCGAACTCAAACATGTGTAAGTACGATCATTTATACCGAAGTATAAAGACGTGATTGGATAATGATGAAGGTAATAAGTGATGAAGTAATTGAGTCTTCCTGGCAGAACTTAGGCTAAAGCTTTCATTTCATGTTTCGCGTGTAAAAAAAACCCAGTATTTTTCACACAATTCACCTATCTGTATACCGCTGTTTTCACGGTCATAAAAACGGGCTGATGTCTTCCTTGTTCTATGAAGTCCCTCCTTCAGAAATATGTAACGAGTTCTGATTGAGCCAGCGGTTCCTGTGTTGTGATTCGACAGCAGCTTAGCGCATTTTGCCCTCCTGGAAACGCGATTGAGATGGTTTTGAGAAGCAAGTGGGCAGGATTTGTTTTGAAAACCTGGCAATCCTGATCTGAACGCACGTGCTGGAGATGTACTTCTAATCACAGGAGCGTTTTTACTGACGAGATGCGCATGAAAATCGCATTAGATTTTTTTGCACAGCCTAACATCTAGTTAACAAAGCTAAAAAGCGTTGCCCTTTGTGTAATAAGTTACAGAAACTGTTAAACGCACCAACTTAAATAATAAAATACACTTACCGGTTGTGGTCCATGAACAACGCCTTCTCCAGACAAAGAGGGAACTGCTCCATCTTTCAAGAATAATCTTTGTGCGAATCCGGCATTAAACTGATTGAGATTGAGGAAGCTTTCCTCAGCTAAATGTGCTGCACATAGTTTTACATGTGGATTATAATTTTCGGGAACCGAGTTAAACATAAATTGTAACCATTAATCTCCAAGTACAGCGTCCCTGGGAAGCCCAAACAAAGGTGATTAGTCAAAAAACTGTTTTAATGACGTCATTACTGCAGGAACCAGAGGGATGTAGTCCAAATGGGTCATTCGTTGTAGGCAAATTCTGTTAAATAGAAATATCTCGCTTGGCATTGAACTTTGAGCTTTAGAATTTTACAGATATTATTTATACTCTAACAACAACATTACACACTAACTAAAGTTTAAAACATGGGATCACGAAGAACGGGACCTTTAAAGTGATTATTATGTTTTGAATATGAATATTTTTCTTACAAATAAGGATCGATTAGATATACTTGTTTTTAATGGATGAGCTTTTTATTGAACTTCTCATGGACGGAGGGAGTGCAACACCCGCTAAGTTCCATAAAACGGCTTGTAAGATCAAATACAATTTTTAAAATAACTCAGACTGAATTAGTCTGAAAAAAGAAAGTCATATACACCTAGGATGACTTCATGGTGAGTAATTTATGGCTTAATAAAAAATAAAGAAATAAATTTGACTCAATTTAGGCTGCTTATCAACATGATGTGTGATATCTCCTTAGTAGGCTACTCGTGGCCAGCAATGCTAAAGTGAAGTAGTTTTTCTTTTTTGCAGTTTCTCAATGGCTCGCGGTCATACCGACGTCATTACCTGAGCAGTCAAAGGCTGCGCATGGACGGAGCACAATTTAAGTGTCTAAAGCACATACACAGTTCCACTGAATGATAAATGTGTTTTTAACAATCTAGTTGTAGACTTTCAGGATCATTATTTGATGGAGAGGAAAAGGTAAATAGCGTTTTTTTGTTTTATGAAAATTAGATGAGGTTTTCACACTGAAAGAGAAGTGATCTCACGGCTAAGCTAAGCTGAATAAAAAGCATAATGGACTGGTGAAATGTTAAGACAATAAACACACACACACACACACACACACAAATTATAAATGATGCAGTGCTAATTGACATTTATTACAGTACAGAAACTATAAAAAATATTTTCAACCTTAATCTGTGCAGAAAATGGAAATAATTGGTTGTATATAAAAGAGACTGATTATTGTTCAGCATTGTATTTCTTTTTTATAGCAAGTTCAAAGTAAGAGATAAGAAAATAATTCCTTAATAAAAATAAATAAATAATACATACATACATAAAATGATTGTATTTGACATTTCTGTCATTTCTGAAATGATGGCTATTCCCCTGGAGTGACAAGATGTTAGCCTATACATAATACTTTTAAAGCTCTTTTTTTAAATCTTGGCTTACATAAATTTCTGTATATGCCTTATCATAGCATCATTAAACTCTTATCTAACAATGGACAGAAGTGGGGTTTTTTCCCCTCTAACCATAAAGGCTGCTGTGTAATTTGCCCCCTGACTAAGCATTTAAAGAATTTTGGGGAAGCATTTAAATAATCCCGTGAATGCACTTAAAAGAATCGAATCATTAATAGAATCTAATCTAATTTAATTGTGAATCATTCATTCTGAATTTGTAAAAATCGTTCTTGAATCGAATCGAAATCCTATGAATCAAATCAATTCACTGTCTACACAGAGATTAATAGCATTAATACTAATGCAAGGGCACAGTGAAGTTATTGTAATATAGCAATTATTGCTACTACACAATACTTTGAACAGTACAGTAAATTCAGTGCCTGCAGGATGAATTGACAGCGAATTGATTTGATTTGCTAGCAACATGCTAGTCGCATGCTAATCATGCTACAAACATGCTAGTGACATGCCAGCAACATGCTAATCATGCTAGTAACATGCTAATCATTTTATCAACATGCTAACGACATGCTAGCAACATGCTAATCATGCTAGCAACATGCTAATCATTCAACTTCTATCTATTTATCTATCTCTTTCTAAGTAATCTATCTTTCTTTCTAACTAATCTATCATTCTTTCTTTCAAACTAATCTGTCTATCTATCATTCTTTCTTTTAAACTAATATATCTATCATTCTTTCTTTCAAACTAATCTATCTATCATTATTACTTTTGAACTTATCTATCTATCATTCTTTCTAACTAATCTATCTATCATTCTTTCTAACTAATATATCTTTCTTTCTATCTATCTATCTATCTATCTATCTATCTATCTATCTATCTATCTATCTATCTATCTATCTATCTATCTATCTATCTATCATTCTTTCCTTCAAACTAATCTATCATTCTTTCTTTTGAACTAATCTTTTTATTATTATTTCTTTTGAACTTATCTATCTATCATTCTTTCTAACTAATCTATCTATCATTCTTTTTAACTAATATATCTTTCTTTCTATCAACTAATCTATCAAACTACTTTAAACTTGGAACTACTTTAAACTTCTAACTTCTTTAAACTTCTTCAAACTTTCTGGTCAGGCTTTCTCAAGCCAACTTAAAGTTTGTCTCAACAAACTTTTTTTCTAGTTTGCAAATGATGCATGCAATTTCTTTACATTCTAACTCATTCAAAATTCAAAAAATATTATAAATATTAAATGTAATACAATTGCGTTGACATCATTTAATGTTTGAGTGTTTCTTTTTCATGTCCATTTTGTGTGGGAACTGAATGAAGTAATGGTTCATTAGTGAATGTGTTGATGTATTTTTATAATAGTTGTTGAGGACAAGTCTGCTCAGCTGTCTGTGTCTGAACTGCTGCACAGAGCCAGCAGAGGCATCAGTACGTTCTCACCACATACTCACCAATACACATCAATGTGCTGCACCTGTTCTTTACTAAATGATACCAAATGAACTGTTTATGTGTTAGTTCCTGTACCTGATGAGCCCAAGCTATCGGATGACATTGCACATAGCAACCCCTGACCTTTGCCCTTTCAGCCTCCCGTGAGCTGGAGATCATCAAGCGTGGTCTGGACTCTTTCTCCTACAGCACATGTATCCCCTTCTTCCCCCGCAGCAATGAGAGAGACTATATCAGCATTGAGTCTCGCAGTGGGTAACACATAACACAATCAAAACCGAAATCAGAAAAACGTCACATGCCAACACAGAACTTGTTTCAAGACAATCCAAAAAGTACAAAGCCAAAAATTAAGGTTTGCATCTGCACCATGGGACTGCAAACAAACATGTTTAGAATGAGAATCAGAGGAAGAAGCAGAATTCCATCAGAATGAGAATTACATCCCAGATGTAACTTATTGATGAAGAAATAAAGATAACACTCTGAGATGGGTAAAAAAAAAAAAAATATTTTATGGATCTCTGTTTTACAGATGCTACTCATATGTTGGTCGTCAAGGTTACAGCCAGACTGTGTCTCTGGCCCGTAATGGCTGTCTTTACCACAGCACTGTGCAGCATGGGTCGCCGTGATTTTGCCAAGTAAGGCATGTTCCTGGATCAACATCTTTTGATGATCCTGGATCAACATTATTAACCAAAAATATAGATTTAACCCAATCCCTACCCCTAAACCTAACCCTACTCATAATTTATTCCTAAAATCAGAGGGAAATTATAGCTGATTAACAAGAGTGTAGAAGAACCTAACCCTGTTTTTAAGCCTAAAACAGATATGTCCTTTGTAAAGAAAATATGAGTTTATAGTTTAGGGTTTGCTTTTTACTGAATTGATGCAATTTGCAAATTGACTGAATTTGGAACAAATAGTTTCCAAAGTTCAGTAGGCCAATCAATCTTCTAAAACAATGAATTACACTGTAGAGGTGTTGGGTCACATGTGTTGAGAAATGTCATGCTTGCATCATTTCTTTAAACACAGAAGGTGGGTAGTATTATTGTGTAAAATGTGACCAAACTGTTCACATTCTAAACCCTTCTGTCCATCTGTGGAATCATACACTGTCAAAACTAGGAAACCTCAAACAACTGCTGTTGCACCAAATACCTTGCTTTTCATATCTAAACTAACCGCATGATTTCAAGAGTGAGTGTGTTTCGGATACAACAGTTTGGTAACCAAGAAATTAATGTTGCATAATTAACTCCATTGCAACTGGTTTGAAAAATATTACAAGAGATTTGAGAGTTCCTGCTTGTACATTTTTCCCAAATTAATTTGGATTCAATAACTACACATTTAACTAAACATGTATGTTAGCAACAGCCAAAAATCTATTAGTCATGGCATTTTATTATCTGATGTTTAAAAAACAAATAAAGTATCAGTTCATCACGAAGGACGTACACTTATTTGTTTACACTTATTTTGCTCTTCCAGACTCCAATGAGCTGGAGATTCCAGTGTTTAGATTCTTCAAAATACAGCTACTGGATCCATTTGATGAGATGAAAGAGATTACAACTGCATTAAGCCCTGTAGTTTTACCACGAAACCTGCACGTAAAAGCATCAGAAAGAATCACAACATTAATATTTGTTGAAATAATGGCAAATTAGATTTAAGAAGAAAAAAGAAAAGAAAACATTCGTAACAGATTATACAGATGAAAGATATGAAACCAGAGACAAAAGAACAACTGAAATTATTTTCCAATATATGTATTAAGTTACAAAATAATTTGTATTACAAACTAATAAATACTAACTTAATATTATATAATTATATCACAAGTGTTTACTCGCTGGTATTTCATCAGGTTTGTGTGTGACGTGAGGGAATTTCACACCTGTTCCCCTTCAGACAACATGTCAGCATGTCTACAGTACTTCTGGCCATATCAGTAAAGATCGTATAGATATGGTATCTGTATAAAACCAATACCTGTGGCTGTAGCATTGCACTGGCTTTGAAAATCTAAGGTAAGAGAGCGGGGTTTTTTTCCCTCTCTCTGTTTAAAGAAATGTATATTTCATCAAGTTGTAACATTGTTTGAGCATTAGTTGAGGAAAGATACTTGTTTATAATGATCATACAGTATGTGATTCTAATGTAGATCAGAAATCTATAAGTAGTTATGTTGAATATCATTGTTATGGTGACATATTGAGCCCTGTGATGGACTGGCCACATCTCCAGGGTGTTTTCCTGCCTTTGCCTAGTGACTATATAGAATAAGAGGGTAGAAAATGGATGGATATTATGAAATGTTGATAAGTATTAGTAAAAGATCTGAAGTTTACCTTCATTTGAGGCACTCTGCCTAAACAGCTGTGCCTTGGTTCTTTCTACAGGTCTTTGGTCAACATATTTGTGACCAGGGTGACTTGGCCTGCTGGCCCTGCTTCTCGTCTTCTCTGTTAGAGCTGAGGAGATGGTAAGACTTTTATATCAGTAGGTTGTAAATAATGCATGCAAAATCATTGCATTATGCATTATGCACACACCTCTCTGATACTAATAATTGTTAGAATTAGGAATGTAAAATGATGAGTTTGACTTGAGGAAATGTTTCTTTTTCATGTCCATTTTGTGTGCGGTGTTCTGGCATAACTCACATGTAGCCTGGTAAGTCAAATACTCCAGCAGCTTTGACTTTACATAGTCTATGAGACTGTAAGAAATGAAACAATTTAGCAAAGGCTAACTGTTTCTGCATTATGAACTGATTGAAGTAATGGTTCATTAGTGAATGTGTTGATGTATTTTTATAATAGTTGTTGAGGACAAGTCTGCTCAGCTGTCTGTGTCTGAACTGCTGCACAGAGCCAACAGAGGCATCAGTACGTTCTCACCACATACTCACCAATACACATCAATGTGCTGCACCTGTTCTTTACTAAATGATACCAAATGAACTGTTTATGTGTTAGTTCCTGTACCTGATGAGCCCAAGCTATCGGATGACATTGCTGTAAATGAGAGAAATGCTGATCCCTGCACCTCCCGTGGCTGCCTCTGGCCTAAATACAGTGACGGCAAGATTTATGTGCCTTACGTCATCGCCAACCACTATTGTAAGCCACTAGTATTATGATTTATGTTTTCATTTATAGCCCAAAGAGAATAAAGAATAGGACAGACTCTTTACTCTGCCTGATTTTAGGGTAGAGCCTAACACTCAAGTCTTATTATTAGTGCCAAAGCATGTGATTGTGAAACAAAGTAAATGTTTCCATAGCAACCTCTGACCTTTGCCCTTTCAGCCTCCCGTGAGCTGGAGATCATCAAGCGTGGTCTGGACTCTTTCTCCTACAGCACGTGTATCCGCTTCTTCCCCCGCAGCAATTAGAGAGACTATATCAGCATTGAGTCTCGCAGTGGGTATGAAGCAGAAACAAACTAGAGAATAGATTATAGTGGAAGTCAGAATGAACATTTCACATTATTGTAAAAACAAACAAAAAAACACAAAAAGACAGGTAGAAGCCTCAGAATGAGAATCACACTTACATTTAGAGCGATGATAATGAAAATACATATGTGATCAAGAGATGGATTCTGTTGTTTTACAGATGCTACTCATATGTTGGCCGTCAAGGTTACAGCCAGACTGTGTCTCTGGCCCGTAATGGCTGTCTTTACCACAGCACTGTGCAGCATGAGCTTCTCCACGCTCTTGGCTTCAACCATGAACAGACCCGCAGTGACCATGACAATCACATCCAAGTCATCTGGGAGAACATCAGTGATGGTACACTGTTAATTACAAATCTATTTAGCGATCAGTCCAGTACTTTAATGCACATTTACTACACTAAATGTTTTATTTGCTCATTAGACATGAAGTACAACTTCAACAAAATCAACACCCTAAACCAGGGAACTCCCTATGACTACAGCTCTGTGATGCAGTACGAGAGGTGAGCGAGTCCTGTATACGGAGATGTGGTTTCTCTGTGTGTAAGACTGTCATGTAATTGCATCTGTCTCTTGCTCTGTCAGATATGCTTTACCCAAGAATGGCCGCTCCACTATGATTCCCATTCCTAACAATAATGCTGCGCTGGGTACATCTACTGAGATGAGCCAGAATGACATCATCAGAATCAACTGGCTCTACCAGTGCTGTGAGTGACACATTACTACCTAGGCCCCACTATTTAGCACATGATGTATAGATAAGGTATGGCTAAGTGATTGAATGATTGCATACATTATGATTGCATTGCCTAGCAAATCTGTCATGATATATTACGAAAAAAAAAAAAAATTTAGCACAAAAATAAGTAAGGGAACTTTAAACTGACTTTAGTGATTTCCCTGTCTTTTAGGAGCAGTGAAATTGCTTTCCTCACCCTGAAATGCAGCTCAGAGAAAGCAATTTACTAAAGATCCAAAGTCTCATGAATGTTGTTGACTACTGTTCACATAAAAAGTATTTGAGTGAGTTTCTGTGAAGAAATGCATCATTCATACTGTTTTTGAATAATAAATTATATTAAACAGAAAACAAATGCAAATTTTATTAAATTTGTAAATTATTTTATTTCACTTACAGATCATTACAGTAAAATAAAACCATTTAGGTTGATATGTAATAAAGTTTCTTCACCCTTCACAACTACGGGTTTGACTCTTCCCTAAACAAACAAAACCTGTAGACTGTATATCTTAAAATGGGGATCCAGAACAATGCTATATAATATCAGATATTGTAAAACTGCATAGAACAATGTAAAAGCATAATTAAATTTAATTGGGCCCCTAATATGAACAAATATAACAATAACAAATTATTTTTAATAGATTTTTTAAGTAACACATTCAGTCATCTACGCCTCTCCCCACCCATCAAAACTCACTGGTTGATATTTGTATTCTCCTGTCAAAGTTTTTCGATAATCATATGAGCAGAGGCAAATAAAATTAAGATTTCACACAATACCATTCGATACTGGCTGTTTTAACAGCGGTCTCATCTGATATTCAGCCACTTGATCACTTTTTGTATTGACATTGATTGTAACATATAAAGGTGAATTCTCTGTACAGTTTCCATGATAAAATTGAGATTTCACTCTGTGTTGGGGTCTTCTGCATTTAACTTATAAAAGGAAAGTAAAATGAAAATACATGTGACATTATGGCTTTGAACACGATACTATATTGCTATATGAAAACAAAAGAGACAACAGCAGAATCACTGATAGGACAAGCCAAATTTCTTTTCAGACCTGAGATTTTGGCATGCATACCTTAATGTTAAATTCTACTGACTAAAATGGTTTGTGCTTAAAAACTATAGACGTAAGTCACATCTTTGCTGTTAATTTGATAGAATCGATCTTGGCGCAATTCATCAATGGCTGCTATGCTGTTCCCTTTCGAACGGTTGCATTAATTACAGGGACACTTTGGGGGATGAAATACACATGCCTCTACACATGCCTGGCCACCTGGTGAGAGAGCACCAAAGTTATGGTAAACATTAACAGATGTGCCAAACACCCAAGGGGCGAAAGCGGAACATCGAGATAAAAGTTTTTCTCCTGCTAGATCCCGCCGATCACTCAAGCTCGAGCACAACGCCAGTTTCCACCATTCCTCAGCAGTAACGGGACCCATGCCGTGAGGTGCCTGTCCCATGAGAATAGGGACTGGTGAGAGTGGAGCTTCCTTATTGAAAACTTTTCACAATGAGTGCATTCAGTACCCTTGAGCACTGAACGTGTGTGCTCCTTGCTGAGACACATAACACAAAGGTCATGTGTGTCCTCAGGTGTCAAATATTAACGGCTTCTGAAGACAAATTGCAGATGACGTGCATTACAGGTGCCCCTTTATACTCCGGGGATTCGTTAATGATGTCACAGGGTGTGTGGTCCAATCAATTGAAAGTGTTTTCACACATGCTTCAGACACCGGTCATGCTGATGGCATTCCTCAAAAAAAGCGTCCCCTAGGGGACACAGTGCTGAGTACCCTAGAAGGGAAACATTTATATTATTTTGCACTTTTTACGTTTTTTTCCTAGTTTCTGCATGTTCTAATGGTTGATATTGTTTCAAATCATGAAACAGGTTTGTGTTGCCTATTTTTGATGATGCGTTGTCACGATTGGTAAACCGTGATCTCTGGGTTTTGCACTTTGTGGGTGAAGTCTGTGTGTTATGGGTCAGCACTGATTAGTTTGTGGACGTCTCCATTAATTGTCATCAGCAACAGCTGTCACTCATTACTCATCCCTATATATTGGCTTGTCTAGCGTCTTGTGTTCGTGAGAGCGTTGTTTCATGTTTATGACCTATGCTTTGCTTTCTTGTGTGTTTCTGCATTGGATGTCCGTCTCTCCCCTGAACCCCGTCCACTCTACGCAACCCACCACCAAGCAACACTACTTACCTTTGGCTTGCTTCCCCGCAGTTCCTGTGTCACCCTCTCCTGCTGCCTACTCACCTCCGCCTTCCGGATTCGTCACTCATCACCACCATCTTGGACTGTGCATTCCTCCCAGCATTGTTTGTGTCTCAAGTACTGTCTGTATCATTGTCTTCATTAAATATCATTAATCTCGCATTTGCTTCCTGCCACTCCTTCACCCAGTCGTTACAGAACGCTCTCACGAAACATGGAAGCAGCGAGCACCACTTCACTGTCTGAATTCATTCACCACAGCATCAACCACATGGATCAGCAGCAGGAGAGCATCGTGAACACCGGACGCGCGATCCAAGCGCTGGTGACACAGGTGTCCAAGCTCACCCAGCGGATTCATCAACTCACCTCTCCCACTGCGCCCACCGCACCGCCTGCGCCGCCCGTCCCCCGGGAGACCTCCCAGGACCACTTCCGGCCAGAGCCGCAACTTCCGGCGCCAGAGAGTTACTCCGGTGAGCCAAACTTTTGCAAGACTTTCCTTAACAAATGTTCCATGCATTTTGCACTGCAGCCCTGCACCTTCGCGACAGAGGAGTCCAAGGTTGCGTTTGCTCTTACCCTACTCTCTGGCAGGGCCACCTTATGGGGGACGGCGGTGTGGGAGAATCAACATCCGTGTTGCGCCTCGTTCCACGCCCTCTCGTTTTCAAGAGATGAAACGGGTGTTCGATCGAGCCGCGGCCGGCAGGGAAGCCGCTCACCAGCTCTCGGACTTCAAACAAGGAGAATCATCGGTGGCGGACTATTCCATTCAGTTCCGCACCCTGGCGGCCGCGTGCCAGTGGAATGAGGCGGCGCAGTGGGATCGATTCCTGCATGGGCTGGCCGACCGTGTTCAGAAGGAGATCTACCTCCTCGAGCTGTTCAATGGCCTAATCGACCTGGCACTCTGGGTGGACGCTCGGATTAACCACCTGGGTAGTCAAGTCAGTCCTACACGGCATTACGTCTCTCTGGAAATGGGCCGCTCGAGTCGATAGAACATGGTCGGTCCCGTCGACGATCACGAACCCATGCAGGTGAGTAGAGCTCGGCTTTCCCGGAGGGAGAGAGAGCGGCGGAGGTCCCAAGGACTATGCTTACATTGCGGTGGCTCGGAACATTCCATCCATTCCTGCCCGGGAAAAAGAGCCAGCCCGGTAGTAAGTTTGAGGCTACTATCGGGTGGGATCTCCGCCGGGAAGTCCTCAACCACATCATCAACTCTCCTTCCGGTGAAACTGCGGTGGGAGAACCACACTCACGACTGTCACGCCCTTCTAGACTCTGGGGCCGAAGGTAATTTCATTGACTCTCTCCTTGCACGTCACTTGAACCTTCCAGTCCTTACTGTGTCTCATCCCATCCATGTCACCACACTCAATGGCCAGGAACTGCCACACGTCACCCACTACACTGAACCCATAACTCTTCTCACCTCAGGCAACCACAGTGAAACCATATCCTTTTACCTCATGGACTCCCCTGTAGCTCCCATTGTTTTAGGTCACCCCTGGTTAATCAAAGATAATCCACGAGTGGATTGGGGTTCCAACACAGTCACCTTGTGGAGTGAAAGTTGTCATGAGTCTTGTCTGGTTTCTGCTTGTCCTGTTGTGCCTGTTTCTGTCTTTCAGAAAGAGACCATGGTGTTATCAAACGTGCCCGCAGAGTACTTGGACCTGAAGGAGGTGTTCAGTAAGTCCCGTGCTGCTTCTCTTCCTCCGCATCGTCCCTATGACTGTGCTATAGATTTAGTGCCAGGTAAGTCTCTGCCTAAAGGCAAGCTTTACTCTCTTTCTATTCCGGAGAGGGAGGCCATGGAGAAATACATTTCTGATTCCTTGGCATCGAGGTTCATCCGCCCTTCCTCTTCTCCAGCGGGGGCAGGATTCTTTTTTGTGGGTAAGAAGGATGGTTCTCTGCGACCTTGTATTGACTAACGAGAGCTGAACAACATCACGATAAAGAACACCTATCCGTTACCGTTGATGTCTTCAGCTTTCGAGAGGTTACAGGGAGCATCCGTATTCACAAAATTGGATTTACGTAACGCTTATCATTTGGTCCGCATCAGGAAGGGGGCCGTCAAATTAGCTTTAGAGGAGTGGCGTCACTGGTTGGAAGGGTCAGGGGTACCTTTCATTGTTTGGACCGATCACAAGAATTTAGAGTACATTAGAACTGCCAAAAGACTCAATTCCAGGCAGGCTCGGTGGGCACTTTTTTTCGGTCATTTTGATTTTACTCTGTCGTACCGCCCGGGTTCCAAAAATGTCAAACCCGATTCTTTGTCACGTCTTTTTTATCCCTCCGCCCGCCCGGTGACTTCGGAGTGTATTTTACCTGAGAAAATAGTCGTCTCAGCACTCGTATGGGAGGTCGAATCGAAGGTCAAGACGGCCTTAGAAGGGGTAACACCTCCGTCCGGTTGCCCACCGAATCGTTTATTTGTGCCGGAAGAGTTACGGTCCGAAGTCATTCAGTGGGGTCACTGCTCTAACGTTGCTTGTCATCCAGGGATAAGCCGAACCAAGGGGTTAGTTAAACAATGATTCTGGTGGCCACTTATGGCTCGTGACGTCCACGATTTTTTTTTGGCTCGCTCAGTTTGCGCCAGTGGTAAGTCATCTAACCGACCTCCTGATGGGCTCCTTCAACCGCTGTCTGTCCCTTCGAGACCCTGGTCCCACATCGCACTAGATTTTGTTACCGCCCTCTAATGGCATGATGGTCATTTTGACCGTAGTGGACCGGTTCTCGAAGGCGGCACATTTCATTCCCTTGCCCAAATTACCTACAGCCAAGGAGACAGCGGTCACTGTCCTAGATCACGTCTTTTGGTTACATGGCCTCACGGTAGACGTGGTTTCTGACAGGGGATCCCAATTCATATCCAAATTTTGGAAGGAATTTTGTAAATTGCTAGGAGCGACGGTTACTCTGTCTTCAGGTTATCATCCCCAGAGTTACGGGCAGTCTCAGCGAGACAACCAAGATTTAGAGAGAACGTTACGATGTTTGGTCTCCAAGAATCCTTCTTTCTGGAGCCAACAACTCTCTATGGTGGAGTACGCTCACAATTCGTTACCAGTGTCAGCCACGTGCCTCTCTCTGTTTCAGTGCAGCGTAGGTTACCAGCCACTAGCTTTTCCTAGTCTGGAATCTGAAGTCGTGGTCCCCTCTGCTCACGCATTTGTCCAGAGGTGCCACCGCACCTGGACCAGTGGCACCAGTGGCGAGACTCTGCTCCGGATGAGGGAGCGCACTAAGGCCAAGGCCGATCGCCACCGGTCAAAGCCTCCTGTTTACGTCGTGGGTCAAAAAGTATGGCTTTCTACTAACAATATTCCCCTCCGTTCCGTTTCTAACAAATTAGCTCCCAAATTCATTGGATCGTTTACTGTCACCAAGATCATTAGTCCGGTGACAGTCCGCCTCAAGCTATCTCCAGCGTACAGGATATCTCCAGCGTACAGGATAATACATCCCGCCTTCCATGTGTCCAAAATTAAACCCGTGGTTTATTCAAGTATTAATCCGCCTACCCCGGTTCCCCCGCCCGGTAGGTAGGCATTTCTGGGAACTCCAGGAGGCGTTCTTAGAGGGGGTTGGGGGGGGTACTGTCACGGTTGGTAAACCGTGATCTCTGGGTTTTGCACTTTGTGGGTGAAGTCTGTGTGTTACGGGTCAGCACTGATTAGATTGTGGGTGTCTCCGTCAATTCTCATCAGCAACAGCTGTCACTCATTACTCATCCCTATATATTGGCTTGTCTAGCGTCTTGTGTTCGTGAGAGCGTTGTTTCATGTTTATGACCTATGCTTTGCTTTCTTGTGTGTTTCTGCGTTAGATGTCCGTCTCTCCCCTGAACCCCGTCCACTCTACGCAACCCACCACCAAGCAACACTACTTACCTTTGGCTCGCTTCCCTGCAGTTCCTGTGTCCCCCTCTACTGCTGCCTACTCACCTCCGCCTTCCGGATTCGTCACTCATCACCACCATCTTGGACTGTGCATTCCTCCCAGCGTTGTTTGTGTCTCAAGTACTGTCTGTATCATTGTCTTCATTAAATATCATTAATCTCGCACTTGCTTCCTGCCACTCCTTCACCCAGTCGTTACATGTGTATCTTCCACACAGTTTGCAGTGCAGGCTGCAATATCAATAATATAACTTTTTTGTCTCTTAGAAATGATCTGGACATTTTTTTTTTTTTGCTTCCATGTCCTGTACCTGTATTTTCAAGACAGAAGAAGCTAACCAACAGTCAACCATATCTGTGTCACCTAGAAGAGCATCATAGAAGGTATATGTTCATATCTTACCACAAACTACTCAACCTTTTGTTTCTTTCGATATATGTGAGTTCTGTACAATAAAAGATTTCACTAGACTTCACTAGATTTCTAAAGCATCCTTTTATTTCAGAAATCACCAACTTTAATTATTTCTATATATTGAGACAAGACAGTTAATTGAACAATTGTGGTGTGATGTGAAATTTGAAAGTGGATGTGATATCTGGATTTGCTCTTTCCATCAGAGAGCATTTGACATTTATTCACCATTAATACATCCATTTTCTTGTGTTTATAAAAAAAACCTTACCGACACTGATGCCTGTCCTTTTGATGACACCCTGTGGACTGGTTTGCTATTTTCCCAGCAAGATTATCTTCGTTTGATCTGACAGCATTTTCATGTAGTCAACATAAATATGCTCCAATACACAGTTCTCATATTTAAAATTTTGAGTGATCTTATCACTACAGTACTTATACAGCTTGTGAAAAATATTTTGTGGAGAAAACTATTCACTAAAATCCACCATAGTATTTTGAGACATGTCTTGTTAAAGTTCACACACCATCTGATTTCTGTGTTTAGATTCTGTTTAGATGGTGTTTCATCAAAAGAGCTCTCAAAAGAGGAGAACCGTGTTTAACACTGGGTTCAAATTGGCTTAGTTATGAAGAAATGGAAGAAAATGACATGTTTAAATTACGTCGACATTACCGTGACCTACTGAATAAGGTGACGCCATCACAGCGTCTTGAGCAGAACCACTTTATGAGCAAACATATGGAAAGAAGCTAACAAATATATCTACAAAGTATGATAATTCTTTATTTTGCAGTGAAATTTTAGTTTTAGTCCTCAAGTGTAGTGATTCTTTTGTTGTTGTTTTAGATTTCAGAAAATGACCACTGAATGTAGGATGAGATTCTGTCTGTTTCGGGAAAGAAATGTACAGTTCCCTCTCTCCTGGCAGAGGGTGTGAAACAAATGCACGCGGGGGATGCATGAGGTGGTATGTGGCAGACTGCTGGTCTCTTAGCAACAGCACACGTACAGGAGAGATGAGAGATGAATTCTCTCTTCAAAGTAATATATCTTACATTTACTGATGTGATGATATCACATTTAAAAAGAGATATAATGCTGGTAGTAAAAGAGGGATCTCCTCGTCTAAACTCAGATCACATATACAAGTGCTAAGCAGCTGACCTATAACCCCAATTTTATGAACAGCAACTGTCAAATTTTAATCAAAGCAAAAGATACTCCATGTTTGAGTGATATTGTGACACGGAAGGTTCTTGATCCCTGTTTAATGACATTGTAAAAAGGATAGTTCACACAAAAGTAAAAGTCCTGTCAACATGCCTGTATTATTTTCTGTGGAACAAAAAAGATGATATTTTGAAGAAATCCTGTTTTGTTACCATGTATGAACACTTAAAACTCTTTGAGGAATTTCTCAAAATATATTCTGTTCCGTAGAAGAAGAAAGTCATACAGATTTGGAATGACAGTACACGATAAGTACACGATGACTAGATTTTCATTTTGGGGTGAACTATACCTGCAGAGTGTACGAGGTAAAGGAACTCTTCGCTATGAAATCATACGCTAGGCTGAATTGTTACTGTACACATTTCATTTAATAAAGATGGAATAATTATTCTTCCTGTTAATGAGTGTGGAAATAAATTGAGAAGCGGGATAATGTAATGCTTTGATTTGTAAATGAGTAATGAACAAATTACCCACAAAAATAGGTCAGATGATAAAATGTGTGCACACAGAATTTCATGACCCATTTACTCTCACCTACCAGACAATTAAAGAACACACACACACACACACACACACAAACACACACACACACACGACATATTTTTACAGAGAGCACATTCTCTTTTTCATTAGCTTCTCCTTAAATAGATCAAATATCACAGAATATCATTTGTGGTTCCCACATTATCCTCTGCAGTGTCTACAGCAGCTCCTCCTAGACGTCAGTGTGTTCCAGTTCATCCAGTACTGTCCCTCTTCCTCCCCCATCTGCTCCTCAGGAGGTGAGAATGGGTTTGAGAAGTCCCCCTGGGGACTGGATCAGCTACCTCTCTCTCTATTATCTTTTGCGCACACTCGTTCTCTCCCTCTGTCTCTCACTCAGTGAGAACACAAGATCAAGACTCAAACAAATGCTCATAACAATCACAAGTCCCATAAGTCTTCTTCTCTATTAATTTCCATTTGGCTAGGAAGCTGTTGTTTCGATTTTTTTGGAGGGCCCTTTTTTTAGTCCTCCCCGTGAACACATCAATGAGATTTCCTGGCTTAGTGGGAGTCATGTCTTTGCTCTGATCTATAACATCAGTATTCTCTGATTGTGAGATGTGAAAAGACATATTTGTGTGAACAATTTAAACCACATTTAACACAATGCAAATAATCCAAGTAATTTCAGAAATAGAAACCATAAACAAAATTATGAGTGAATCTTATTACTACTTACACAGCTTGTGAAAAAATTATTTTTTTCTGTTTCTTTTTTTTTTTTGCAAAAAAAAGAAGACAAAACTACATTTAAATCCACCATAGTATTTGAGACATGTTTCATTAACACAACATCAGACATATGGTTCTGTGTTTAATTGAAGGAATAGTTCGGCCAAAAATGAATATACTGTTACCATTTCCTCACCCAAATCTTTATGTATGTTGAACACAAAAGAAGATATTTTGAAGAATGTGGGTAACCATACAGTTACTTCTTCTAGTTAACAGTTACTTCACACACATTCCACAGTATGGAAAAAAATACAGAAGAAGATAATTCATATAGGTTTGGAATAACTTGAGCGTGAGTAAATGATGACAGTATTTTCATTTTTGTGTGAACTATCCATTTAAGCAGTAAATATTTTAACTTGACTGAACTTAATAACTGAATTTTGTGATGTTGCTGTTTTATCCTGCTTTCTGAACTGATCATTAAGCATGAGATTAATTACAATTATCTATTTCAGCTGACAGCCATATATATATATATATATATATATATATATATATATATATATATGTGTGTGTGTGTGTTATTTTTAATTCCGCAACCTGTGTAGTTCGCCTGCAATTACTTCAGTTAAAGAGCCATAAATAGCCATAAATTACTAAAAATAAATAAATCACAAAAAGAACATTTCTACTGACAGACCAGGGAAATTTCAAAGAAACTATCTGATGAGGCACAAACACATATTAAATTAAGACACAGTCACCCTGTTTGAAGTGACAAAAAGATGAGGTGAAAAAGAAAGAGAGAGTGGAGAGATGGAGATTGAGGTGAGAGATTTTGTGGTCTGTAGATTAAGCCTGAGAACATACATCTATTTATTCTATCGCATTATTGCTCGCTATCTCTGTCATTCCCTTTCTTTTTGAAGTTATTTTGAGGCATTGGAGAGAAAATGAGCAGTGTCAGAGAGAGGATGATGGGAAACTGGAGCTCAGGAAATTTGTTCCATCTAATCCCCGTAACTGGAGAGATCTGTCAAGGAAAATTCCCTCTCTGTCACTCACTCTTTTCATGATACACACACACAAACACATAGACACAGTTCTTGTCACAGATTGCTGCCATGAGGCATGAGGTTTGGCACCTCTCATTCCAGAGCAGCTGGTCATGGTCTGAGCGTAAAATTGAAGGGATGTATTACTGATTTCATGTTGCTCAGTTAACTTCCCCTGGATGTCATGCTCATGTAGTGCTGCTAGCAATGCTAATAAGCTGAACAACAGTTTGTGTTTGCTTTCTGGCTAAACAGATACAGCATGCTGTACCAAAAGGTGGTTTATAGATCCTCATGATTTTTTGTTTTTGTTTGGCAAAGTATTTTTTCCAGTGAGAATTAGGAAGTCATTATCATTTTGTATTTTTTTTTCTTAAAAACAAAAAAATTCTCCACCCAAAATGAAAATACTCTCATCATTTACTCACCTTCATGGTGTCCCAGATTTATATGGCTTTCTCACAAAATAAGATTTTTAGAAAAATAATCCATCTCTGTGAGTCTAAAATAATGCAAGTGGATGATAACCCAAAAGCTGATGCTTCATATACCACACACGGCGATCATAGTGGTACAGCATATGACCTCAGTGAAAGATTAATTGTCATCTGAATTAAAACAACAGGTGTGTGAGAAAAATACTAATATTATTAACTTTTTAAACTATAAACCATCAGTTTCTGCCAACTGTCATACATGCATTCATCATGATTGTTAAAGGGTTAGTTCACCAAAAAATGAAACTTAGCCCATAAATAGCTCATATTCAAGTCATCCTAGGTGTATATGACTTTCTTCTTACAGACGTAGCCAGTTGGAGTTCTCCAAACAATCTTCTTTGATCTTTCAAGCTGTTTAATGGCACTCAGCGGGTGTTGCAGTGCATCAGTCCAAAAGAAGAGAAATTAAAATCACCCATCCTAAATAAAAAAGTGCTTCACATGGCTCCAGGGGGTGAACAAAGTCCTCCTGTAGCGAATCTATGCAGTTTTTTTTTTAAGAAAAATAAACATATTTATAATAATAATCACTTTAATGTAGCTTGCGCTCAGTGTTGTACATGAAAAAAGCTCCGGTCACTAATTAGATGTACAAAACAAGGATTTGTAAGAAGAATGTCGGATGATTTCGATATAAGCCAAGAGGAGACTGGTTTTCCTTTGCTAAAATAAGGAAACTTTGCTTCCTTTACTCCTGGTAACAAACATTGGTTTTCACGAGACTCACTGGCACATGCGCAGTGCAGACCTCACACGTCATCCTCCTGGACCTGCTTCCATGTACAAGTGTTGGCGCAAGCTACATTGAAGTGATTATTATATTTTGAATATGGATATTTTTGTTACAAAAATGCATCGATTCGCTGCAGGATGCCTTTGTTTACTTTTTATTATGGATGGGTGATTTTTATTTCACTTCTTTTGGAATGAGTGGCATGAAACAACTTGAAAGATCAATGACAATTTTTAATATAACTGACTGGATTCTTCTGAAAGAAGAAAGTCATATACACCTAGGATGACTTGAGGGTGAGTAATTTATAGGCTAATTTTCATTTTTGGGTGAACTAACCCTTTAAGTGCTGCATAAGTTTACAGGTTGTGAAGCTTACACAAGAAGTGATGGTGAAGCACAGAGGACTGTCACTTCTCACACAAGCTTTACAACATGCTGACATTTACATCAAGCAACTTATGAACTTGTGTAGGTCAGTTGGCCAGAAGCAATGGTTAAAAGTATTAAGAAAACATTGATTACCATTGTGATTGCTTTTCGTGTTTTTTAGAGTCAACTGTTTGGTTACTATCCACTTGCATTATATGGACTCAAAGAGAAGTTAACAATCTTTCTTTGTATTCATCTGAATAAAGAAAGTCATACATATTTGGGAAGGCATAAAGGTAAAACAAATAAAAAATAATATGGGAGAAAGGAAATGAGAGAATCATCTTTATTGGGTATCACTTAAATGTAATGTTGTGAAAAACAACTCATACACTGTGTTGGACAAAATCTTTTTTACATTCTTAAATGTTAGTTCAGGAGGAGCTTGTTCATCATGACCTGTCAGTCACAAGACAAGCACATTTTAGTGGCTGCTTACATCACTCCTGTGACAATTCTTCCACATCCTCGCACCACCCAAATCCACCTTCATTTTTAGCTTGAAGTAGTCAAGTGCCTACTTTATGGACTGCAAGCTAAATACTTTTACCTATACTTTCTGATTACCTCTTTCAAGACCTATATTCCAAAATTTGGGCATTGTGTTTAGAAGAAATGTTGAATCTAAAAATGACCACCATTCCGCTTTTTCACACCCTCAAAGCATAGCATCTAAGATGTCAGGCTCTTAAGAAGTATCAATGCTTATTAAAAAGCTTCAGGGATGCGTTCTAATTGTCTGTTTGCATTTGACCAACAGATATTTATTGATATAATATGATAATATGAATCATGATGACAGTCATGATCAAGTTGGATCGGGATGAATAAACTATTATTTCAACAGCTAGAATGATATCGCTCTATAAACACCTGTTCCAGGGGAATGGCTCAATTAAGAGCTCAGATCACGCAGCCTCGATGTCTGAGGAAAGAAAGTGGCTGAGACTGAAGCTTAGAAAGGAGTCTTTCATCATAATAGCGTTTCAGTAACCATGAGTTTAGTTTTCATGGCTGAGTCCACTTGAGGAGGGGGTGAGCAACCTGTTTTCTTCAGATGCTCATTTCAAGCAGCAGTGACTCACAAGAGGAGAGAGAGAACGATGAGAGAGACTCTCCTCATGACCCATGTGAAAGTCATATAGCAGCCTTTTGCACTTTAAAATGGGATGATTCAGTTTCACATCTGAATGAACATCTTCAAATCAATTACGCAAGAAGACCCTTCCGTGTAACAACGCCATATAAATATAGCTTTTATTGTCCCAAGTGCTCATCTTCACATTCATGAAGAGACTAGATACAAGCATTCATCATGACAAATAGTAAGAGAGGGCCAGAATGAGTGTTATGAAACAGATTAATCCGCTCAATGCCAGAATGATTAGGATGGGGTGGAGGGAACGGCTGGGAACAGGAAGATAGACCCGGTCCATATGGTTCCTGCAGAGAAAGAGCCAGAAAGAGAGATATACAGACACAGTGCAAAACAAAATGGTCATTTGTGTTATATATATATTCGGTGCCTTGCTCAAGGGCACCTAAGTTATGGAATTGCCAGCCCGAGACTCAAAACCACAACCATAGGGTTAGGAATCAAACTTTCTAACCACTAACTTCCCCATAAAAAATTACATATATAAAAATATATAAAATATATATAAACAATGTAAAGTGGAATAACTAACAAAATATGTCTCTCTGGGACAAGTAATGACTATGATTTTGTGCAGAGGTGTGAAATTACCACAATTGTTGTGGCAAAACTAAAACCTGTGTGTATTACAGTCTGCCATTGCATTGTTTTCATATGAAGTGCACATAAACACAAGCATATTCACAAAATAAGATCATAAGAGATCATCATGTCCAGTTTGGCTTGATCTTAAACAGATGTTTGCTTATGGACAACAGGCAACACCCCCTGGTGTCTCCCTATTGATTGTCCTTCCAGAATGGCTGTTTGTTATGCTCCAGAGTCCCCCAATCAGCTTGCACCTCCCCGATTGCTCTTAAATCCTCCAGTGACTGTATTGGTTTGTGTGTGTGTGTGTGTGTGTGTGTGTGTGTGTGTGTGTGTGTGTGTGTGTGTGTGTGTGTGTGTGTGTGAGTGAGTGAGAGTGAGAGTGTGCACGCATGAATGTGTGGGTGTGTGCTGCACCAGACATCAGCAGCAGGTTAAGAGCCGACACACAGAGGAAGCAAGAGAGAGAAGAAAAGAATAAGGGGGGAGAAAAAGAAAAAGAGAAAGAGACATTTCTTCATTCAGTCCTGCGAGAGAACTTCAAGACAGCTTCCTGCAGCTCTGACCACACAGGTAAGAACAACAGCATTATGATGTGATTTCTCTTTATCTCTCTCGATCTTGTGATTCAGTGGCGATCACACACCCAGCCGCTTTTGTATTCCTCTTATCTGATTGGTGTAAACACTCTATCAGAGCTGAAAACTTGTACGATTCGTCTTATACCTCTCTGTGCTACAGTTGTCCTGATGTGTTACTGTCATTTGATGACCACATGAGATGAGGGGAATTGATCTACTTTTGTGATGATGCTCTACGGTTCTCTCTGATGCTGACGCTGCTATTGTTGAACATAGCAGAGAGCAGAGCAGCAACAGAGGTAAACCTTTGAATGCTTTGAATGCTGAATGCTTTGAAAACACCACATGTAGGGTTGATACTGACAAAGCCAGGTTGTACGCTCTCCGCGCTCATATCTACATCACCTCGGGACAGTGTGAGCGAGGGAGAGAAACAGAGAGGTTCTTTGTTGCTGATAGTGATCTGATACGTATCTGCACTGCCAGGGAGATTTCCCCGAAGACACTAAAACCCATTCAGCTTCACCATACATGTGCGTGTGGAATAGAAAACTGAATATTTATACAGATAAACTCATTAAAATTGTATGAAATGACTATCTGGCTTCCCAATAAATGTCCATGACACTATTTATAGATGTTAGCATGTAGGTTAAGATAGAGGAAGGGTATTACACATTTCCAAGGCAAAAATGAAACACTAAAGCACATGCTGTTCTATTCACAACGTAAGTCAAAGATGTTTTATTTTGCAAAGATCACTGTAAATGAAAATGTTAATTAGCTTTGATTCATATCCACCGCATGTTTAATTGGATGCGTGGACAGTGAATTATATGGCAAGGACACATAACACTGTTTTTATTATACAATTCCTTATGTATACAGTATATGTATTTATAGCATAGTTTCAGACTAATTTCTTGGCTCTATACAATTACTGTAAATATTTTTAACATTTTCAAGTGCAGAATGGTGTATTTGTTTGAGTTGTTATCAGGGACAGTGAGATAATTAAATAGGATGAGTCTGAGTGAGGTATTATTATTTATGTTTTCACAGGTTGTGCATCACATATTTAGCTGTATCTAACAGGAGAGGTGTTGTGTTTTTATTGGTTTTCATTATCTGTACGCTGGGTCATTACCCATATCACAGATGACAGATTACAGATTGCACACGTACACATACAGGGCAGCTAATGAGCTGTGCCAGTACCCAACTTTATTCAGTCTGACTGCAGCAGATTACACAGTGAAATATTGAAGCAAGAAAAAATATTCAAATTGATAGTAGCTCAATTTACAACCACTTAGTAGTCTAATGGAATGTGGAGAATGTGGAGAATGACTGATTCTGTCTGTCGCTGGGAGTTTCTGGAGATGCCAGCTGTCGGGTTCAACCCCTCGTTACACACTGTGACGAGTGGGGCGGGGCCGAGGGACATGGGAGCGAGGCCGGTGGAGTGATTGGAGATGAGCTACACCTGTTCGACCCACCGGTCTCGAGGCCCACGGAGGAGATGGAAGGATATAAAACTGGAGCGACGACAGTGAAGGACGAGAGAGGACCAGGCCTGGGCTTTATTTTAGGTTTTGGTTTCATTTTGTGCGCACCAGTCGTCCGTGAGGGGCTGGTGCGCTGTTTTGTGTTTGTTTTGTAATTAAAGTTTCATTTTGATTGTCCGCCGGTTCCCGCCTCCTTCTTCCCGATGACTAGGAAGTCTTTTATCTTTACAGTGGTGCCGAAACCCGGGAGAAGGAGGCGGGAACCGGCGGACAATCAAAATGAAACTTTAATTACAAAACAAACACAAAACAGCGCACCAGCTCCTCACGGACGACTGGTGCGCACAAAATGAAACCAAAACCTAAAATAAAGCCCAGGCCTGGTCCTCTCTCGTCCTTCACTGTCATCGCTCCAGTTTTATATCCTTCCATCTCCTCCGTGGGCCTCGAGACCGGTGGGTCGAACAGGTGTAGCTCATCTCCAATCACTCCACCGGCCTCGCTCCCATGTCCCTCGGCCCCGCCCCACTCGTCACACACACACAGTGAGTGGTGAATGTCATCGTCCCAATATTTAAATGTCTCGCTTGTCTTTCATCTTCCTCCTGTACTACTTCTGTCGTTGATTAATACAACTTATCTTTTTTTAAAAATGTTCCTACTGAACTCCAGCACCTATATCCTACTCTTCTGTAAAGACTGCTGTATTTTGCCTGTGTGTGTTTGAGATTTAGAGTATGCAGCCAGAATAGAGGGTGTGTGTGTGTGTGGCTGAATGGTTGAATGGAAGTGACAGTATCAGAGTGTGGTACCAAAGGCTGTTAGGGAAAGAGAGAGAGAAAGAGAGAAAAGATAACTGGGCCCCGGAGCACACACATACAGGCACTGAACTCTTCAGTGTATGACAACACTCTACAGACCCTCATTAAACACCACAGCCATGTCACAGACACTGCCCCTCATGTGCTGAGTGGAGTTTCGCAAACAAACTGAGGCCAAGAGTGTCCACTCTTTACCTGCAATCACATTTTGCTTTAGATCACTTTAGTGCTCCTGTTGATGATTGTTTGTGTTTCATGTGATACAAGTGATTATATCCACAGGCAGGAGTGTCAATAATGTATCTCGCAGCAAAAGCTTTGTTAATTCTACAGGCCACCTAGTATCGGTCCATGGAGAAGCGTCCAGTGGTGTCTGATTGTCTATTGTTACTATATCACAATTTCGGTGATGTAAGGGGGTATTTACACTTAGTCACTTAATGTGTTTTACATAGCTTAAAGTTTACATGAAGGAACAAATTCTTACTGTATACTCTATTATGATGTATATCCAACTATTACATTTACATTTAATCATTTAGCAGACGCTTTTATCCAAAGCGACTGACAAATGAAGACAATGAAAGCAAACAAAATCAACAAGAGAGCAATTATATGCAAGTCTCAGTTTGCTTAAAGGGGTAGTTCACCCAAAAATGAAATTTCTTTCATTAATTACTCACCCTCATGTCGTCCAAACCCATAAGACCTTGGTTCATCTTCAGAACACAAGTTAAGATATTTTTGATAATTATGATAAGCTCTCTGACCCTCCGTAGAGAGCAAGGTAACTACCACAGTCAAGGCACAGAAACGTTAAAATGGTCCATGTGACAAAAGTGGTTCAACCATAAGTTTACAAAACTACAAGAATACTGTTTGTGTGCAAAGAAAACAAAAATAACGACTTTATTCAACAATTCTTCTCCCCCCAAATTACCATCTAACACCATCATTGAGAGTAACACGATGAGGTCTAAATATATTTGAACTATACAGTACTTGTGCTCCTAGAAGTTTTCATCGTTATACTGTAGAGGGCGCTAGTACACATCTTCTGTACAGAATTTCCCAAAAAACACAAGTGAAGAAGAAAAAAAAACAACAGATACTAACACATGTAACACGATCATCTGACATGAAACAGCATCAAAACTGTATATACATATATATATATACAAATTAAAACCTAAATAGGGACATAGTAGTATACATAATGTATGATGTAATGTTCACTTAAAGAAAACTTATGAGTATACTTGCAGTTTAAAACTACTAAACCAGT